>NC_061508.1:104088730-104241291 GCF_022539505.1 Lolium rigidum | reverse complement strand
CGATGAATGGTTCTTAAAACCAACGGTGTGTTAGCTTTGTAATGTGTGATGTTTGGTATGAATGAAAAAGTGTTGTTGGTTTTACCCCTTCAACACTACTCAAATTTTCAAGTTTTAAACTTTTGAAACTTCTTGAACTTTAACTCAAACAAACCATAGAAATTTCCCTCTTACCTTATCATCTACCTCCGATACTCGATGGCCCCACCAACCCGCAACGCCACCCAAGACGCCATGTTGCAGTATGCTAGAGATGATGATGGCCGACCGAGAAGCCGAGAGAGCTGAACGCCAGAGCCAACATTGCTGCACCGCAGCTGATTGCTCGGAACAACAATGGCCATGGAAACCACGACCACCCCGGGTCAAAACTCGAAGAACTTTCAAAACACCAACCCACCTATTTTCAGCAAGACCGAAGAGCCCTCGATGCCGATGACTCGGCTCCGGACAATGGAGAACAACCTCGAAGTTGCGCAAGTTGAAGCCACGAGAGAAAGTACCGTTCGCCACCCACTATCTCGTCGAGACCCGCACGAGCCTCGGTGGACCAGCGCCCGCGCAATGAATGCCGGGACGGATGATGACTCGGGAAGACTTCAAGCTGAAGTTTAGCAAGTATCATGTGCCCCAAGGACTGATCAAGATGATGAGAGACGAGTTCCGCGAACTCAAGCAAGGCGGAATGTCCGTGGTGGAATACCGCGACTGCATTCCTTACTCTGTCAAGGTACGCCCGGACGAAACCGACACCAATGAGAAGAGGAAGGAAAGATTTCGAACGGACTCCACGACGAGATGCGGACCGTATCGGTCAACATTCCCTTTGCCGACTTAGAATCCCCGGTGGACTCCGCCATCCAGATGGAAGGGAAGCTTCACCAAGCCAACGAGAACCGCAAACGCCGGATGATGAACCAGCATGGGTCCAAGCAATACCCGTAAGTACCGCAACAACTCATCCGGAGGATTTACTCCCAAATACAACAAGCCCCCGCCCGTAATTACCGCCCAAACTACACCAACAACCAAGGAGGACCCCGAAGCCCGGAAACAACAACAACAACAATCACAACAACACCACCAACCCCAACAGCAACCACACCAACGGGAACAACAACAACAACAACAACAACACCGGCCCAAAGACCGGAAGCAACACTCGTGCCCCTCAACCCCAAGGACAAGTCAACCATCACTTGTTATGAGTGTGGAGTGGTTGGGCATTACTCCAATGAGTGCCCCAAGAGACTCGCCAAGATTGCCGGCAACACCGCCGCACCTGCTCGGAACCAACGCCGCTTTGCCGCAAGAAAGAACCGGAACAACAACGGCCGCTACTACCACATGATCGCCACCGAAGCCCAAGAAGCACCTCGAGGCTATGCCAAGTATGTCTTCCCGTTAAATCATATCACCCAATCTCTCTTAGGAACCTAACTTTTCTTAAAATCTCGGGACGAGATTTGTTTAAGGGGGAAGGGTTTGTAACACCCCAAATTTCAAAACAAAGAGAAAATGAATTTCCTTTTTCCAAAAATGTGAACCAACAAAAACTTTTCTTACATAGAGTGCTATGTTTAGTGCTCATACCTTTTACTTGTGTTTTTGCCATGATGAGTGTAGTTATGCTTATGTGATAAACCCTAAAAACTTTAAAGTGATCAAGTGAAGATCACATAAAATAGAGGAGAAAGAAATCAAATAAGAAAAACCCTAAACCCTAACCTTCTCAAAATCTTTTGGATCTATTTTGAGAAACCCAAAATAGAAGAAAAAGACATATGTGGGCATGTGGCCCTAATGAGTAAAATTTTAAACTCTACCTTTCTTACTTTGATAAATGGTGGTGAACCATTGCAAAACTTACTAAACCCTAAACCTCATCCCTCTTGTCATCAATCTTTGAAAAATAAAATAAAAAGAAAAGATCTTATTTAAGAAAAAGGCATATGCAAGCCTATGGCTACTTTTTAGAAATGATGAGCTTTGATTTGTCTACTTTGAATAGATGAATTAAAATACCTCCACACACTTAACAAAGCACTTACCAACCCTTTTCAAGTAAGAAACAAAAGAAAATCCAACATATGCATAGAGGCATATGTGGCACTTAGCCAAATTATCCAATCTTGACCTAGCCACTTCTATTGCCTCAAAATGGTTTGAACCTTTCATCCAACTCAATCTAGCACCAAATAAACCTCACCCTTGTCAAAGTGAAGCAAAGAAAAATAAAATAAATAAAAATTAGAAAGTCACAAAACCCTCACATATGCCCTATGGCATTTTTATAAATCTTGACCCTAGACCTATTTGGTCTTCACCATTAGTTGGAGAATGTTCTTAAACACTTATCACAACTTTTGGAATCAAGGTTTCACAATTTAAATGAAATTCAAAGACAATTCCCACTCACATATGATATTGGTAAAAACTGAAATTTATAGCTTGATCACTACTTTGAGCCCCTGCAATTCAATTTTCCCAAACCAATTCCTGCTAACTCCTTGCACCATTTAAAAGTCAATATCAAGGTGAACAACTTTGGTGAAGATCACCCTGCCAAATTCATCCTTGATCAATAGCTATGCTCATCCAAAGTTGCAACATTTTAACAAGTGGAACAATCTCACACTTGTCAATTTTTGCAATTCTTGAATTCAAACTTTTCCACCACCACCTCAAATCATCTCTGGTCAATTACAACTTATCTAAACCCTCACATTTCAAAAACATTCACCATTTGAATTATTTCAAATTTGGACAATTTTGTGAATTCCAAAATTGGGCACTATTTGCAACTATTGCAAATAGTGATTCTACTCTAACTAACCTACCCCAACCTACACCAATTGGTCCCCCGGTTCCCTCTCTCACTAACACCAGCATAGAAACCCTAGGGAGAGAGAGAGAACAAGCAAGACATGGCCATGCCGGCCCATGCCGGCCATGTTCTTCTCCCCTCTCATCCTTGCACCCCTCGCCCGACCCCTCGCCACCGTGTGCCACCGCATCCCCTACACCACCTAGCACCGGCCATTGTCGAGGTAGACGCCGTAGCTCACCGGAGGACGCGCGCCCAAAACCGCCGGCATGCCGCTCGCGTCGCGACCATGCGCGCCATGGACGCGCACTGGCCACGCGCCACCCCGCCAGTACACGCAGCCCCTGGACCCCCTGCGAACACCTTGAGCCTCACCGCGACACCGCGACGCCGTTGGACATGACCTCGACCACGACCCGTGCCCGCCGCCGCCGGAGACGAGAAGGAAACCCCGCCGCGGGCGCGACAGACGTGGAAGCGAGGCGACCAAACCAGCCACCCCCTACCCTACCTGTCGCCATCCAGAGGACCACCGTGACGCCAGGAACACCACCACGCCCTCGCCTAGCTCGACCAGCCGCCGGAGACGCCGCGCGCATGTCGACTTCGTCTCTGCCCCGCAGCACCCTCCCTCGCCTATAAAAGGAGACCTCCCTGGACGAAGCTGAGCACACCACCAGACTCCCCACCTCTCACTGCCTCTCCTCCACCCCACCATTCGTTCGATCATCGCCGGAGCCGCCCCAATTTGGAGATCGGAGCCGCGCACCTGGTGGACGCCGCCGTCGATTGGAGCCGCCCCAGGACGAGCCGCCGGTACCTGGAGCTTCGCCGTCGTCCACATCTACCCCGAGCACACTGACATCCCTCGCTGGACCACCGGTTAGCCCGCTGACCCCCTAGCGCCGCCGTGCCCGTAACCCTCTCTCGCCGGAGATGACGACGGCCCTGTGCCGTCCGATCTATTTCTAATCCTACGCTCCACGTCGCCCCATACCGTTTCGGGTTTTAAAGGAGGCTGACAGGCGGACCCTACCCTGTCAGGCAGCCCGCGCGGTACTGGACCGTGGCTGGGCTGGCTCGGGCCGTTTTCAAATCTTTGAGCCCACCTAGCTTTCCCGCCGGCCTTTTAATTCAAATTCGATTCAAATAATTCCCAAACAATTTCCTCACAGCACAAACTTTGAAATTCAATAATTTCAATTTGGCTAAACCAAATTTAGTAAATTTTATGTTGTTAGAAAGCCACTGAAATTCTCTACAACATGCCACTGGCCCCATGGTCAGATTCTTTGTAGAATAATTATGATAAAAATAACAAGACAGGGACTTTTCCCTATTCAAATAATTCCTAAAAATCAACCAAAATAGATATTAAGTTAATTCCAACTCTAATAGCTCACATTTGACTTACACTAATTGTTTATGCAATAAAATGGTGTGGTCACTTTGCATGATCATGCCATAGTAATTGAATGGATAATTTGACTAGTTTAACTAGTTGATATTGTCCAAAACTATTAAAGTAAATTGTGTGAAGTCTTATACTTCATTTAAACTTGTCTCACATGCATTCATGGGATGTTGGTACCTCTGGTCCAAACTCTCTTATATGAATTACTTGAGATTTAAATCATGTGTAGTGTTATTAAAATGGTATGAGGTGAGTTACCTCATTTAAATCATTTTTCACAAATGATGATGATGAACATTTGACTTAGGTCAATATGAGTTCATACATGATTGTTTGAGAAATTAAATCTTAAGAAGATTTCAATGAGAGGAATTTATTTCTCAAGGACCCTATGGAAACTATCATTTACATATAAAATACAAAGAAGTGAATTCCTTTTTAACCCCACAACCCATGCACTCTAGTTAATTTATTTGTGTGCATAGAATAGTTTGTGTGATTATATGTGATGTATGGAATAGCCATTGAATTAGTGAGTAATTATACTCGTATTCAAATTTAGACGGTAGCACCGGAGAGTACGCCGAAGAAGAAGGATACTACCAAGAGGAGGAGGAGGAACAGTTTGAGAACTATCAAGGCAAGCTAATATTCTCGCAAAGTGCAAAGCCCCTTGGGGCAAGGCACCATGTTTCTTATCTTTTCTTACATGAACCCATCCCAAGTTTTTTACTTTACAAGTTTTTACTTGATTTCTAAAGGAGTTACTTTTATAGTTAACTTTGGTCAAAGTACAAGTGGGTTACTAGAGTAGTAAAGTAGTTTCCATCAAGCAAAGCAAGATAGCACCCCTCATGGATTAGAGCTAGTGCTAATGAATTAAAACTTGACTACTCTAGATGGGAACAATGTGAATTTGAAATGAATTTGAAACCTTGGAATGATGATGCATTCCATTGAATGATTTTTGAAGGTGAATCTGAACAAGAGAAGATGGTGATTTTTGATAAAACAATGATGTTGGTTTGAATGCGATACCTTTCCAATTATCAAGTACCCCCACAATACCTGATTATGGGTAGGGCTTAACTGGAAGTTTATGTGTCTTAGTATGGGTTCCCTCTAAACAAGCGTCATCGGGGTTATGCCGAAAGCTGCCTCTACCACAAAAGAAATGATATGAGATGATGCGAAATGAGGTGAATGTCCGGCCCAAGCCTCGTGCGGTTCCTGAGCTGATCGTCTGTCTTCACTGGGAGGCCAAGCTCATGGGGAGAGGTGCTCATACTAGGATTCGTAAGTGAAAGGTTATGGTTGATGATCCGCGTCATCGTGTTACGATGATTCGGGGAAATCCCGACGGATGAAATCAAATGTTGTGGCACAAGTGTGCAACCTCTGCAGAGTGTAAACCTATTCGAATAGCCGCGTCCACGGTTACGGACGGTTGGAAAGGCCATACAGTTTCCGATGTCATATTTTTGAAAATGATGTTGAAAGGTGATGGTGAAATGACTTGTGGTGAATTGAATTGAAATCACCACATGAATGGTGGGAATGACACTAATGTTCCCACTTGAGTTAGTTAGCACTTGAATAAGCTTTTTCTCAAACTTTGTGAACTAAAACTAGCTTTACGCAAATAAACTAGAGCTTAGCAAACCATACTAGAATGTCTAGCACTTACTTTAGTATTAGTTTGCGAGTACTTAAAGTACTCACGGCTTTGTCCCTGGCTATTCAAATGGCCGAGTATGAAGAGGAACAAGGAGATGACCAGCGGGACGCCTACGACAACTAAGCGCCTTCCGACGTCAAGCGTTGGCCTGTGGACTAGAGAGTCCTTGTATCTTACGCTTCCGCTATGTTGAACTATGAACTTGTGTTTGTTCGTTGATCGCTAGATCAACTATTCGTGTAATATGGATCATGTGATTCCAAGATTGTAAGACTTATGGTATGTAATGAATGATGACTGTGATACTTAACTATTATGCCTCGCAACAACAATATTCCTGGGATTGCGATGTATGACATAATAGGCATCCGGACTTAAAAATCCGGGTGTTGACAAATGAATATAGCTTTGAAGTCATCAATGATTAATATGATTGAGTATGCAAGTCTACCATAAGTTTTTAATATGAGAGCGCTGCTCAATAGATGAATATAATTTGTTAAATGTTCTCTGACCAAGAACAAAGTTTGCCATCACCAATTATGATTCCTTATGCACCTTTATTTGTGACTACCTTATACTTGTTTCAAGATTGAGTTGTATGAGGAAGTTGTTTACTATAATGTCTTGTGTGAATGAATATGATGCTTCTTGTCCGTATTTTATTTATCGACTCTTCACTCCATAAACACGTGGACCTGTTTCCAGAGTTCAGTTTCGCTTGGGGACAAGCGAAGTCTAAGCTTGGGGGAGTTGATACGTCCAATTTGCATCACTATTTTATATCATAATTTGTCTGTTATTCATTGATATATTTCATATTGGGACACAATACTTATGTTATTTCATCTATTTTGCATGTTTCATGATTATTTGGAGATTGAGCACGGAGCCGGGATTACTGCTGGAAAAAGCACCGTCGGGATGCGATATTTCGGAAGATCAAGCTGTGGAAGGAAGTTTTACGAGAAAATCCTATTTTTCCAGATGACGGAGGAAGCCGAAGGGGGAGCCGGCTGGACCCGGGGTGGGCCCACACCATAGGGTGGCGCGGCCCATGGCACTGGCCGCGCCACCATGTGGTGTGGGGCCCCCTCGGCCTCTTTCGCCTCCTTTTCTTCGCGAAACCCTTCGTCCCGAAGACCTAAGCCACGAGAGGAATCCTCACGAAGGGTTACGGCCGCCTCGCGGGGCGGAGAACATCGGAGAGAAAAGAGCTCTCCGGCGGGCGGGAATCCGCCGGGGAAATTCCCTCCCGGAGGGGAAATCGACGCCATCGTCACCGCCATCGAGCTGGACATCATCTCCATCACCATCATCATCATCTCCACCATCATCACCGCCATCTCCTCCGCAGCACCTCGTCACCGCTGTAGCAATTTGGGTTTGATCTTGATTGTTTGATAGGGGAAACTCTCCCGGTACTGATTTCTACTTGTTGTTTATGCTATTGAGTGAAACCATTGAACCAAGGTCTATGTTCAGATTGTTATTCATCATCATATCACCTCTGATCATGTTCCATATGATGTCTCGTGAGTAGTTCGTTTAGTTCTTGAGGACATGGGTGAAGTCTAAATGTTAGTAGTGAACTATGGTTGAGTAATATTCAATGTTATGATATTTAAGTTGTGGTGTTATTCTTCTAGTGGTGTCGTGTGAACGTCGACTACACGACACTTCACCATTTATGGGCCTAGGGGAATGCATCTTGTACTCGTTTGCCAATTGCGGGGTTGCCGGAGTGACGAAACCTAAACCCCCGTTGGTATATCGATGCGGGGAGGGATCGCGAGGATCTCGGAGTTTAAGGGCTGTGGTTAGATTTATCTTAATTACTTTCTTGTAGTTGCGGATGCTTGCAAGGGGTATAATCACAAGTATGTATTAGTCCTAGGAAGGGCGGTACATTAGCATAGGTTCACCCACACAACACTTATCAAAACAATGAAGATTAATCAGTTGTATGTAGCGAAAGCACTAGACTAAAATCCCGTGTGTCCTCGAGAACGTTTGGTCATTATAAGTAAACAAACCGGCTTGTCCTTTGTGCTAAAAAGGATTGGGCCACTCGCTGCAATTATTTCTCTCGCATTTTACTTACTCGTACTTTACTCATACTGTTACATCAAAACCCCACGAATACTTGTTTGTGAGCATTTACAGTGAATCCTTCATCAAAACTGCCTGTCAACACCTTCTGCTCCTTGTTGGGATCGACATTCTTACTTATCGAAGATACTACGATACACCCCCTATACTTGTGGGTCATCAGGACTGTGCGAAGAACCTCACACGCAGCTCGTCTGATGCTGAGATCGTGCCCAGCTGTGCCAAATATCGGCTCACATGCTCGATGGAGCTGGAACCATCTGATCCATTAAACTTTGTGAAATCGGGGAGCCGATATTTGGGTGGTAGCGGGATCAATTCGTACTCGTTGGGGTACGGCTTGGAATAGCCGATTGTCCTCCTTTTCGGCATCATGCCGAACTGGTCTTTCGAGATTGTACAAATCTGATCCGCGGTGATGGCCGCGGGCGTCGAACTACGAAGGTTCACCGGGGTGGCATACTTAGCCAGCCATGCTTGCTTTTCCAGCTGCGAGCCAAGCGTAGGAGCTGAGCTGCGGAGGTTTGTCGGAGTGGCATACTTAGCTAGCCACGTACGCTTCTCAAGATATGTTCCCGACGTCCCTCTGCTGTCCCGAAGTCCCTGTTTGTTGCGGCCTGGTTCGAGAGTGCCCGATTCTTGCGGTCGGCACGTATGCGCACGTGTATCCGTGGGGGATCTCCTTGGGCGCCTCATGTAAGAATTGGTAGTCACTAGGGTCACCACCAATCTTGTAGACGACGTATGCCGATGAACTCGGCACTTCTGGTGCTGCCAACGCGAACGACAGTGGTGGATGGGACTGGAGTGGCATCTCTCCTTGGCAAGTCCCCAGAGCTGGTCCTGACGGAGAATACTGATGGCTCATGATTTCCTGGATCACACGCAAAGCGACACGCTCCAAAGCGTTCACCAGGCTCTCAGAATGGCGGTGCAGCGAATGAGCCACCATGAAGTTGATCTCCTGACGCAGCGACCTGGTGCGTTCTTATGACGGGGAGGACAGGTCCACTCCATCGAGCGCGCCTTCAGGTGAGAACCCCTTCCACCGATGCCATGTGAGCGGGTTCGTGAAAAGAGCCGATGAGGTCGGCTTTGAGGACTGCTTTGATCTCGTCATGCTTCTTCTTGAGCTCCTCGGTCGGATCCTCGTACTTGGCCGGAGTGCCTTCCGCCATCTCGGATGTAGATGGCGACGCGGTTGATGTCGAAGATTGTCCCACCGGGCGTGCCGAAATGTGTTGCGGTCGGAAACCCACCGGCGGGCAGCGGCGGGCAACACCGTAGAGCGGGAATCTCCCGGGACTGCGGCTGGCCTCGGTCCCTCCGAGCGACGGCCCGCAAAGCCTTCGGCACGCACGTCCGATGCTGATGCAAGGGCGTGACACCCGACCTATACCGGTCAGGAAGGTGTTGGATGATGCCTCGCTTAGTTTCCTGCATGGCATACACGTAAACGTTAAATACGAGCCTCGATCGGCTCTCAGGTTGTCCTGTGAATCGGCTCAAAGAGCCGATCCACCCATGATGCGTACAAGGTGTACGATCAGATGGTGGTCCTGCTTGATCAAGATAAAGCTAAAGCGACCTACTACGATTTGGGGTTTTCACCGCATAATCGGAACATCCTACTCGTGATCGAGCCTGGCGGCCACGCACGGTGATCGTAAACCGACCCTAGACAAGGCCTAAAAACCAACACGAAGTTGATCCTCGGAACATCCTGTCTAGGGCTAGCAAACTACACCCTACGCGCCACTGGATCCTTCGACCCGTTTGTAAGGCCTAACAATGCAGATATTAAACTGATCCTTGAAGAACAAGGAGCCATCATAACGGATCGGATCTACTAAACAATGATCAAGCGGGGTGCCGCCCTTACACCCAAGATAGGCGTAAGGGCGGCTAGATGCCTAAGGGTTGCACGACGATAGCATATGATACGAAGAACAATGCTAACCCTAAAACATCTATGATAACTACGTTGCTCGCCATCAAAAAGGCTTCGGCACGAGCAACGCATGAACGACGAATAAACGTGTGCTGCCTAGATCGCAAGATGCGATCTAGGCGACATGGTGCTTACCCGGAAGAAACCCTCGAGACGGGGGAGTTGGCGATGCGCCGAGATTGGTTTGTGGTGAACGTTGATTGTTGTTTATTTCATAAACCCTAGATACATATTTATAGTCCGGGGGACTTTCTAATCCAGGCGTACACCTAACCGTGCACGGGTTAAACTCTAACTTCTAAATTAAAATGCGATCTACTATAATACAGATACACGGGCAATTTAGCCCAACTTCTTCGTGTCAGGCCGCTTCAGAGATCCTCCACGCGTACATCCTTCAAGCTCATCTCACTTACGGCCCATCTCCTGATTTGGCCAAAATCTGGTGATAACAGACTAATGGTCCCGCCACGTGGGCTGCTGGCGCGCGTCGAGGAAAATAACCTTTAGTCCCGGTTTGTAACACGACCCGGGACTAAAGGTTATTTCGTTATTTTTTTAATCCATTTGGTTATGTCCAATTATTTTTCGCTCCTTTTTTTTCTATTTTTTCAGAATTTCTAGTATTTCGGTTATTTAACTAGTTTAGTTTCTAACTACACTTAATCTCTAACTACGCTTAATCAATAGTCAAATTACTTACCTGTGGTCCAACTTCCCGCTCTGTCACCCATCCTCCCACTACTCCAGCACTAGCACGCTTAACTTCCAAGTTCCTTTCCCATCCCGCTTCCAAGTGCTTCGCGCGCATGTTGTGATATTATTATCATATCAATCCTATTAACATGTAGGTCGATGTCACACTTATTTATTATTCGAATTACAAATAATTATTTTAATAAACAAAACTAATGACGTAATAACATGTTGTCGTAATGGTATTATAATTTTAATTTTTTAAATTTGTATTATAATAGTTTTTTAATTTATTATTTTTTAATGTTTTTTGCCAAACTTGAAAATTTGAAAATCTAAAAATTGGCTAACTTTATGGTTAAGTAATAGTAATCTTTATGCATGATGTAATTATTATTTTCAAAAATTTAAAAATATAAAATTCTAAATTTCTGCAAAAACTAAAATCTTCCTGCTTTCATATTTTCATTTGGAATTTTGAGAATCTAAAAATTGGCTAAACGGGTAAACCCAGGTGAATTCGGATGTAACTTTTTCCCACGATGATTTTGATATATTACACGTTTTTTTTCAACGTCGTATGCAAAAGTTAATGCGGTTTTACCTTTTTTCAAACCTTTTTTGCAAAAAAAATGAAAACTCTTTTTTGTTAATTTTCCGTAATAGTAGGTTGCATAACATACAAGAATCTGAAAAGATTTTATTTTTTAAATTTTCTGTCATTTTCTTTTATATTTTACAGTGTTTAAAAAGGCGATCCGGGGGGGTGTGTGTGGAGGTGCATGGGGAGGCTAGTCCCCCTTCGTATTACGAACCGGGATAGACCACCCTTTAGTCCCGGTTCGTAATACGAAGGGGGACTAAAGGGTCCAAACGAACCGGGACTAAAGGGCTTTCATGATGAACCGGGACCAATGCTCCCCATTGGTCCCGGTTTGGTTCAAAACGGGGACATTTGCTTGGGACGAAAGGCCTCTTTTCCACTAGTGGGGACGACGGCGGCGGCGGCGAACGAAGTTGTGTTAACTAGGTTATCGACGGAAGAGCCGGCTCTGATACCATGTAAAATTTAAAATCGATTAGGTAGACTTGGGCTACTCGGATACACACGAGTCCCTCAATCATAGGTTTATATAGAAGATACAATGTCGGTGCTAGCCTAGAGTATTGGACTGGGACTTCTATGTTTAGCCTAGAACGTGTCACATACGATCACGTTTCCTAACAAAATGATTGGAGTATAACTGTGGTCTAATTATTACTTTCTCGTTTTTGAAATGTAGCGTGTAGTTGTATCTTATATGGAAGCATTCTCACCTCAAATGGAGCAAGGGAAGATTGCACATCCAAGTTCACAAAGACAAGGGCGCGGGTGGCCACGGGTGGCCGTCCTTCGGCTGCGGACGCCACGGTGACCACGCGGCACAAAGACAAGGGCGCGGGTGGGCCTACTCGCTCCCGCTCTCGCGCTGGACGCTCCGGTGGCGATCGTCACTCTCGCTCGCCCAGCCCCGCTGCTCGCCACCGCAGCCGCTCGCACCACGCTGGGCAGCGCTGCAGTGACCAGGCCCCTCGCCGGCACCGTCGTGACGATGACGAAGACGATCGGCAAGGCCGCTACGACGGCTACAAGGGCGCTTCCAAGCATGCCGGGGCGCGCGCGCCCGAGTCCAGCCACGCCAGGCGCCGTCGCTCTCCTCGCGGCTCTCGCTCCGACGCTGGCCGCCGCCACGCGGCGCCGCTGCCAGACATCGCGTCCTTGGTCCTGCGCGTCGCGCCGACGCCTCCCCTCTCGCCGCCGAGCCTGCTCGTTGCTGCTCCCCTCTCCGACGCGGAGGTCGATCGGCAGCTGTCGAGGCTGATGTGCGACAGAGTCGCCAACCTGCGCGCCGCGCTCCCCGCCATCCTGGGGGCCGCGGACCCTACGCCGCCGCCGCCCTCGTCCTTCCAGGCTACGTGCAAGAATTGGACGGACGCCATCAGGTCCACGCTGGAGGCCTTTGTGCCGGGCTCCTCGCGCCTCGCCTCTCCGCCGCCATGCTCCTTCTCCTGGCCCGCGACGCCGAGCGCCTGCGAGGATGACGATGCGCCCCCTGCCTGCCTGCCGCGGTTCTGCCCCCTCCCTCGGCCACGCTGCTGCAGCTGGAGATGGACGCCCCAAACGACTGGGAGGAACTCCTGGAGAATGACGCCTGGTCCGGCTCGCCCAGCGACGCGCGCGGCTCGCTCGCGCGGTGGCGCTGGCCCCGCTTCTTACGCCGCCCAGGGCCGCTTCCACGCCGGTGGCCGGCCTGGTCTCCCGCTCCGCTCCGCGCTCCCCTGTCAGCGTCGGGCCGACCGGCACCCTCTCCTCTCCGGCGACCTCTTTCGGGCCCTGCTGCGTCGACGACCTTTTCGATCGCCCGCAGGCCCCGCTGTTGCCCCTCCCAGTGGGACTGGGTTGCGTCCTCCAGCCGGAGCCCGGGCTGTCTCCCCTGCCGGCACCACCTTCGTCTGATCGCCGGTGTGCCCGCCTCGCCGCTCGTCCCCTGAGATCGGCCATGGACAAGGCCCTGCATGTCCTGCATGGCAAGTTGGGCATCGACGCCCCGGAGCTGCCCCTGGAGCAGGCTCACCGCCTGTACGTCGACAAGTACCGCACCGCCCTGCCGCTCGGCGCCATTCAAGCCATGGCAGACCTGTTCAAGCTCAACCTCCCTTCAGTGGTGGCCACCGACGAGGCCCTCATCGCCCTGGCTGGCGCGGGCGGGCACGACCTGCCCCCATCGGTTGCGCACGAAGTGTCTGCTTAGGACCTCCCCTTGTTGTCTGTGTCGCCGCATCGCCTTGTTTCCAGTCTCCATGTTGTCACTCTCGTTTTCGTTTTCGCTTTCGTCTGCTGCTATCAGTGCCAGGGGCTGGGCCTGTCTCCCCACGTACTTGTCGCTCCCGCTCTACTGCAAGAACTACTCCAGCTACTCCGGCTACTTTGTGCTTCTCGCTAACGAACCATGTTAGGCCTCATCCTCGACATCCTCTGCTGGAACGTCCGTGGCCTAAATGACCAGGCCCGCAAAGACACGGTTCATGCCACGCTTTCTAGCACCACGTGTCACATCGCCTGCATCCAGGAAACAAATCTTGATTTCATTGACCACCAAACTACCTGTTACATCGGTGGTTTTCGCCTTCGCTCCTTTGCTCACAGGCCGGCCACCGGAACAAGGGGGAATTCTGCTGCTCTGGGACGAGGACCATGTCAGCGTGTCGAACATTCACATTGGCACACACTTGCTGTCCGCGGACGTCATCATCAACTCCTGCAGCACTACTTTCAGGATCACCACCATCTACGGCCCCTCCTTGGACGCCGACAAAGAATCCTTCTTAGAGGAGGCCATCGCCGAGAAGCCTGCTGATCAGGATGCTAATTGGCTCATTCTGGGCGACTTCAACTTAATCTACCAGGCCCGTGACTAAAACAACAGCAACCTAAACCTCCGCCTTATGGGAAAGTTCTGTCACGCCCTTAACTCCTGTGAGCTTAAAGAGATCAAGCTACACAACCGGAAATACACCTGGATCAATGAGCGGGAGGACCCCACTCTCGTCCGGTTGGACAGGGCGTTCTGTAACTCCAACTGGGATTTGGCTTTCGACCATCATGGTCTCAACGCCCTCTCCTCTTCGCTCTCGGACCACTGCCCGTTGCTTTTGTCGAATTTGAGTGGCCCCCGGCGTCCGCCTTCCTTCCGCTTCGAAAATTTCTGGACCAAGATGCCTGGCTTCCTTGACGTGGTCACCTCCGCTTGGGCTGAGCCTACCTCGCACAGGCAGCCAGTCCACATCCTGAATCACAAGCTCCAGTTGACTGCCCGCAAGCTTCGTGCATGGAGCAGGGGGCTTTTCTCCAACCATAAGCAGCAACTCATCATGGCCTTAGATGTCATCCTTCAGCTCGATGTGGCGCAGGAATTGCGCACACTCACCCCTGACGAGAAAGCCCTTCGTGCTGCGCTCAAGCGTCGGGTCATGGGCCTCGCCGTCCTCGAGCGCACCCGTAAGCGTCAAGCCTCCAGAATATCATACCTCCGCGAGGGCGACGCCAACACCAAGTTTTTCCACCTTAGGGTAAACTCTCGGCGCTGCAAGAACACCATTCACAGGCTTCAGCGCAACGCTGGATGGGCAACCTCGCATGATGAAAAAGCTCAGCTCATCCACGATCATTTCTCGGCTGTCCTCGGGAATCCTCCACCCCGCTCGCTCGACTTCAATTGGGCCACCATCCAGCCCTCTGTTGAGGCCCTGGATGACCTCGGCATCCCTTACTCTGAGGCGGAGATCCTGGCCACCATTAAGGCCCTTCCTGCGGACAAGGCCCCCGGCCCCGACGGTTTCACTGCTGATCGAGTTCTTCCGGGCCTGCTGGCCGATCCTCAAGCTTGATCTCATGAGAGTAGTGGACGCCTTCTCCGAGCTCTCGGTGGATAACCTCCGCATCATTAATTCGGCGAATATTGTTCTCCTCCCCAAAAAAGAGGGGGCTGATACGGTCACGGATTTCAGGCCCATTAGCCTCATTCACATCGTTCCCAAAATCCTTGCCAAGGCGATGGCGCTCAGACTGCAACCTAAGATGAATGACATCATTTCCCCCTGCCAGAGTGCTTTCATAAAGTCCAGGAGTATCCACGACAACTTCATGTACGTCCGTGGCGCGGCTCGACGTCTTCACCAACGGCGCTCCCCCGCCCTGCTTTTCAAGCTTGACATTGCCAAGGCTTTTGACTCGGTGCGCTGGGACTACATCCTGGACCTCAGGCAGCGGAGGGGCTTCCCCAACCGGTGGCGCGCTTGGATCGCGCTCCTCTTCTCCACGTCGGCTTCCAGGATACTCCTCAATGGCTTCGGCCACGAGATCGTCCATGGGAGGGGTCTGCGGCAGGGCAACCCCCTCTCGCCCTTGCTCTTCGACATCGCTATGGACACTCTCCCGCGCCTCCTCGAGCTCGCCACCCAGTCTGGATTGCTGCAACCTTTGCCTGGCAGGATCATTAGTTCCCGGGTCTCCCTCTACGCTGACGATGTCGTGATCTTCCGTAAACCGGACGCCGTCGATGTTGCCAACCTTAGGGATATCCTTCAGAGCTTCGATGAAACTATGGGCCTCGTGACCAACGTGGCCAAAAGCTCTGTCGCCCTATTCGCTGATCTGAGATCGACATTGCCACGGTCCTTGCTGACTTCCCGGCCATTCAGGCACAGTTCCCGGTCAAGTACCTCAGCCTACCTCTGTCGCTCGGTCGCCTGCGACGTCTGGACCTGCAACCCTACCTAGACAAGGCGGTCGCACGCCTTAACCCCTGGAAGGCTAAATTTCTGAATCGGGCGGGCTGCGCTTCCCTGGTTAAGTCGGTTTTGACGGCGATTCCTATCCACCTGCTCACTGCGCTCAAGACGGACAAGGCCACCCTCGCCGCCTTCAACAAGATTCGGCGTGGCATGCTCTGGGCTTGCAGCTCCTCGATCACCGGGGGCAAATGCAAAGTGGCTTGGGCAAAAGTGTGCCGCACTAAAACCCGTGGCGGGCTGGGCATCTTGGACCTGGACAAATTTGCGCGAGCACTTAGGCTCCGTTGGTTGTGGATGGAATGGACTTCGCCGGATAGGCAGTGGGTTGGCCTGGAGACGCCGAACGATGAGCTGGACAGAAACCTTTTCAACGCCGCCACCAAGGTCTCCATCAGGGATGGCCGTAGAGCTTCGTTCTGGTCATCCTCCTGGCTTAATGGCTCTTCTTCGAGGATTATCGCCCCTAAAATCTACGAGGTCTCCAAAAGGAAGAAGCGCGTGGTGGCAGACGCCCTACTCAACGACCGTTGGATTGCGGACATTGACACCGGAGCCTTCACCGTCGATCATATGGACCAGTTTATTTCGCTCTGGGAGAGGCTCCAGGGCCTTTCGCTCACCCAGGGGGTAAACGGCATGATCTCCTGGACCCTTACCGAGAACGGCACCTACTCCGCGGCCTCCGCCTGCAACGCTCAATTCCTAGGATCCACCTTTTGCTCCTTCAATCATGTCGTCTGGAAGACTTGGGCCCCCCCAAAATGCCGCTTCTTCGCCTGGCTGGTTGTGTAGAACCGGCTTTGGACCTCTGACCGGCTTGCTGTTCGGGGTTGGCTGCACCAGCCGGTTTGCCAGCTTTGCAGGTGCCTTCCTGAGACTGCCAGGCACATGCTCTTCGAGTGCCGTTTCTCCCGCAGAATTTGGCGGCAGGCCGCGACTTGGCTTTCCTATCCCTCCCTCGTCCAAGACCTTGGGACTGGCCGGGCGACTGTGCTACAATACTGGCACGCCGCCACAAAGTCTCCCACCGCCTATCCGCAAGGGCTGCAATCTGCGGTCATCCTTATTTCCTGGGAGATCTGGAAGGAGAGAAACGCGCGGGTTTTCAACAACAAGGAACAATCGCCTCCGGCTATCTTTCAGAAGATCAAAGACGAGAGCGCAAACTGGGTGTTGGCCGGCGCTAAGCGTCTTGCGGAGATCATCGCCTAGCGGCCCTGTTTTTCCTGTGTCATACCTTTGTGTGATGTGATTTTTTCTTTCCTTTTGGCCTAGGCCTTCTCATGTTTGCTCCTTCTATATCAATATAAAAGGCAAAGCTTTTGCCTCTTTCTTCAAAAAAAGTTCACATGGAGGTAGAGCTGCCCAAGAAGATAGTTGTAAATTGTAATACATAAGTGTACCACCGCACCATGTAGTTTATCTCTGTCCTCCCTGTCCAACAGAAGAAAACACTGAGATTCACAACACCAAACATGCATCAGACTTCCACGGCTATTCACTGAGATTCACACGACCCGTAGTTCACTGGCTGGCAGTACCGTTCGAGTCGTCTGAATCCACGGTCGCCATAAATCGTTCTTCTACACTACTTAAAAAGGAGGAACATGTTCCGTTTTCTGCCACTACAACCCTTTCGTCGTCGTCGTCCCGCACGGGCCCGCCTGGGCCGCGTCGCCTCTTCACGCCTTCAAATGGGCCATGGGCCAACCCAAACTCGTGCTTGTTCGCTGCTCCTTCCATGCCCCCCCTCCTAAGCGCGAAGATCCGCCACCAACCCGTCTCCTTTCTGTACTTTCCCGTCCTCTCCTCCCACCCAAACGTTCCTCTCCCGACGGTATCAGGTCCTGATCCTGCTCCTCCTACGGTTTCCCACCGCTTCCGCGCCTGATCCTGCCGCGCACCACCTCGATTCGCGCCGCCGCCATGCCTTTGCAGATCGGATCTCGCGGTGTGGTTTCATCCTAGGAGACGAGAGGGAGGAGGGCCAGCCCAATTCCGGGCATATTGGCGTTGATCGGACTGGAGATCCTCCAAATCTGGACCTGGGTTGATTTGGTTTTTCGGTGGGAACCCTTCCCACCTTGGATTAATTTTTATTTAGGCTTTTCATTGCGAACGCATCTTGTCCTTTCCATGGATCTCAAAATTCTGTCCTCCAATTCTCTTTTGCATTCCCTTTTCTAGGCTTTTGATTGTGACTCTATTTTCGTTCTTGTGATTGGGAACATTTAGATCAGAGAGAGATCCTCAGATCCGCGTTCTTGTGAATTATATTTGTCCAAAAATCTGATGCACTGATGTGTTCCTTCGAGATCAATTGCATACAAGAATACGAATAATGCTAGGGTACCTGCTTTTTGGCCTATTGTACATTGTATTGTGTCAATTCAGTTCGCTAATCTTCACTAAAATATTTCTGCCTGAGGTTTTACTAAACATAGAGTAATTTGTTTCATGTCTGAATATTACCCTGTTGTAACTATTTACTCCTTCCAACCATTGCAGCAGAAGTATCTGTGTTCTACCCTTATTTGCGAAAATTAACATATTTTTGACTTATTTGTGCTGTCCGAAATAACAATTTAGTTACAACAAAGGACAAGTTTGCTAATGTATGCTGATATCCATTGCTGTGGGAATTCTCTCACAGATACCATACCATGGTAACTGCATTACAGATTTATGGATGCATGACTGTTACATTGAATTTTAGCCATGTAATTTTGCGAAAGTAATTTTTCATACTTGTATACACAACAGTCTACATTTATTTGACTTATGAAGCCTTTTTTGCAGGTTGCAGCTAATAGTAATTCCAATTCTTCCTCCAATCGCTTGTGAGGAGATACTACTTATAGTCGGGCAATCAGGAGGATGCGCTCACGTAAGAGCATTTGCTAATTCTTTTTGTTATTTACTTGCTGACTATTGTAGCACACTGTGTTTTCAGATGCTGGATAAATATTGATTTGTTTTACTGAATATAGCTTAATACAAGTCTGTTTAAGAGCGAGCTGATTGTCGAGGATTAGAGTGAGTTACATGTCACGCCTTAGTTGCACCTGTTGTTTTATCATTTGTATTTCCACTTCCATTAGTCTGACTCTGCAGATTAAAAGCTTCGGTCTTTTTACGGGAAAAGGTCTTCTGGCTAATCCTTTTCACTTTTGAGCTTACTTTTCAGGAAATTGATCCCAATGGAGAAAATGACGATTTTGGATATTTGATGAAATGCTGAAGCTATAACCTCCACTTTATTGTTCATTTTCTTCCCTCCGCAAAAGAAGTTCCTTATTTAGCCCATTTCTCAATTTCCAATAACTATTGGAGTAATGTTTTTCTCTTACTGCAGGTTAGTTCAAATCATGGGTTACTATGTTGTACTTTTATACTGCTTCTACAGGGTGTACTTTAAGATTAATGCAGTTCCCAACAACACTGGAGAATGGACTATTGAAAATGTTAGACTCAAATAGATTCGATGGTGTGATAAATGATGTATTCTTTAAGCTTAGGATATGTTTTCTCCTCTTTGGAGTATGAACAAAAAGAGAGGAATAATAGCAGCCGATGTCTTTTTCCTCTTTAGAGTATGAACAAGAGAGATTGAATCTTCTTTTGAACCTTACTCTCCTGTTTTCTTATTATGATGGCATTTTATTGAAGGTGATGGTTCATGTACAACATGCATTAATTTATTCTTGATCTTGTGATACACAATAATTTGCATCAGTCAACTATTAGTATCTTTGATCTATCTCCTTTACACCGAACAAGGATTGAACCGCAGTTGATTTGTGTTTTTGCGTCTCAACTACTGTACATCATCCAATGTTCTCGAATACATGGTCTCTGTGCCTTCTGGTGGAGCGCTAATATGAGCATGGCTTGGTGCTTGGGCTATTCCTCTTGTCTGGGAGAGACCAGGTCAGGTAAAATATATCGGTTGCGACTTCATGCACTATGTTGTTAACAACCTATTTAATTAGTATCATGAAAGAAAAGGTTCATTTAGCCTCGTAGAGATGTTTACGTTCTGCATCTAACATAAATGATTAGAGGACGATAAATTTAAAATACCCTCAATTCTTCCGAGCATGTATGAATGAATTGGTCTAGCTGGTTTGACATACATCCAATCCTATACTAATCTGATTATATTTTTCAATCAGATCACAGTTGGTTCTGCTCAAATGCAGCTAGATCATTTAGAAGAAACCTTAAACCTCTTGAGCACCTGCCAACTCTGTGGGATTGCAGTCGAAGACGCTCGCCATGCCACGGTGAACTGCACCAAAGGTGCCAGCGTGCGTCAGGCTATGCGTGATCACTGGCCAATTCTTATTGAAGAGGCTAGACTGGCTCCTCGTGTTACCGAGTAGCACTGATGCCTGCATCAGGGCTAAATTCCTGCTGATCCTTTGGCGCGCATGGCACCTGAGAAAGGATGTCGTGCAAAATTCAGGTAAGGAGAGAATTGCAAAGTCCGTAACTTTCTTACGGACCTATGTCAATGGGAAAGAGCTCAGGATTATGCCTGAAGACGATGTCAAATGAAAATGGCCACTTCTGATGACGCTGCAAAGGAGACCGTCGACCTCAGGGCTCCTCAGATTAGTTCGTGGAAGCCACCGCCACCAGGTTGCTCAAGACCAACACGGATGCCTCGTTCTTGGGGAACAACATACCAAGTGGTGTGGGTACCGTTGTCAGGGATCATGAGGATCAGCTTGCTCTCCGATGCTGAAGCTAAAGCTGCCCTAATAGGCATCAGGATGCTGTCCGGACATGGGCATGTGAAGATTCTTCAGATCCATGCAGGAGAATGTTGATTGTGAGAGCATACTGTCAAACTTCTTACATTGGAATTCTTCTTAAACAGTATATCCATATAAGGTACATAAACGCGGGCAAGTTATTGTCTTAAAGCAAGTAATAGTTGATATGGAGGAAGATGTTATTGGCACAGAAAAGAAAATCTTAATAATCCATAAAACAGGACAGTTTTTGCAGTTATCAGCAATTTTTTGGGCTATCCTATCCAGTTTTTGTTTTCTGGTAGGAAAAAATAGCTTAATACAACATGTTTCTGATATTTTCATAGTTAAAAATATTGACGCGACCTTAAGTTTTACAACATGGTTTAGTTAATGTAAGATGAAGATTTCCTGATATCAATGATTTTACAACATGGTTTAGTTATCTGTAGCAGCTGTAGCATCTTGCTAATTAGTTCCCTGCACTTCCCACTAAAGTTATTTAGTTATCTGTAGCAGCTGTGTCTTGAATGTTATTTTGATGAAATCAAGATAATATTGTTTGTTATTTTGATTTGGTTGTCAATAGCAGGGGATATTGATAGCGGGGCGACCGACGTCCCTTGAATGACAGGGTTGCAGCGAAGGTATACACCATGTTAAATGATTACTGACCAATAGGTTGTTGCTTGGGTAGGATCTGGTTTGGGCGGTACTTCAGGTGGAAGTTGATACAAAGTAGAGCAGTTCCTTCAAGTAATGGCAATGGAGAGGTTCATGAGAAAGGGAATGTCGTAACATTTTCTCAAAAGATATGTATCAGCCGTATAAAAATGAAAAATCAACTATTATCTCATGTAGAAATATGCTAAAATAAATATGCTATTTTCCAAAAGATTTAGTGTTTCGTTGTTAACTGTAAACATGATATTTCTCTCATGAGGCACAATAGTGTAACTCTGAATTTTGATACAACTATTGGAATTAGTAGTCCAAAGGAACCAAGAAAAGTTTCCAGTTGGCGAAGAAAGATCGCTAGAGTTTTACAGATATTCTTGGCTTGCTTGAAATTTATGTGGCTACCAAAAGTGCAAAGTAGCTCTGATGTGATATAAAGTGTACGTACATTTTAATTCTTGTATCATATCTTTGAAATTATATCTTGGGTGAAAGAGAAAATTACATGGTCTTATTTTTATTAGGGAGGCACAGACTTCCTGCTGTAATTTGGAATAAAACACTGAGACGTCATTCTTCTTTTCATCAGTTTTAAATTGTTTTAGTCCAAACATAATAACAAGTCCACGCTAGAATAAGCTACTTTGTTTCGTTTCAGTTTTGCATCCCCAGGAATGAGCAGAAAGAGGGACGATGCATATCACTTTAAAGAATCCAATCATGTTTTTCACTATATATGTTCTTTTAACCAATTTTTCTACTACTACATATCTATTCTTGCTTGAGGGCAGTTGTCTATATGTGTATTTGGTTGAACAAGACCACTCTTGCAGCGCAGAATGGAAGTTGAAAGCTTGAAAACACTACGATTTGGTGAACTTGAAAAATTATTTGTACACAATATTATAAGCTTGAAAATTGAATATTTTTTGTTTAACAAGTACAATTATTATTTTGGATTAATCAACACATGCATTTGCACGTACAAGATTAGTCCTCATTTCTTTATATTTGTACATGTAAGTGTGTTCGAATGAGAATGTGGTAAAAAGATACACTTCCATCATTTTTATGTTTGCGAGTGCAAAACAAAATTCCTTGATATTACAAGTGAATATCAGACAATAACCATATCAAGGCCATTGTAGGATTTCATCTTCACTGACTGAATACATGCAACATGACAACATGAGTGTCTCACGTTTAATTGCTATGAGTCTTGATTAGTCAATTTTATTACGTGCATTGCACCAGTGGCTTGTTGATGGAGTTTTTCTACCCTAGCCATTATTGAAGATTTACGAAGCCCCTTTTGTATGTTTTTTTGCGAACAGGACACTGGCATTAAAAGAAACAGCGAACAATACAAAGCACCCCAAGAAAAATGAAAATTACAACGAGATCCTTGAGAAGCCCTTCATCTTCAACCTCCAGACCGTGTTGACCGCGCGCCACTGCTGCCGCTCCTCCCCGAGTCGGCTTGACGTTGTTGATTGCGGACGGGAAGTCGCCGAACGAGTCAAGAAGATCACATCCGTTCTGAAGACGAAGAAAAAGGATGAACCGCCGCTGAAGCTCCTTGACGATCCTAAGAACCAGACAAAAACCTCGAAGACGACACCACTCCCACAAGACTCTCGACGTTGCCGTCGAGATGGGGTTGAAGCTGGAGAGACCTTATTGCACGAGGTGGCATGAGCGCCATCCTACAAACTTTAGCCCTAAAAACGAAGAACGGAACCCACAAAACAGGGGGTGGAGCCCTCCCGCCGACGAGGGCAACGATCCACCGCATCCCCATGGCCCGAAGGCCACAAAGGTGGGCCAGATCAACGGCGGCGCTGGCAGGAGGCGAGGAAGAAACAAATGCGCTTGAGAGCCCCACATACCGGTCCGTAGCCCCTTTTGTATGTTTGACACATAAGGCTACGATTCAGGATTGTCTCTGAATATTTATGAATATTAAAGTGTTGTTTGAATTAATAAGAAAACAAGTATTCCTTCAGTTATACCTTTGTTTGCATCACCCATATTTTACGAGACAGTAATACAATCAAAAGTAGAGTTTGTTGAGTTGATAATTATGATGGTCTAGAACATAGGTGCTTACCACAAAAGAGTAACTAGAAGACCTTTAACTTGGAATCACACAGATGCACACAAATTCTGTCTTGTTATTGCGCTCAGTACTATTATGATGTAGTATATTATGATATCACTGATTTATTTTGAATTTTCATAGTAAGTTGTAAATTATACATGTGCATTAAAAATAAATTTAAGGACCCGTGGCAACGCACGGGCATTTGTACTAGTAGAGCAAAAGCCCCACAATCGAGAATGTTGCGGGGTAGCTATCACAGCACAGCCCAGGCCACGCAGCTCCAAAGAATCTCTCTTCCCCCCACTAGGCCCGTTTGGCCCAGTTTCGACCTGCAAAACCCTAATCCTCGCAAGCGGACGGCCTCGCATACCGCGCCTC
This sequence comes from Lolium rigidum, assembly GCF_022539505.1. Lineage (NCBI taxonomy): Eukaryota > Viridiplantae > Streptophyta > Magnoliopsida > Poales > Poaceae > Lolium > Lolium rigidum. The sequence goes on along the minus strand of NC_061508.1, from coordinate 104,217,359 downwards.
GCATCCAACGCTCCATAAGTTTCGCGTCTCATCGAACTCACCCTTATAAAGGCGCCGCCTGCCTTCGGAACAGCTTCTCCCCCGCCTCCGTCTGCCCCATCGCCGTCGCCCCGTGGACCTCAACTAGCCGCCGGCGAAATGGTACGCGCCTCTTCCTCATCACCCGTCGATTGCATGCGTTAGGAGTCATCTCGTGATGCTCTTTTGGGCGTTCTAGAGCTACTTCACTTGGATTCCTTGGTGCTAGATGCCGCCACCAATAATCGTGTGCTGATCTCGAATCTTGCAGGCCCCGAAACGTGGTGGCAAGGCGCCTGTCCCGGCGAAGAAGAAGACGGTGCGGCTCCGCTCCTTGACACCTACTAGTCCCTTCCGCTCGATTCGTTCTGTTCTTGGTGCAGTTCGTTGATATGTTCTTCCGTGGTACAGGCTCAGGTGACGAACCCTCTGTTCGAGAAGAGGCCGAAGCAGTTCGGCATCGGCGGCGCGCTCCCGCCCAAGAAGGACCTCCACCGCTTCGTCAAGTGGCCCAAGGTTGTGCGCATCCAGCGCCAGCGCCGCATCCTCAAGCAGCGCCTCAAGGTTCCCCCGGCGCTACACCAGTTCACCCGCACCCTCGACAAGAACCTCGGTATGCATACTTCTCGACCATGCCGCTGATTATGATACGTTTTGCTGTTCGGTCCATGCTAATCCCTTACTGGTGCAGTAGGACTAGGATAGGATAGCCAATAGACACAATGCATTCGCGTAAAATTTTGATACTGTATTAGAGTTATCTCTCATTCACCTTAATGTTATCGGGTCTCCTATAAGTAAGTTGTGCTCATGAGAACCTACTGAAGTACTCGAGCCTATGTAGTCACTAAGATATGTCATCGGTGTAGGCCTTTGTAGCATCATTAAGCGTGAAGTGACATTCCTTGTCTTGTTAGGATTTTATTCTTTGTTGTCTGGAGGGCAGGTGCTGGGATGAATGTTGTAGGCTGTATGTAGGGCAAGTAGTGGTGCAGAAGCATTAATCAGATTGAGTTTAGGTAAATGGAAGAATGATATATAGGCTTAATACCTGTTCATCTGGATTAGGATAGGACTTACAAACAATGCTTATATGTTTTATTGATCCCTACTAGGGTGATATGCATTATGTTTATCATTGCACTCTAGTAAAGTGTCTAGATTTTTTGTCATTATTATCTCTTGTAGTCAAATCGTTTAAACTTCATCTTAATTCTTTGGAAGTACACTGAACTGCGTTATGAAGGTATAATATTTCCTTGTCTCATTGTTTGACTCCCAAACGGCTATTCTACCACATATTTTGGATTTGAAGTACCTTGAGTTTGTGTACTCTCTATGGGCCTGTAAATGTGAGGTCGCCCTGACACATTTTGATTACATGTTGTTTGTGCCGAGAACTTATGTAGATGATATTGTGGCATTGTTTTTAGTCCTAAAAAATGAGTGGAATAGTTTGTTTGTTCTGCGAAGATGTTATGTGAGGTGCTTCCTTTTAGTCCTTAATCCTACTGCTTCTGTTAACCTGTCTTCTGTCAAACTTATGTTTCAGCAACAAACTTGTTCAAGATGCTACTTAAGTACCGCCCTGAAGACAAAGCTGCCAAGAAGGAGAGGCTTCTAAAGAGGGCACAGGCTGAAGCTGAAGGGAAAACTGTCGAGGCCAAGAAGCCAATAGTCGTGAAGTATGGCCTCAACCATGTTACCTACCTAATTGAGCAGGTATGAGCCCTCCTTTCCTGTGCCATTTACATTGGCAGGCAACGGAGATACTCTTCTCCAGGCATCAGGCTGAACTTGGTTGATAATTGAAGTTTGTATGCCTTCTTGCAGAGCAAGGCCCAGCTGGTTGTCATTGCTCATGATGTTGACCCCATTGAGCTGGTTGTGTGGCTCCCAGCCCTTTGCAGGAAAATGGAGGTTCCTTACTGCATTGTTAAGGGGAAATCTCGCCTTGGATCGGTAATAGTTTCTGTTGCTGCTACATGTGCTATAAAGTTTGTTTGGCCAGCGCCAAATTTCTAATGATCACTCCATATGCAGATTGTTCACAAGAAGACTGCCTCTGTTCTGTGCCTGACCACAGTGAAGAACGAGGATAAACTTGAGTTCAGCAAGGTCCTTGAGGCCATCAAGGTTTGTGTTGCTATCATTTCTATTGTTTCTCGTTTCCATCTTTTCTGCTTATTCCTGAACTAACTGTTATTGAACAATCTCCAGGCAAACTTCAACGACAAATTCGACGAGGTGAGGAAGAAGTGGGGCGGTGGTGTCATGGGCTCCAAGTCGCAGGCGAAAACCAAGGCCAGGGAAAGGCTGATCGCAAAGGAGGCTGCACAGCGGTTGACCTAAGTTTAGGCTTTGAACCATATCTATCGCTCATCCTTGAGGTAGTGTGCAAGCATACTGTGGCTGTTTGGATCTGGTTTTGAAAGTCATTTTTGTTTGTCAGAGACATCTTGGAAAGAACAGTGTAAGAATGAAGTATTTTTGTTTAATGCCAGTTAGTAACCATGATCAAGATATCCCTTTTATGTGATTTTTATCATCTTCCAGTTGCTAGCCAATCTCTGGCTCGGCCAGAAGTTGCCTTAGAAGTTAGAACTATGTTTATGGTTAACATTTCTCTCGCAAAACAAATGCACATCTGCACCATGAAGCACCCCTGTCATTGCCGACTTTCAGGACGTTGAACCCCTTGTAAAACCGGACAAAGATGTTTCTAAATCTAATTCTCGATCTGTAGTCTTGAATTATTAGTTTCATTGACACGAATTTCTTCAATTGCACATTCGACATTTCTCTTCATGTACAATCCTTCAGTATTGTGATCTGACGAGACTGAATTCCTTGAAGGAGGCCTTTGAGCTGGCTGTTGACGAATGAGTACGCAGTAACGCGGTTGCATTCTGGGTTTCCTGTTTTTGCCCCCGACGGCAGCATAGTACTCCTGCTATGCGTAACACAGGTGGTGCCTATGTCGGGCTGAATGTGCAAAGTTACTGACGGTGCCGTGGAAGACAGACACCTTACACCTACTATGGCTAACAGCAACTTCAGCCGGTCCCGCATCATGTCACCAAGAAGCTCCCGCAACTTGGACAGCTGGCCCGTGGCGTCATCGGATACCTCGAGGACGGCGGTGGCGCGACGACCTAGAGTTATCTACTCCATTCGACCAGTTCCAAGTTCGAGTCCTGGGCAAGGTTTGCTTGGATTTATTAAAAGTTCGCTTGGATTAAAGGGTTTCTTAGCCTTGGACGATGCTGCAGCCTAGAGACGCGAGCACGGCGCAGACCTCGGAGAGTAGACCCTGCCGGTCGGCGATGGCGAGCTCAACCGAGGCCGTCCTCCGACTCTAGGCTGGGCCGGTCCACACATAATAAGGGCCCTGTGGCAAGACAACAAAAGAGACCCTTCTTGATAGATAGAAATTTAGAAGTATGGTATTTCGAAAGCAATCCAACACAATTACGTTGATGGATGATCATTGAACCATCAATTTGACACTGCGAACTGAAATATTTTGCAACAATCAAGATAACTGCATGAAGATAGTATGGAAACAATATTGTTCTGTAAAAGAGGAAAATGCATAGTTGTTGATCATGACCCAAGAAATTGCTTTTCTAAGTGTGACAATGAGACCGTCATTTTCGTCAGCAAATAAATAACCTTGTCAAAAGTGATGGCTACTCAAAGATTTTATTTGTTACCATGGTCTATGATGTTAATGCATGAAAATGCGCTAAGCATGAACTTACATTTGTGTCCATCCTCCCCAATCTGCTATGTTCTCACTCCATGTCTTGACCCGAATAAAACTTCTCCAAAGCTTCATGCATAGGGCACAATAAAACAACTTTAGTCAGTGCCCGAGAGCAGAGCTACTTAACACCAAATCAAATTGATGAACGCCGTTACGGGATTATGATGTACCATACCAGACCCCTGGTTAGTTGATTGCATCATGGGAACGGTAGAAAATTGAGAATGAGAAGAGAGCTCCTTAGGGTCATTTTTACTTGGGTCATTTTTTCTCTCTCTCGCTTTTTGGACGTAAGGAAGAAATAGTACTGGGCTGGGGGCCCATGGCAGGCGCCCCATTGCCCCGGCCTATGGGCCGGCTTCAGGCGACCAAAACCAGCTACCTTTGTAATCCATGCAGCTCAGGCTAATCAGCAGTCCCCACATCCATAAGAGTCACTAAAATTCGGTCACACGCCATTACTCTCTGGTCTCTGGATGCAGTCGATGATTCCCTCTGTGCACCAACTTCCCCTGTCCCGATCGGTTGTTCCACAATCGTACTGCTAGCTTGCAGGACAATGGATCGAATCGTGTGCTACGTCGATGCATGATATCTGAATTCCAATGTGCACTCTGCCGAGGAACGTCAACAGGACAAATTTCGCCTGAATCGTTGCTCGATTCAGCATCCATATTATGCTACGAGTAGCTGTGAGCAGAGATAATCGGCTTTCATCACGCATTCCAGAGCAACTCCGTTGGGTGGATCCCGGGAACTAGGGTGGCAGAGCGGCGCGTCCCCATGTCCCGCAAAACCAATTTTTCTTCTATGCCTTCCTATTTTTTTTTTTGGATCTACTACTTTTTAGGCATGGCTAGTTCAATTTCTACAGTAAGTTATCCTGCATACATAACCCTACTGGAAACAAAGAAAAGTCAAAGCGATCGTCGACGTCGCATGCTTCATCTGTTAGAATAGATACCGTATACATTTAGTATACGTATAGAACTCCTGTAATTGTATTGTGTACACCTATATAATGAGAAGAACCCTACCCAACGAGGCACGTTGGGTCAGACAAATCAATCTACGTCTTAATCTTATTATGATATCAGAGCTCGCGATCAGCTGGACGTAGTTTCCGCCGCGATCTTCTCTCCTTCCGCACGTCGTCGCCGCGCCTCCGCCGCGCAAATCAAGCGATGGCTAAGACCGGGACGACCGCGTCGATCCCTGCCTCTTCCGCGGGGTCTCCAGCACCCGCCGCGATTCCATCTGCGGGACTTCCAGCGCAAGCGCCCGCCGCGATGTTTCCCTCTGCGGGGCTTCCAGCGCCCGCGGCAAGTTCTCCTTCCGCGCTCACGGGGCTTCCAGCGCCCGCGCCGCCGCCCCCCCGCTCTGAGAGCCGGCCATGGCGTGACGCCGCCGGGCGTCGCTCTGCCCGCGCCCCTGCCTCAACCCTGGGCGCCGGCGCTCCGGGTGTGCTGCAGCAGCACACGACCTCTGTCGCGGACGTCCCTCCGCTGCCATCCGCGACGATGGACACCATCTTCTCGGATGCGGCAATCTACTTCGACGCCCTTGCCGCCTCCCTGCGCTACCCTGGGTACAACTACCCGCAGATGGCAGGGTTTCCCCAGGGCACATATCCCCTTGCACTAGGGTTTCCCCGGGCGCTGCTGCCGTCTCACGCCAGTACGTCGTCGCTGCCATATGGTGGCGCCCTGCCCTTCAGCTCGACGCCGCCCGGCTTTCCGCCCCAGCAGCAGCAGCCACCGTTCTACGGAGCCGGCCAGTTCACCAATACTGCACTTCCCAGCATCGTCACCATCGCGTCGGCTATCACCATCAAGCTGACCAGCGATAACTACATGTTCTGGCGTGCTCAGGTTGGCCCGCTGCTCCGCAGTCATATGTTGATGGGCTATGTTGATGGATCCTTCGTCTGCCCCGACTCGCATGTCGTCGTTAATCATGCCGGCGGCCTCCACCAACAGCCAAACCCGGCGCACCAGCACTGGATTCAGCAAGACCAGGCCATCCTCTCGGGCTTTGTCTCCTCGATGACCGAGGGTGTCTTGGGCATGATCATGTTCGCCGGTACTTCTCGCGAGGCTTGGGAGACGTTGAGTGGCGCCTTTGCGTCGACGTCTATTGCTCGTGCCTCGGCCCTCAGGCAAGAGATGGCTGATTTGAAGAAGGACAACAAGACGATCAATGTCTACTTCCATCAGATGAAGGCACTCTCGGACTCGTTGACTAGTATCGGGATGCCTCTCCGCGATGACGAGTTTATCTCTTCTCTCCTCGCTGGCCTCGGTGAAGAGTATGATGCCCTGTTCGAGGTGGTTAATGCTCGCACCACACCTATGAAGACTCGCGACCTGTTCTCGCAGCTCCAGGCTACTGAGCAGCGCAAGCTGGCGCAACGCCGCACTCACGGAGGTGCTGCTCACTATCCGGCGGCGCACGCTGCTGCCTCCGCTCCCGCTGGACCTGTCGCTGCATGGACTGCTCGTGGCAGCCCCCGGCCCTCTGCTCCACCGCCCAAGACGGCGCCCCCTTCCACGGCTCCTAAGCCGACTGCTGGGCGTGGCAGTGTTATCTGTCAGCTCTGTGGAGTCCCTCGACATACTGCTTCTCGGTGCTACAAGCGGTTTAACCGTGACTTTCTCGGCATCGGCAATGATGGGCGCGACACCGAGAAGCAACTCTCCATGGCGATGACTGCCTCCCATGGATCCTCCTCTGGCGCCTCTCAGGTTGCAGACCCGGCCTGGTATGCAGACTCTGGCGCCACACATCACATTACTCATGAGCTGGACAAGCTCACCTCACGTGAGCCCTACCACGGCACCGACCAGGTTCATACAGCCAATGGTTCAGGTATGCGCATTCATAATATTGGTCATGCTATTTTACCTACTCCATCCTCTAGGTCTCTAGCCCTTAATCGTGTCCTTCATGTTCCTCAAGCAACCCGTAATTTGTTATCTATGAGTAAACTTTCATCTGATAATAATGTATTCATTGAACTTCATCCTCATGATCTTTTTGTTAAGGACCGGGACACGCGGGCACCCATTCTTAGAGGTCGTTGCAGTGGTGGTCTCTATGAGATTAAAGCTCCTGTCATCAAGCAAGCACTTAGCAGCGTCAAGGTGTCTCGTGATATGTGGCATCGTCGTCTAGGACATCCAGCATTACAAGTCGTTCAACATGTTCTTCGTAGTCATGAATTACCATCTCTCCATGAGTCCAATAAAATTGAGTCAGTTTGTGATGCCTGTCAGCAAGGGAAGAGTCATCAGTTACCCTTCTCCTTGTCTACTCGTGTAACAAAGTTTCCATTAGAGATTATTTATTCAAATGTATGGGGTCCTACCCAAACCTCTGTTAGTGGACATCGTTTTTATGTCAGTTTTTTTGATGCTTATAGTCGTTTCACTTGGCTCTACTTACTTAAGCATAAATCTGATGTCTATGATGTGTTTCTTCAGTTTCAGAATCATGTTGAGCGCTTGTTAAGTCGCAAGATTATTTATGTCCAAACTGACTGGGGGGGTGAGTACGAGAAACTTCACCCCTTCTTTCACAATTTGGGTATGTCACACCGTGTGTCTTGTCCTCACACTCACCAACAGAATGGCACTGTCGAGCATAAACACCGTCACATTGTTGAGACCGGTCTTACCTTGCTTGCTCATGGGTCTGTCCCCTTATGCTACTGAAGTGATGCTTTTGCTACTGCCTGTTTTCTCATCAACAGGCTTCCTAGTCGCACCATCGATATGAAAACTCCTCTTGAGCGACTTCTCAAGGAAACACCAGACTACACCTTTTTTAAGGTGTTTGGTTGTGCTTGTTGGCCTCATCTTGGACCATATAATAATCATAAACTTGAGTTTCGATCTAAGAAGTGTGTGTTTTTGGGCTATAGTTCTCTTCATAAAGGATACAAGTGTCTCCATGTTCCCTCCAATCGAGTCTATATCTCTAGAGATGTCATCTTTGACGAGAATGTTTTTCCTTTTTCTAATTCGCCCAACTCACATACACTACCACCTATATCGGAGTCGTCTTTACTTTCAGCTGACCAATTTATGGATGATGCACATGCCTCGCCGTTGCTTGCTAACCATGGTGCAGGTACTGGACGAGGAGGTCGCCTGGAAATTTTAATCCCGCCCGCGCCACCACGGGACGTCGCTCAACATGCTCCTATGCATGGCTCCCCCTCGGGCTGCGTGCAGCCATGCAATGCAGCAGCTTCAGCTAGCCCCGCCTCGGGATGCGGTGAGCCATGCACCGGCTCGGCTGGTAGCTCAGCCAGCTCTCCCTCGGGCTCTGTGCCCGCATGTGCCGCCCCGCACTTCTCCGCGCCTGGACTGGAGACTGCTGCTCTTGGCGCGCCTGCTGCTGGCTCCCTGCACGCGACGGAGCCTCTGGTCGCTCCTGGCGCGTCTCCTGCTGGGCCCCTGCATGCAACGGAGAATCTGGACACGCCCGACACGCCCGCGACGCGCATGGTCGCTGCTGCTCCTAATCGATCCTCTGCCGGGTCCCTGGACGCGACGGACACGCCAGTGCATGCCCCTGTGTCCTCTGCTGATGATCGCATGTCCCCTGCTGTTCCGACACCAATGTCCCCTGTCTCCCAGACAGTGACACCGCTCGCCTCCTCGCCAGCGACAACTACTTCACCACCAGAAATTGTACCGCCTATTTCGTCTGCTGCTCCTGTTCCTCCGCTGACTGGCCCTGTGACACGCCTGCGTCGCGGTATTCAACAGCCTAAGAAGCGCACTGATGGTACAGTTGCCTGGAATTGCATTCTTCATGCTTATTCTGTGTCGAAGCATACTCAGGAACCTCGGGATTATAAAGAAGCTCTGCGTATTCCGCAGTGGCGTGATGCTATGGAAGTGGAGTTTTCAGCTCTACAGGACACTGGCACTTGGCGACTGGTTCCTCCTATTCCTGGTGTTAATTTGATTGATTCCAGGTGGATTTTTAAGGTCAAGCTTCATGCTGATGGCTCTATTGAGAGGTACAAGGACCGTTTAGTTGCTAAGGGATATAAACAGCGCTATGGTCTGGACTATGATGAAACTTTCAGCCCTGTGGTGAAACCTGCTACCATTCGGTTATTACTTGGTATGGCTCTCTCTCACCGCTGGTACCTTCGTCAGCTTGACATTTAGAATGCCTTTCTCCATGGTTATCTGGATGAGGAGGTTTATATGAGACAACCCCCTAGCTTTGTTGATTCTGCTCGGCCGGATCATTACTGTCGACTAGTAAAATCACTATATGGACTGAAGCAGGCCCCTCGTGCTTGGCATGCTCGTCTTAGTTCCATCCTTGGCTCCTTGGGCTTCTCTCCGTCAGTGGCAGATACGTCCTTGTTCATTCTTCGTCGCCCGGATGTGACTATCTTCCTGTTGGTTTATGTTGATGATATCATTGTTCTCAGTTCCTTGGAAGGTGCTATTCCCAGGTTGATTGGCAAGCTTCGGTCTGAGTTTTCTGTGAAGGATCTTGGTGCTCTCCATTATTTTCTGGGTATTGAAGTATCATCACCTTCAGCTGGTCATCTTCTTCTTAAACAGCGTAAGTATGCCTTGGAGCTTCTTGCACGCGCTGGTATGTTGAAGTGTGCTCCTGTGACTACTCCTATGGCGTCTTCTGAACGTCTGTGCAGCTCGGATGGTGATGCGCTTTCTCCTGAGGAAGCCACTCAGTATCGCAGTATTGTTGGAGGTCTTCAGTATCTCACAGTGACACGACCGAATTTATCTTTTGTGGTTAACAAGGTCTGTCAATTCCTTCATGAGCCTCGTACATCTCATTGGTCTGCTGTCAAGCGGATCCTTCGCTATGTGCGTCACACTATTCAGTGTGGCTTGCATTTTCGGTCTTCTTCCTCCACATTACTTTCATCATTCTCTGATGCTGACTGGGCTGGCAATATGGATGATCGGCGATCCACGGGGGATATGCTATATTTTATGGAGGAAATCTGATCGCTTGGAGTGCACGGAAACAGGCTACTGTCTCGAGATCAAGCATGGAGTCTGAGTATAAAGCTCTTGCTGATGCTACAGCTGAGCTTATTTGGGTCCAGTCCTTGTTGAGAGAGCTTGGTGTGACCCAACATCGTCCTCCAGTCTTGTGGTGTGACAATATTGGTGCAGCTTACTTGTCATCCAATCCAGTTTTTCATGCAAGGACGAAGCATATTGAAGTGGATTTTCATTTTGTTCGTGAGCGTGTGTCACGGAAGCAACTTCAGATTCGGTTTATCTCATCAAAGGATCAAGTTGATGATATCTTTACTAAACCACTCCCTTTACCTTTGTATGAACATTGTAAGCGCAATCTCAATCTTTCATTAGTTGAGATTGAGGGAGAGTGTTAGAATAGATACCGTATACGTTTAGTATACGTATAGAACTCCTGTAATTGTATTGTGTACACCTATATAATGAGAAGAACCCTACCCAACGAGGCACGTTGGGTCAGACAAATCAATCTACGTCTTAATCTTATTAGCATCGGCTCAACTCAGCGTGCCGGACTGATTGCCGTGTGGGTTTATATTAGTCCGGATCAGTGTGAGCAGCTTCAGCCGATGCAATGGGGACAAATGGGCTAAAAAGGCCAACACAAGCCTATTTTGTCCAAATCTGGGGGACAAATGTCTTTTTGTTAGTACTTTCTTTGTTAATGGGTTGGGGGGCGGTGCCCCCCCCCCAAGACTTTGCCATAGCTATGGCACTGAGTGTGAGCACATCGCGTCATGCATGCTTCATGCCTGCCAAGTCACTGAGGTTTTCTTTTAGGATTTGCATCATGTTACCCGTACTCATGCACCTCCATGGATCAGTAGAGGATGGTTGAAATGTTCGCCCTGCAACGGAAGGCACCTTGTCACACCCATAAATTCAACCTTTCATATTGTATTTCTCATAATCTTTTTTCTTCTTAATCTCATGGGTATTTAGAGCATATCCAGTCACGTCCTCAAAGGGTTTGGGGGAGTGTCGGACCAAAACACACGGCCCCCAAACACTATTTGGGTCATGTACGACCTAAACAATTGTCTGGCGCCACCAGGCCAGCCCAACCCACTAGAATGGCTTGGGGCACCGAAAACAAGCTGCTGCTCACACAACATAGGATACCAACATGCGGGCCACCCCTATCATAGAGACAAGGACTCATGTCTAACCCTCTTTAATGGTGGTGATGATTCCCTAGGCGGAACCCGTCTAGACGTCTTGTCGGTGTTGCGTCTTTCACATGCGTTGCCACCGCGTCTTCCACTCAATTCCTCGAAATTTCCCACCCATTGCTTCAGCTATAAAAGCTTGGACACCGTGCAACGGGGTATCAAACACTCCTCCCTGCTCCTAGCCTTCGCGCCTGCAACATGCCTCGCGGCCTTGCAACCACCTACACAATGTTGGGCCACGATGCGCTCCACCGTCCACCACCGCTACCGAAGGAGGACCGAGCAGACGATGATGAATTTTTTTGGCAAGTTCTATAAGGAGGAGGTCGAGCACTGGTCCAACGGTTTGGAGCCATCAGACCCTAAGGCCGAAGGCATTCTCGAATCGTACGAGACGGCGTGCAGGGAGCGTCTTGCTGCCCAAACATTGTAGGACTGTAACGATGTCGTTCTGGCCCGCGTCATCAACATTTCTGGCGAGAGCGCTCCGACAGAGGAGGCTGGTCGGTGCTCATGAACTCTGAGCGGCATCACACCAGCAAACTCAACTCGCAAACCTTCGCAGATGCTGCCACCCCTGAGGTTCAATGCATCACCAAGAACGACGAAGCTCGATGCTAGCGGGCATGACTGAAGGCTCAACGACCCAGGCAAGAACCGCCCACACACGCGTCCTTGATGCGCCGGCGTCTTCTTGAAAGCATGATGGAGCGGCGAGAGACCAAACAGCGCGCAACAAGGGACCAGTAACGCCCCACAGACGACCATGGCATGGCGCTGCAGCACCAGACACAAAGGAGCTACCTCACCGACCACCCGGAGGCGGAGAGGAGGGCCATGGCGTCTACAAACTCATGGAAGAGGGGCAGACACGAGCCAAGCGGCGCGGCAACGCCATTGACGACAAGGCAGGCCCCTCTAGCGTAGGGCCCATAGCGAGTATGTTAGGTTTTGTTTCAATTTAAATTTAGACAAATTTCGTTCAAGTTTGCAAGATATAACAAATTTAAATAAAATTTTATGTTTGCACAAATTTAAATAAATTATTTGCGGACGCGATTAGGTAGAGGCAGTCCCCAAACGGCCAAATAATGCATGCTGTTGTTCCGGAGGCACTAATAGAGATGCTGCTATGTACTCCGTACATTCAACTATTCAAAGCCCTGGAGCCGCATGGTGGATGAGGCAACGAAAAATGTACCGATTGCATAGGATGCCGCAGCTATGGCGGCACGAGACGGATACTTCCCATGGCGTTCTAATCCTTTTTCGGTTGTGTCTCCATGGTTGCCTCGTGGCAAGAGGACACGCAGTGGGTAATGGCAAGGAGCGGAACAAAACCTGCGTGCCTACCTGCCATATCCCACAGCTCGCTAGAATATTGGCGATGCCTTCCTTCTGGCGTTTTTTTATTTGTGTGTGTGTAGGGGATCTTGGCGTTTTGCTAAACTGAAGAGATTTGTATGATCCTGATGACCCTGCTGAGCCTACCCCGGAAGAGATTCGAGGTTGGCAAACGTAAGGATAACGAGTTTCCCAACAAACATGGATGGTCAGACGGAAATGACGAGCCAGCTTTGCGCTGGAGCGTCCTTTTCTTCGATTCGATGGATCTTCAGGGCATCCTCAACTCAGTGATCGAGCGTGTTTGTATCGCTCTGCGGATATATTTTAATCGCACATTCGTTTGCGTCTGTGTGTTCCTAGCAAGATGACCTATTTTTGTTTTGCAATATATTTAAAATGTATAATGTACTACAAACTAAACTAGGAGATACAAGCCCTAGACTATTTGCTGCCCGACGACCCGATCCCGTCATTGCATCTCTTCCTCGTCTGCTTCTCCGCCGCCCACCGTGCGGCTGCTAGAGCTTGGTGTGCCGTCACATCCTCTAGCAGTCGCTGCCGCAACGTCTCATTCGCGGCATGCTCGGCCATCTTGAGCGTCTTGAAGGAGTCTAACGCCCTCTGCTCCGCCGCCCTCTCGTCCGGGGTAGTCTCATCAGGGTCATTAGATGACCAATCGATGTAGGAGGAGTCGTCCTCTGCGCGACCGCCTCCCTGCGGCGTTCCATCTCAGCGTCGAACCCCGCGTGGGCGCCGCCCGCTCCTCCTCTGCTTCCTGCTCCGCGTCAGCCATGAACTTCGCTTCCATGACTGCATCGAGGATGTTGGCTGCTTTCGTCGTCCTCCAACTCCTCGTCGGAGCTCTCGACCGGGGGATGCGGAGTTGGAGGTGGAGGCGCGGTGGTCTAGCCACGGCAGGCGCTGCTCATGGCAAAGGTGGAGGTTGTGCGGCGGGTAGGGTTTTGTGTGGGAGGAGATGAGATGCGCGCGCCCATGTTTGAGGCAGGCGACGGGCGCGACACGTGTGACATCGCCATTACTTTGTGCGCAGAGGTGGACGACGGCCGCTCGGCACGCGCATACTGCCAAAGCGACACCTCGGCGCTAGTACTGGCGCGCCTGAGAAGACGCATCAAACAAGTGCCGCTGCTAGGCGGGCCCGACAAAACGTTCACCAGACGGGAGCGGATACTCGGCGCGTCGGCGCAACGTCCGCCGAGACGCATCCGATGCGCATATTTAGGTTAGGTTTACGTCTCTGCGGACAGTCCAGACACTATGCGTCGAGCCACTGGACCTGATCGCACATGTATTTTGGAAACGGTAGCTCAACGTCTGTTTGCGTCACTCCTGTTGGAGATGCCCTCGGACGAGGAAAATATCTTGAGATGAACTGTGTGCTGAACATTCTGCCGGAGCTAGCTAATCCTCTCAGCAAAACTGTGAGGCTCATGGAAGAAAAATCTTTGCTGGAGCGAGTTTCTACCCAATGCGTGTGCATGTGTGATGTGTCATGTGACTATGTGAGGCGAGAAGCTGGCCAAGAAGGCGCCAAAACAATAACGAGAATCCACGGCCCAACTTGCGAGCTGAGGGCATCTCCAACCGGCTGATCCAAACGGACGCGTTGGACCGTCCGTTTTGAACCGTTTGGGTGACCAAGCGGACACCCGGACAGCGGCCCGCATCCGCGTGTCCGTTTGGATCGCACGGTGCGCCCAACGCGCGGACGCACCGCATATGTAATAAAAAAACATAAATGAAAATGAAAAATAAAAACAACAAAAAAATAAATTTAAACTACTGGTTAGTTAAACTTAGCCCTATTTTGGGCAACTTTTACACAAAAGAAAGCCCTATATGGGCTTTAAACCAAAAAAAAAACCCTAGACAGGGTTTGCGAGCACACGGTGGCCACCGGCAGTACTACCCCCAGTAGTACTCGTCGTCGTCGGCGTCGATGACGACGATGCCCCCCGGCGGCGACGCGCTGTTCCGGCTCGAAACGCCGGAGGGCACCGGGGACTCCGGCCAGGGCGACCACCTGCGCCCTTTCCCGGGCGGAGTGCGGGTTCGGCGGGCTCGCCGGCCGCGCGGCCGTGCCCTCCGCGCGGACTCCTGCCGGGAGCTGCTCCTCCGTCGCGGCTCGCGGCTCCGCCGTGGCCGGAGCGTGGCCGGCGCTCCTCCTCCGCCGGGCGCGCGGCCCGGCGCTCCTCCTCCTCCCGTAGCGCCGCCCGACGCGTTGCCTCCTCCCCGACGGCGCGCCGGCTCGAGGAAGGCCCACGCCTCCGCCCGGGCGTCCTCCTCGGGCCTTCCCGGCCGCCTCCTCGGCCGCGGAGGCGCGCAGCGTCTCGGCGAGGTGCGGCCATTTGGCCGGCTCGTCCTCTCGGCGTCCTCCCGGGCCTTCTCGGCCGCCTCCTCCCGCGCGGAGGCGCCGGCTCGAGGAAGGCCCACGCCTCCGCCGGGCGTCCTCACGGGCCTTCACGGCCGCCTCCTCCCGGCGCGGAGGCGCGCGGCGTCTCGGCGAGGTGCGGCCATTTGGCCGGCTCGTCGAGATCGCTGCGCTCGCGGGACGCCGCGAGCGCCGCCGCGGCCTCCGGGTCGTCCTCCTCCGCCCGGGCTCGGGGCTGCTCGCCGATGTAGAGGCCGCCGGGGCGGCGGCCGGCCCACCTTGCGGGTGTGTGTGGGCTGCGCGCGAGGCCGCGCCGTCGCGGAGGTGAAGCACGTGTGCCGGCGCGCATCGTGCTCCACCTCGAACCACAAGTCCCGGTTGGGACTTGCGTCGCCGTAAGCGGGGTCTCGCTGGAGGTCCGCCGGCAGCTACGCGCGGCGCCTCCGGATCTCCGCGACGCGGCGCGGCCGGAGACCGGGATGGGCGGCACCGGAACCCGATGCCGGGCTCGGGTGCCGGCCGTGGGGAGGTGCACGTCCCCCCACGGCATTGGGACACCGGCGTCCCAGAACATCTGCGCCACCGCTACGGTGACGTAGATCTGCTCGCGTCTGGGCGTCGCCGGCGGGCCCATGGCGAACGGCGCCGGCGCGACTGGCCGGCTGCTGCCGGCCTCGTGGTCGTTGGCGGACGGCTGGACCTCGCGCTTCGGGAACATGGCGGCGCGGAAGCTTCGAGCTCGCGCGTGCCGCTGGAGTGGAGAGTGGGGACTGGATAGGGACAGTCCCCTTCCCCAGTCCACATTTAATAGGACTGGGGCACCGACAGGTGGGCCAGCCACGCGGACGAGGCGGACACGCGAGGACGCCGCGTGCCATCCGCGGCCACGCAAACCCGGCCCATATTTGGGCCGGGTTTGCGTCGTTCCGGACTCCGCGGCCGTCCGCTTATGCGGTGCGTCCCCGCGTTGGGCCGGGATTTTGTCCGGCTCGACCCACCCGGACGCGCCACGCCGGAGGCCGCGTGCGACCGTGGAAGCGCCATCGCCGCCAGGAGGAAGCCGCGCCGCCGCGCTCTCCAGTCCCCTTCCTCCGAATCCTGCCAGATGCGGCCGCCTCGTGCGCTGGTAGGGCGAGGGATGATGGACCGCCGGGGGCAGGCGCCGCGTCGACGTCTTCGAGCTCGCCTTCCACGCGGCCCAGCTCGCGCAGCCCGACCTCCACCGCGCGAGGGTCCTCACCGTGCACTTCCCCGTCGGCAGCGCCCTCCTCGCGCGTCTCTCCGTGCGCGGCCTCCACCAACGCCATGGTCGCCACGCTCGAGGTCGTGCACCTCCACTCCGTCTCCATCACCGACGCCGCGCTGCACAGGGTCGTCGCCGCCTGCCCATGCCTCCGCGAGCTCGACCTCCGCTACTGCCGCCACCTCCGCCGCATCGACTTCACCGCCGTCGTGGTCGGCAACCTTAGGATGCTCACCGTCGTCGACTGCACCCGCGCCACGGAGCTGCGCGTGCCCGTCGCGCCGTTCCTCCGCTCGTTCCACTTCAGCGGACCGTTCCTCTGCAGCAACCTCTTCACAGGCAGCCAGCGGTGCAGCCAGCCACGGCGAGCTGAAGCGGCCCGGTCGCGCCCCTGCGAGGCACGTATGGCGAGCTCCGTCTCCGTCCCGGCCCGGCGAGCTCCGCCCCGTCTCCGTCTTGCTCGGCGGCGTCGAGGCCGGTGGCGCCCGTTTTTGCTCCGGCGACTTCCAGCAGGGCTGGAAAAAAAGGAGGCGGCGGCGGCGGGGGCCTCCAGGCGAGGGTGGCGGCGGAGCTTGGCTAGTCGACATCGATTCCGGCGTGGAGCGATGGCTTTTTCCATGGAAAAAAGCAAACAGAGGAGAGAGAAGGGTGGGGGCGCATGTGGTTGTATTTCGTGTCAGTGTCAGATGAGCCAGGACGCGAACATAGGTGGATACAGTGGACGCCCGCGTGCATCCGGCTCGCCCAAAAAGTCTCCCAAATTTGCGTCAGTTTTGGGTCAGGCCGGACGCTGCACCTGCACGTTTTTAAGATGGGTTGCCCCGTTGGGAGCAGATTTTGTCCGGGAAGACCCAAACGACGATTTTTTTTGCATTTGGGTCTCCCCGTTGGAGATGCCCTGAAGTGCGGTAATCAAAATACATAGGGACAAGTGCCGAGTCACAGCCTCATCACTGGCTCGTGGCAACTCACGTGCCCCGCTGGGCCGAGGTGTTCCTGCTAAAAAGAGGACGAAGAGGATAGAAGAGATTAACGTTGTTTTCTGCTCTGTCTCTCCTTGAGCAGTGCGTCGCCTCTGTCCCTCTCTCTTCGGGAATCGCTGTTTGTTTCTAGTTGTTTGCTCGCTCGCTCGATCGAGATCAGTCCCTTCTTTCTCTCCTCGTAAACAGTCGCTTGATTGGCGGCCTGGTGAAATCCTGCCGAGATTCAGACTCTGGAAGAGAGGCGTCTGAATCCTGGCCTCTGTATGCTACTAATACTACTTGATATCTTGTGCCAGTATGCTGCAATCGGTCGGCGTGTAGAATTGGAAGGATCTAGAAATTTTTATAGGTAGAACTGCCGAGATAATTGTGATTCGTACTCCGCATGCACGTAGTGTATGTTTTGCAAAGTTAGAAAGAAAAGCAAGATAAATCCAGAGACAATTTCTACCCGTATCTTGACATCTTCCGCGGAAACGCGAATGGTCCAATGCTTCCTATATGGCATCGCTGTAAACGCTGTTTATCCTTGACAGAAAAATGGCGTAATGGCACCGGCATGTAAGGGTTGTGCCATCACGTGACATACCCATGGGTTCGCCGCAGTCACATCATCAACTCAAAGTCTCAAATCATATCATTAGCCCGCGCCATAGAGAATGTCCGTGCTAGATTTCCGGTCGGCCAAATGGTGCCCATGAAGGCAACTAGGCAAAGCACAGCCGTAGCGGCACATGAACCGGCGATTTTCACAAAAATAACTTTCTAGTGGCTACCACCTTCGATGCCCTGCTCCGCTACCGCTCCTTCACCGTTGGTGACATGCTCCTCTCAGACGACGATGACCACCTCCGATGCCTAGCTCCGACACCCTACCTCGCTACCATCGATGCCCTGCGCCTGCGATTGGATCCTCTCCTAGATCTCGTCAACGCCACAAAGAGGCGACATGGAATCGATTGCTTTGTTTTTCGTTTTTATGGTGTTTTGTGAAAAGTCACGTGGACAACTAGGCACTGGTCCCAGTTTTTTTTTAAATAGCAAAAAAAGAAAAAAATGGTAGCGGACCGGACGAGAGCACGCGACTAGTAACTTATTGGCTCTGTGCAGGGTGCGCACGCGACTAGTATCCGACATACTAGTCGCGTGGCGGGTACGCACGCGACTAGTAGGATCTTACAACTGGCGAGGTACCAGTGGCGCGCCAGCCCGCGGCTGGTAGCCAAAAATGCCACGCGACTGGTAGGCTTTTGTTATCACCAGATTTTGGCTGAATCAGGAGGTGGGCCGCGATCAGGATGGGCTTGGAAGATTACACGTGGAGGATCTCTGAAGCGGCCCTGTTCGGTGAAGTTGGGCCAGATTGCCCATGTATCTTTAATTATAGTAGATTGTATCTAGATTAAAAGTTAGAGTTTATCTCGTGCACGGTTTAGTGCACGCCCACATTAGAAAGTCCGCTGGACTATAAATATGTACCTAGGGTTTATGGAATAAACAACCAACGTTCAACCACAAACAAATCTCGGCGCATCGCCAACCCCTTCGTCTCGAGGGTTTCTACCGGTAAGCGTCATGCTGCCTAGATCGCATCTTGCGATCTAGGCATCACAAGTCTGCCTACGTTGTTCACGCGTTGCTCGTACTGAAGCCTTTTTGATGGCGAGCAACGTAGTTATCTTAGATATGTTAGGGTTAGCATTGTTCTTCATATTACATGCTTTCGTAGTGCAACCCTTGCATGTCTAGCCGCCCCTACACCTATCTTAGGTGTAGGGCGGCACCCCGCTTGATCATAGTTTAGTAGATTTGATCCGTTACGATTGCTCCTTGTTCTACAAGGATTAGTTTAATATCTCGCAATAGTTAGGCCTTACAAAGGGGGGAGGATCCAGCGGCACGTAGGGTGTCGTTCGTTGGCCCTAAGCAGGATGTTCCGAGGATCAACCTCATGTTGGTTTTTAGGCCTTGTTTAGGATCGGCTTACGATCACCGTGCGTGGCCGCGAGGCCCAACCTGGAGTAGGACGATCCGATTATGCGGTGAAAACCCTACATCATCGTAGATCTCATTAGCTTTACCTTGATCAAGCAGGACCACCATATATTCGGACACCCCGTCGAATCATGGGTGGATCGGCTCTTTGAGCCGATTCACGGGATAACCCGAGAGCCGATCGAGGCTCGTATTTAACGTTTACGTGTGTGCCCTCGCAGAAACTAAGCGAGGCATCATCCACACCTTCCCCGACCGGGTATAGGTCAGGTGGCACGCCCTTGTGATAAACATCGGTGCGTGCGACCAGGAGGCTTTGCGGGTCGTCGCTCTGAGGGACTGGGGCCAGCCGCAGCCCTAGTTGTTCCCGGCTCTACCGTGTTGCCCATCTCTGCCCGCCAGGGGGTTTCTGACGTCAACACATTCTGGCACGCCCGGTGGGACAGCCTTCGACATCCACAACATCGCCATCTACATCCGAGGACCTGCCTGATGACCTCAAGAAGAAGCATGACGAAATCAAGGCGGTCCTCGAAGCCGAACTCATCGGCTCTTTCCACCGAACCCGCTCCCATGGCGTCAGGTGGAAGGGTTTCACACCGAAGGCGCGCTCGATGGAGTGGACCTGTCCGCCCCGTCGAAAAACGCACCGAGTCGCCGAAGTACGAGGATCCGCCCGAGGAGCTCAAGAGGAAACATGACGAGATCAAGGCAACCCTCGAAGCCGAACTCATCGGCTCCTCTGAGAAGACCCGGCCGCACGATATCAAGCTCGATAGAGACTCAAGTCCGTCGCCCGGCGTCAACATGGTGGATCTCAGCCACTCCATAGGCCAGCCAAAGTCCTCCTTTGGTGTCAACATGGCAGGGCTTGCAAGCCGCCATGGCAAAGATGAAGCAGAGCAGCCACTCCCGTGGCAACGATGAAGAGGAGGCCGATCCACGCGACCGGCCCCGAGATGATGACGAGCGGTACCCGGCGGGGAGGGAATGAGAAGCGTGCGGTATCAACGTCCACTCTCCGAGCGCCTCCTCAACAAATATGAGCACCAAGCACGACCGACGTCGGCACTACGACGTAGATGATGAAAGGAATTGTCGGTCCGATGCGGAGGTCAGGAGGTACCGTCAACATGATAGAAGCGACGACGGATACAATCGTCGCGCTGAAGGAAGGTCAAGGGGGCAGGATAACATGGATAGGCACTGGAGCTGTCCGTTCTTCAAACATTGCTGGGACTCAGGAATGAGCCGATTGCCAACAATCGAGAACCGCCTGTAATGCAAACAGAGGGAAGAAGGACGCCGCTAACGTGTCCGTGTTCGAGCGTCTAGGGCCTCTCCCACCTCGGAGCAAGCATGCCGAGCCCGCTCGGGTGGAAGATCTCGAGGAACTAGAGGACGATGATGAAGAAAATAAATATCATCGGCCCGGGTGGTGCCCCGATGGGCTCAGCCGTTCCCAAAAGCGAAGGGTTCAGCGTCACGCGTGGGTTGGAAGAAGCCGAAAGATTGTACCCGCACACGCTAAGGAAGGCACGGCCTGATCTGGCCGCCAAAATCCGGCGAACCCTGGACGAAGAAGGTCGGCCGCAAAGAAAAGAGTGGCGCCCCAAGCAGAGGAAAGCCGATGATGATACATCGGCTGGCACAAACATGGTCTTCATTCTTCCAACTGAGTTTAGTGCTCCAAGATTGTATGAAGCACCTGTGGCACAATTAGACTGCGGCCCACGGCCGGTCATCTTTGAGAAGCCAAAGGAAAGAAGTTACATGCATCTGAAGGCCCTGTACGTGCGAGGCTACATCAATGGGCAGCCTCGTCAACAAGATGTTGGTAGACACCGGAGCGGCGAGTCAACATTATGCCATACTCCATGCTACGTCGGTTGGGACGCTCCAGCTCGGATCTCGATCAAGACCAACGTAACGCCGAGCGATTTCAACGGCCAAGCATCCGACGCGCAAGGTGTTCCGAATGTGGATCCGACCGTAGGAAGAAAAACTGTCCCTACGACGTTCTTTATCGTCGACGAGCAAGAGTACCTACGCTGTCCTACTAGGGAGAGATTGGATCCACGCCAATCGTTGCATTCCATCCACGATGCACCAATGCCTCGATACAGTGGGATGGAGATGAAGTGGAAGTCGTCCGTGCGGATGATTCAGTCGAGGTTTCAACGAGTCGGCATGGACATTTGGGAGACATCAGGCCAAGAGCCGCTCTCAGGTATCAATTTGGACGACTGTGAGCGCATCGACGTGACAAAGAACGGGGTTAGGCTGGTCTTATCCACTGGCCTGACCGTGTAACAAAAGCAAATGTCGATGGACAAACGTGGCGAGACCGATCCTTGTGATCGGCCCCAAAAATTTATGAAGGGACATCACAAAACCTTCACCGAGAAAGCAATGGGAGGCCGATTCTAGCGATCGGCCAAAATTATCCTCAACGTCCAGTCTGCCTGGGTTCAACATGTTATCCAACAGAGCCGACACCATCAATTCTCTTGACAGAATCGGCTCCGGGGGGCACCCAGGTGGATAAAACACGAGGATATGTAGTAGAAACGTCTCATCCTTTGATGATGGGTATTGGAGTATGGGGGCCGATACACAAGTCGGCCGAAAAATTCAAAAAATTTCGAGCATAGCCGATGCGCAGACATCGACTTAAGAATCAATGGAGCAGGGGGTGGATCTTCCCTTCAAGGACCCCTAGTTCCTATTCGCAAGTCTCCAAGATCGGCGGCGTTAGCAGCAAGGAACGTGACATCTTCTAAGACCCCGACCGAACGGCAAGGGCAGCATAAACGTACAAGTCGTGGGTAGGGGTGAGCCCGACGAAGGGAGCATATCTCTTCCAAGACCGGGAGAACCGCCGATGACGAAGCCATCGGCCGTCACGTGTTGACTCAAAGAACCGTCACTTCCGGGGATGTTGCGCCCGAGTTTGGAGGGCGTCGAAATGCGGGGACATCTTCACCGGGAGATTGCTGCAGCCTGCCGAAGATAATGAGCCGATCCGATCAGCAAGGCGCAAGAGTTGAACCGAAGAAGCTCGGGGGCGCTTGCCCCGAAGGATCCTTTGCTACGAGAAGCCGATTTTGTTGATTCAGCGACAAGCCCGGGGCTCTGTCGTGGACACCTGCCCGAAGCCGGTAGATGGGCTGGTTAGAGTCATGATCAGGATCAACGATCCTTTTTGAGGTGTGTCATGATGCAGAGCCGATGCACGGTCATCGACCTTAGTACAAGTGCGCAAAGTTGCCAAGTCGCCGCCTCAGCAGCGCTATCAAAGGAATGTTGGCATGCAAATCAGCCGTGACCATGGAGCCGTGAGTAATCATCCACCGTATCGACCGTCAACGGAAGAAAGGTGATCGGCTGGTGGCCCCGCAGATAGCTCTTTTGGACGTGATTGAGCCCGCCCGAAATATCAATGATCCGGGGAACCGATTTGTTGGAACCGGTAGATGCGGCACCACGCTTGGAAGCCGGTGATGGTCCATGCTTTATCCTCGCCTTGGCTAAGGCTCGGGGGCAGCTCGCCCTCGAAGGTTTAGCCGATTTTGTCGAAATCGGCTCACTCTTCATAACAGACTCGTTCGAAAGACAAGTGGATTGTTGCAGAAGAAAGCTGCCGGGGCTGAGCGAGCGGAATTCGGAGAGGATGATGCGGCAGAAGAATGTCTGAAATTTAAAGTTAATAAGGAGACCGGACATTATTTCAGGAGTTTTGCCGCTAGGTTCAACATGCCATCTTGAGAGATCTGCATTTGCAAGTCCTAGGATTTGCGCGATTATGGCTTGGCCTTGTTCGACGAGGAGTTTGGGTCCGGGTGGATCCATCTCGAAATTTATCGTGAGGAACCGACACGTCGCCGTCGGCTTATTGGGCATTGACCAGATTGACGATCGGCGGAATCGCACGAAGGACAATCGGCTAAATTATCTTAGAAGAAATCGGCAAAATCGAATTGGGGAATTTCTTCATTGATGTACCGCATTTCTTACACCAAAGAGCCGATTGCTCTCAAAAGGGAGTGCTAAGGGGATACATTGCCCCAACTATCGCTACCGATCCCGGCTAGGGGTCCTATCTACGGGCCGTCACAGCCCTCATCATCGCCTTCATCGCCGCCGTCGGAGCTGCTCCCGGCCGGCTCGTCGTCGCTGCTCCAGAGGCTGCCGGCAGGACCTTCGTTGTCCTCATCCTCCTCGTCGTCGTCGTCGCCGTCGCTGTCGAAGTCACTCGGATTCCCGGCCAGGGGCAATGGCGCTTGGCCGGCGGCTCGTCGGGGAGGTCTGTCGTCGTCATCTTCCTCCTCTTCCTCCTCCTTCACCTCTTCGGAGGTGGTGAAGTCTCGCCCAGGAGAAGCGATCGTCATCGCTCTCCTCCTCCGGTTCCCCGTCAGCAAGGAAGCGGAGGTCGATCTCCCCGTCGATCAGGGGTTTGTCGTCCTCGGACCAGACGGAGGAGTCGTGGTCCTCTTTGTCCCACGCCGTTGGGGCGAGGATGTCGTGCGCCGCCTGCGTACCCCACGAGGGCGTCGACTCCCGGATGGGAGAGGACACGTGGGAAAGATCCGATGAAGAAGAAGAGGAAGAGGAAGAAGGCATGGTTGCAGAGGAGGGTTTTTTGAGTGCTAATGCGGGAGGGGAGAAGAGGAGAACTGTTCGATGCGGTTAAATAAAAGGAGATGGGGGTTTTAATTTTCGAGCGCGTTGTCGAGGACATGGTGCCAAAACCTGTCAAATCGTGCAGAGAAGTTGGGAAGGCAAGTCGTCATGCTGAAACATACCGCGACGGTTCCCGCTTCGCCACGACATGACCCTTCGAAGGAAAAACAGAGTGGTTTTGAAATTATCATTACCAAAACCAGGGGGGCATGTGTTATCACCAGATTTTGGCTGAATCAGGAGGTGGGACGCGATCAGGATGGGCTTGGAAGATTACACGTGGAGGATCTCTGAAGCGGCCCTGTTCGGTGAAGTTGGGCCAGATTGCCCATGTATCTTTAATTATAGTAGATTGTATCTAGATTAAAAGTTAGAGTTTATCTCGTGCACGGTTTAGTGCACGCCCACATTAGAAAGTCCGCCGGACTATAAATATGTACCTAGGGTTTATGGAATAAACAACCAACGTTCAACCACAAACAAATCTCGGCGCATCGCCAACCCCTTCGTCTCGAGGGTTTCTACCGGTAGCGTCATGCTGCCTAGATCGCATCTTGCGATCTAGGCAGCACAAGCCCGCCTACGTTGTTCACGCGTTGCTCGTACCGAACCTTTTTGATGGCGAGCAACGTAGTTATCTTAGATATGTTAGGGTTAGCATTGTTCTTCATATTACATGCTTTCGTAGTGCAACCCTTGCATGTCTAGCCGCCCCTACACCTATCTTAGGTGTAGGGGCGGCACCCCGCTTGATCATAGTTTAGTAGATTTGATCCGTTACGATTGCTCCTTGTTCTACAAGGATTAGTTTAATATCTGCAATAGTTAGGCCTTACAAAGGGGTGAGGATCCAGCGGCACGTAGGGTGTCGTTCGTTGGCCCTAAGCAGGATGTTCCGAGGATCAACCTCGTGTTGGTTTTTAGGCCTTGGTTAGGATCGGCTTACGATCACCGTGCGTGGCCGCGAGGCCCAACCCGGAGTAGGACGATCCGATTATGCGGTGAAAACCCCACATCGTCGTAGATCTCATTAGCTTTACCTTGATCAAGCAGGACCACCATATATTCGGACACCCCGTCCGAATCATGGGTGGATCGGCTCTTTGAGCCGATTCACGAGATAACCCGAGAGCCGATCGAGGCTCGTATTTAACGTTTACGTGTGTGCCCCGGCAGAAACTAAGCGAGGCATCATCCACACCTTCCCGACCGAGTATAGGTCGGTGGCACGCCCTTGTGATAAACATCGGTGCGTGCGACCAGGAGGCTTTGCGGGCCGTCGCTCTGAGGGACTGGGGCCAGCCGCAGCCCTAGTTGTTCCCGGCTCTACCGTGTTGCCCGTCTCTGCCCGCCAGGGGGTTTCTGACGTCAACAGCTTTTCCCTACTAGTGGCTAGGTCGGCTACGTTGGCGGCAACAATAACTGCTGTGGCATGCTTCTTCCTCTACCATGAATTATCCGGTGGTTATAAGCATCTCAAATCCTCATTCTAGTTGGGATCTAAGGGTGTGTTCGGTTCTAAAATGGCGTGGAATGGTTTCATTTTAAAGGAATGGAATGGTTCCATCCAGGGGCGGAGCTAAGCCTGGTGCTACCGGTGCTGTAGCACCAGCCTAGCAGCTATGCACTGCAACCAACATGCTTCATTTTCAAGGCAAACATATGATTACCCTAGGTTACTAGCACTACTAAGGAAGAATTAGCACCACCCATTGGCTATTCTTGGCTCCGCCCCTGGTTCCATCCCCGCGTTCGGTTTAGGCAAAAAGGAAGAACGGAATGGTACCAATTTTCGTTCGGTTGGAGGCATTGAAGAGCAGAACGGAATGTGGTTAAACTAAAATTTTGTCTCAAAATCATAATTAACAATATCAAATGGTCTTTTTAATCTCAAAATTGTAATTAACAACACCTAATGGCCTTTTAAATCTCAAAATTGTAATTAATATTATTTTTTGTTGGTTGGGGGAATTGGAGAGCGGAAGCGTAATGAGGTTAAAGTTTAATATTTTGTCTCAAAATCATAATTAATAGTGGCAAATGACTTTTTAATCTAAAAATCGTAATTAACAACTGTTATTTTTTTTGGCTGGATTAGTGGAGTGTTTCGTAATTAATAGCGGCTAATTATTAGCCGTTCCACCACATTCCACCGATTCGGTGGAATGGGTGCATTCCGCATATGCGGAGAGTATTTCCTTTTGAGGAACCACTCGGTTCGTTCCATTCCACAACCAAACATAAGAATTGGCTCTAGGTGCGGAATGGTTCCAATCCATTCCATTTGGTTCTAGAACCGAATACACCCTAAGTGCATGTGGTAGATGGGGTAGATCTCATGGTTTCGATTGTAGGTCGTGTCTTCTTCCTCGAGCACGGGGATGGTGGTCCTATCAGATTCTCCCTGTACCCCGACCTCAGTGCTACATGATGTCCCTTTGATCAACTCGAAGAAACCTCTGTTCTATCATCTTGTAGTTAAGATCTGTATGACTATGGTAGACATGCCTTATTATTTCATAGAGATTGCTTGTTTGTGTACCATGCTTAGCAATATTTTTGATTACATATTGTGGGCGATTAAGCCAGTTAGCTCTCTCGATCTTTCAGTTCCCTCTGTTAAACCTCCTTTCGTACATGATGAATCATTGTATGTGTACAAATCTTCAATGGTGGGGAACCATCTCTGTCGGAGTTCGTCCTTAACATGCTAATTGAGTTCGTGAAGAGCGGTATTAGATGTAGCCATGGCTTCAAAGAGATCCAAACGTAAAACGTTATGAACGATGTTCTTGATTTCACGCCCACACCAGGAAGTAGAGGACCACATGGAGCATCATATACAAGTTAAAAGAGGAAAGCAACCTCAAATGGAGCGACGACAACACTTGATTTATGATTGATGATGACGAGCAGCTGAGGCCTGGAAAGATAACGTGTCTCTATTTTTCATTGAGTTTGTTCATACATCCCTGCTGATGGTAACTAACACTTTGTTTTTGTCAACAGCAGTGCTACCCGAAGCATGTTGGGTTTATTAATAAGTTCATAACTATGCTCGGATGAAGATTATCTTAACGCCCAGATTTGTTAGCAAGCAACAACTCTATAAACCATAGTTACTAATCAAGGCACTGAACTACTTGTATTACAAAAAAAAAGTCTTGAGGTTGACCTACTGCCTGCATGAAGCGTCCTAAAGATGCCCGAGTGAGTTTCTAGTTTCAGCAAGGGATGTGTGAACGAACTCGCCAAGAAGATGCCAAAACAAGGAAAACCCACGGCCGAACTTTGCGAGCTACGGTAACCGAAATCCTAGGGACACCCGGCTGAGTCACAGGTCACATCCTCATCTCATCTCAGGCTCATGTTAGCAATTCACGTGCCCTCTGAACCGATATTTCCTGCTGAGAAGAAAGTAGAGATTAACGTTGATTTCCTATCTCTCGTCTCTCCTTGAGCAGTGCGTCGCCTCTGTCTCTGCATGCATCAACCTGCCAGCCAAGTTGCACTCTTCGGGAACCGATTTTTGTTTCTAGTTGTTCGGTCGCTCGCTCGAGATCAGTTCCTCCCCCTTTTCCTGAATTTCTCTC
Source organism: Lolium rigidum (assembly GCF_022539505.1). NCBI lineage: Eukaryota > Viridiplantae > Streptophyta > Magnoliopsida > Poales > Poaceae > Lolium > Lolium rigidum. The sequence goes on along the minus strand of NC_061508.1, from coordinate 104,190,117 downwards.
CTCGCAACAGTCGCTTGATTGGTGACCTGGTGAAATCCTGGCGAGATTCAGACCATCGGGGAGACGGTTACGGTCCAGGATGTAGATGCAGAGAGGCTTGTGCATTCTGACTTATGACCTCTACTAGTACAAATGCCCGTGCGTTGCCACGGGAAAAAAATCATGTACAAAAGTTATTTTAATTACTTAATAAGTGCGTATACAAATTCCAACTAAGTAGCAACAAGCATACATATATTTCTCTAGTTTTTTCTCTGGACGCTGTTATGTACATGGGTGCTCCAATTCTTTTTCTGATTGCTGCTTCTTTTCCACCCTCACATACATCTTCTCTACCACCATTGCGAAGTTACCTAATTTTTGTTGTTCCCAGCTCCCCGCACTCCATTTTGCACCGTCACTGCTATCTTGTCTGGACTTAGCGCATCTTTGTCAAATCATTGCTTTTTTCAACGGCAGATTGAAGCCCTCATCATTCTTCTAGTGGAAAGGGTAAGAAAAGATGATGTATTACCTAAATTATAAGCCTGAAGGAAACTGAGAAAAAAAGGGAAACAAACATGAAATTTTGGGACAAAATGTTAACGGCAAACTGGAGATGAAAATGTCACTTGACGATAGCATTTAGAACTCCAGTAGCCTAATCTACACATGGTACAAGCATTATCAGTCCACCATAATCAGTGAAGCATACTTGTAAGAATAAACACCGGTGATACGGCGACACAAATCTTGTGGACCTCCTGTTCTGGCAGTTAGCCAATCAGCTGCACCTGAGAGCTTACAATCTGTACTCTTCTTCTTGGCCTCAGTAAACTCATTCCCTTCAGTAGAACCGTGTGCCCAAAAAAAAGTCAGCTTCTCTGAACATTTTAGAAACTCATCTGAAGCATAATCATTGAAGATTTTGAACAAAAAAGTTACACATGCATAAGTTTTTTTTTTTTGTATTCAAGGACAAATTGCCGGAGAAGTTATATTTTAGAAATGTTCAACCAAAAACAATTGGTGTACTGAAAGTAGGTAACTGGATGAAGATGTTGTTCACCTGGATCAGATGGTAGCTCAACTCACAGCTCCTATTACACTTGTGAGAAATGCATATCACAAACGAGAATGTTTACTCGTTATTCTTTTGATGACCATGCATCTCTACCATGAGGAGCTTTGGTTCAAATGCTTCCTCTCAGGTGGTGCGTCCTATCCATTTATGAGGCGCCACTAAAAATGGTTAAGATAACATATTTAAATCGATTTATGTTTGGCTGATACTTGTAAAATATGACATGATGGACTTGAATCTAGGAAAAACTTACACTTTTTTAGAAATAACTAATATCAAGCTGGGACCGTAGCAGCCGTCCTGCTGACCTTCATCTCAGCTGTAGTTTTTGGAGCAACTTAAATTATTTTTGGCGAACAAATAGCTGCAATATTTAAGTGAAGTTGCTAGCAGAGGTAAGTACTTGAGAATTGCAACTCAGTTCTTATCTACTGTGAAAGCATGTTACCTAATTCATTCTTAATTATAGGGGATAACATTAGATAAGATATGATGAACCTATTCTCCAAGGAAGTAGGACTGCAGTTCAAAATTTTACAGATCATGGACATTGTCTATCGGCAAACCCTGGCTTTCAGTGATCTGTTCAGTTGTAGTTTTTGCTAGAACCGAAGTCATGGTCCTAACAGAGTAATAGTAGTAGAGCTGGAAGAAGAGGGTAAAGGGAACCCGCACAAAACTATTCATGTTCACTAAGCATTATAAGTTTGTTAAATTATTCTTATCACATATATTTCACAATTTATCAAGAAAATGCTTTTCCATAGTTTTAAAGTTGCCATCATACTGTATTATTTAAGCTCCATAGGCAACAATGCATAGGAGAGCAAGCAATCAATTTCGCTCATATATGAGAGAAAGCAAGCAATAGTCTATCCACATATATGACATCATGCTATAGTTGACTTTTGTAAAACTTCCTAATAAACTTATAGAATTGGAGGTAGTTTAAAAGTTTTCACCACTATTGCCTAGCTTGTTGGCTTCAAAAGAGGATATTACCTCTTGCTTCTATCTACCACTCTCTCTTGAAGAGTTCCAAGAACTCCAGGAGGTGATCCGGCTTGTGGAGACAACAAACATTGATGGTTCTACATTGGACCAGAGGGCCCTTGTGTTGGGAGCTAAATACACTCCGTCCAACTACTATAAACTTCTGTTTGGGCAAGTTCCTGTAGATGAAGCTCTTGATGCAATTTGGTCTTCTAAAGCTCTGCCTAAACTCAAGGTTTTCCTCTGGCTACTAATGCATGATCGGCTGAACACAACTATATATGAATGGATAACCAATAAGATGATATATTTGCAATAGAGATCAACTCAAGTCTTGTTTAAAAGTTTTCACCACTATTGCCTAGCTTGTTGGCTTCAAAAGAGGATATTACCTCTTGCTTCTATCTACCACTCTCTCTTGAAGAGTTCCAAGAACTCCAGGAGGTGATCCGGCTTGTGGAGACAACAAACATTGATGGTTCTACATTGGACCAGAGGGCCCTTGTGTTGGGAGCTAAATACACTCCGTCCAACTACTATAAACTTCTGTTTGGGCAAGTTCCTGTAGATGAAGCTCTTGATGCAATTTGGTCTTCTAAAGCTCTGCCTAAACTCAAGGTTTTCCTCTGGCTACTAATGCATGATCGGCTGAACACAACTATATATGAATGGATAACCAATAAGATGATATATTTGCAATAGAGATCAACTCAAGTCTTGTTTGTTATGCCTGTTGCAATAAGATTGCCTATGCCTTATTGTGAAGGTATAATATTCATTTGTTCCTCAAACAGTAGCAACTTTTCACCTAAGAGAAGTAAGAGAGCTTTAGTAGAATCTAATGATCATATGAACATTTCACTCTGAATACTAATTCCGAACCCCACACATTGTTTTCTTCAGAAATAGGAACTTGTTTGGGGAACATTTGAGTGACAAAAGTAGAAAACAAGTGATATTTATATCATGGAAAATACGCATGTGTGTTTCAACAGATCTAAAATGACCAATACCGTGTTCATCGTAGAATCATTGTAATTTGTATCACTGAAATATCATAGGTTTCATTATCTGCTTTCTTTTATACTCCCTCCGATCCCAAAAACTGTCGGATAGATCATTTTGTATAAAAACCCTCGCTCTTAATTGGTTCTTAACCCGCACTCCACAAGAGACCAGCACTAACGACAAATCAATGCGGGGGAGACATGCACATGCTGACGTGCATGCATGGTTGGGAGATTTAGCTGATTCTCGAAGGATTTAACTGCAAAACGTAATTATACTAACGTTTCGGCACTTTTTTAGGATCAGAGGGAGTACCATTTAATACATGTCAGTGAGGTTTCACGTCAGAATTAGTTCCCTAGCTCCTATCTCGAAAGATAAAATTTAAAACCAACGCACAATAAATGGGTGCATGGTAACAAAATAGGACATGAAATCACTTTCATAACCAGTCCTTTGAGCACTTAACATGACCAAAATGAAGCATGGGCTACGCTACATTTAGAACTCGCATTAAACAAAACATATGTGCTCTGATTCAACATGGTAGAAAAATAAAAGCGATTCGGTTCTGGTTCTAACCATTGACGATAACACTTAGATGCACCTTGTGTGGTTAATGTTGTGCAGCATGATCTTGTTGTTCAGCTCCATGCCGACCTTGCACTCCTTGTCTATCTCAGCATCGACCGGCCCCTTGCTCTCCATCGTGCCATCTCTTCTCCTTTAACACTCCAAGCAGACCTCCTTCTGCCTCCTGCCCTCGGGTCACTGATCCAATCCAGTTTAGAAACTATAGCTTGCCTGGAGCAATTGTATTGAACATAATTGTACTCAACCCATTACAGACAAATTCTTACATAATAAATCAAGTAATACAAGGCATCGAGAATTCAAGATGGGGCAAACCTTAAGAGATAGGTCACGCATGTGGACACCCTTGCTGCAGCCGCCTTGGGCCTGCCGCTGATCCAACTGTCTACGGTGACTGTGAATGTCCATGAATCAAGAAATGCATTTCCCGATCAATTTTGACACATTGACGGAGATACTCTTCTCTACAAAGAGTGAGTAGAGTTGATGCCCTCCCATTTGCTATTTACATATTAAAGTACTAAGGAATGGGATATCAAATTGAAGAAACTATCCTCACCATTAGCCATTGCAAAATGTCAGGTGTAGATTTCCCAAACCAATATATAAGAACCACATATCCGAGAATTTTCCAAAGAAATGAACCTGAAAATGAGACCGAACAAAACAAAACCATTAGATAGGAACATTTTAGTAATGCGGGGGAATAGCTAATAGTAGTAATAGCGCAACAAGCAAATGACAATAAGCGAATCCATAGAAAAACGTAAAACTTTCACCAGCCGTGCCAAAATCCCAACAATGTTATTAGCCATTTATATGGTCTTATTCCGCGGTGCCTCTTCCAGGTTACTAAAAAATTCCAGATATTTCATGAGTTGCATAGTATTAGTAATGTCCATAAATAGTTGTCAACTCTAAGACATCTACTTATGGACGGAGGGAGTAGCAAAATTACTATAATTGCAACAAATATTTATGCAAGGACAATAATTCAGAGCATATACTATTCTATCACCCCATCTAAAACAACATATTTCCATTGAATTTAAGAAATTGATGCATGCTACATAACAGTTTACTTTGCTAATTAATCTATTTCACTTTAATATTGTTTTAAAAACTAAAACAAAACACTTCGACAATATGCTCGCGTGGTTACCATATGTCGTAGTCATCACTACTTGTCAGATGCATCTATTCATTAACCTGTGTTAAATTGTGAATTATGTAGCAGGAATTCAGATGTTATTTTCTGGCGGCCCAAATGTCTAATGATTCAGTGTCATCTCTACTATAAAATTGGGATTGGAGTTGCAATACAAGAGAAGCAAAACAAAACAGTATGTTGTAGTCGACTGCAGACATATCAACAGATACAATAATCAATGTACAACCAATACAAATCGTTGTTGACTAAGATCCCCTAAACTTACGAAAAGAACCAAGCGTTCAAGGTGAGATAAATGTGTATGAAAAGTACTCTTACCCTTTAGGGCAAGTACGACAGGGTAACCGTATTTTACTTGTGATCTCATCACCACATCAAAATACAGAGTGCTTAAAAATAGTTCAGACTCTGACGTAAGGTCACTCGTAGGCAGTGGCATTCACTTGAAGTGAATACGCGCCGGCCGGCCGGGGACTTGGGCAGTGAATTGTTTATGGTAGTAAATCAGAAGTAGAGAGAGAGACGGCAGAGATAGACGGCAGGAGATTGACAGGCTACCATGTATGGTTTCTCGCAAGCAGTTCGAGTCAAAGCCAAATCGGGAGTTGTCGTGGACCGTGGCTACTGACCTGAAACCGGCGGCGCCTCCTGCTAATTCACGCATGCTGCGCCCGATCGAGGCCGCCGCACCTACGAGCTCGCCCCCCGATTCAAACCTGCGACCCCTCATCCCCATGTCGCCCCATCCCCAATCGAGACTATCCATGCGGCGGGGGAGATATGTATGCATGGCAGCTTACAGAGATGGAGAATTGAATTGCTCACAAAGGAAAACAGTCCGCGGGTGGCGCTGCGCTCCACTCCGCCAGGGCTCCTGCCGGCCGATCCTCGTGGTCCTCGATTGAATTTGAGCCAGAAACAGATGTGGTCGGTCGAGGGGCTCGATTCCAGCAATGAAAATATGGTTCGTGTGTGGTTATCGGTCAGGGGCGGCGGTGGTGAAGGGGCACAGGCAGGGGATGTGGTGGTATGGATAGGGTTTGGATTTCCTCGGGACCAAGCCAGAGTGACGAAAAAGGAAAAGGAGGAAGTGGGTTTCGCTGGGCTGGGCTTTGGCCCATGTGCATGCTCGTGCGGTGAAGCAAACGAGTCGGACGAAGCCGGAACGACGAAAAGTAATACGTAGTGGCAGAATAAGGAACCACTTTAGTCTTTTTAAGTAGTAGAGATTTGCGCGCGTTGATTATGTTCTAGTTTAATTTACCGCCATATATTTGTGATCGATGCAAACATCACTCGTTCTCTCCTTTTAAACCTAGAATTGCGTACATAATTCTAACATGTAGAGGTACTTAGTGTCTCTGTTGAGATACATATCCTTGTATATTCGGATGTGTATCTTCTGTAATTATGTATAGCGACACATATCTTTGTATTTATTATTGGACCCGCCTCCTTTTCTTGTATAGTCGAGGACGTGGCCTATATATGTAACGCCATATGCACCCAATCAATACATTGTGAGTCGCATCCCTTTCTACAGTCTCGATCAGACTTTTGATAAAAAGAGTTGCGCCAAGTCAGAAAATCCCAAAACTTTTTTATCCAGGTATGGCTAGTTTGTAGTAGACTTGAATTATCTTAGTTATCACACACGGATGATGCCATCAAATTTTACTTATAACTCATGTTGCAGCTCATAAATAGCGTAAATTAGGAAAAAAATCTAATCGGCCGGAGTATTTTTCTTAGTTGCATCTACACTTGCAATAAAAAAAAACTTAGTTGCAGTCTGATTTATATCTGAAAAAGCCATCAATTATAATTCAACCTGCAATTCGTATGCACGAATTACCATCAGTTACTATCGAAGATCGTAACACTCGGAGTAGGGCACGGGAGATCAATCTGCGGCATGTGTAGTCGATCAAACGTCCAAAAAAGAGTTATACTCGATCAGTTTTCTTCCCTACACACACAGAATGATCGTCTCGAAGTTGGGCAGTTTTACGTCCACTCGATCAACTCTTTCTACTAGGACATGGAACGCCCGGAGCAGGGTATGCCACGGCATACCTGGCATACCCTGTAGGTCCACCACTGGTATATGCTTCAGTCTATGGCTGAGGAAGAAAGAAGAAGAACACTGCTCGTTCAAGTTTGAATCAATGTTTATATAAGCTTCAATAATGTATTAGATACACGAGGGAGTGAACAGCAACTTGGGCCATAGCCTACCAAGATAGCCCATGATCCGGTGAAATTTGAGTTTTTTTTTGCGAAACACGGTGCAATTGTAGACGCTCATACATATGTACACACCTTCCTCTATAAATGTACGCACGCTCACTCTATATCTATGTGGACCTTCGAAAGGTTGAGTCCAAAACTGATCCGACAAATCTTTAGGTTGACAATCACCATAGACGCCTTGCTATCAAGAGAAACATTGTTCCCACTAAAAAAATAATTCACCTTTATAAGATACTAAAGTGATAAACTTAGGATTTAAACTCTAATAGGCTAGAGCCACGTTCCTCACTTGTTTTGGTGTTTGCATCGCATCGTGCAGCATGTAGTGCAGCCTAGAGTTGGTATCATGGTCGCTGCCGGTTCAAGTACCTATCATTTGTTTTGACTGGTATTATGCTAATGTTTAGTGAACCCTTCCCTGCCATGTTTTTCCCCGTTTAATTAGCTTATTAGCGATTTAGGGTTTCAGCCCACCCTTTGTTTTAATCCTAGATTCGTCATTGAGCGGTTGTGCTGCCTATTACTACCTCCGTTTTAAAATAAGTTTCACATATTTGTCTAGATTTGTATATATTATACACTAAAACATGTGTAGATACATGTAAACCTTGATATAGTTGTGACATTTGTTTTGAAACAGAGGGAATATTATGCTGCACGTGGGATTGTAATGATATAAAAATTCCTATATAAGCCAAATTACTCTACATATACCCTCGGGACACGCAAGACATCACGTCGCAAAACTTGATTTAAAGGAGTTCAATTTCATGTCATTTTAGCGACGCAAACTTCACTAGTTCATATTTTTTTACGCGGAGAATTGCCGAGACAATGATTGTGTCGACCAAAACTTCCAAAATTAACAATAATGTGTCCGTATTGTACGAATTTCACCTTATATTTCGCTAATTAACTGGACATCGTCTTCTTAATTAGTACATCGGTTTCAACGACTAAAGCGCACGCCTGTTTCAAGATAAACTTTGACCGGAAAAATTAATTAACAAAACCTTAATAATATTTTAGTAATTATTGTTGGTCCTATGAAAAAACACTTTATAATAAAATTAATTTTAATTATATATTTAATGTAACTATTGGCTAAAGAAAAAAACACGGAAAACAAGTGTATCTTATTCATTAGAACAGAGAGAGTAATAAATAGGGCAGAGCTTTTACCTCAGAAAAAGAAGTTAACAGCAATGTGCATACATTCATCGACATTTTTCAAAGAGTTACCCCCATGCTAATATGCAGAAACGGGTAATGGCACCGGCATGTAAAGGTTATGCTATCACGTGAGATACACATGGGTTCGCCGTCGCATCAGCAACTCAAATCATATAATTAGCGCCGGAGTTAACCGTGGCGCTAGACTTCCGGTCGGCCAAATGGTGCCCACGCACGGACGTCGGTGCATCCGCAGCGGCGCACGAACCAGGACAGCACAGCACGCGCCGGTCGCGTCGCGCGTGGGTCGTATCCTACGCGCGTGCCGGCGGCAGCACAGCGCGCGCGGCCGGCGGCCGCCTCGTCGCCATCGGCCACCTCGAGCCCCCTGCGTACGTGTCGCCCGCTCCCGCCACCGCCGAACAGCACACAGCCAATGCAGCGACCTCGCATCCTCATCGGGGCCCCTGCCGCCTCGCCGTAGGAAGATGGCCGCCTAGATCCCCTTCCCCGGCGCTCCAGCCGCGTGACCTCGCCTCGTTGGGTCCAGTCCCCGTCCCCGTCGACGTCGCGACCACTGACCACTGTGCTGTCTGTGTCGCCCGAGCTGCATTTTGCGATATGGCCGTACGCGAGGCACGGATGCACGCGGATTCGCCTGCCGGTTGCTGGATCAATCCAATCGGTACCACCGATTGAGCCTTCCTTCCTTCAGGTTCAGGTATGGGCAGCAGCTAGCCCCGACACAGGCCCGTGCGTCGCATGCTTCAGATGGGGAAGACGATAATGGATCGCAGCAGCAGCATATGCAGTAGCCAGGGATACGATACGGCGCAGGATAACCATATCCCTCGTCTTGTCCTCGTATGTACGTAGAGCCACACACTAATGTTTAAACATATAGGCTAGCTAGCTCTTTCAAATAGTTTGAGCTTTTGAAATAGTTGTTAACTCAATATGATGACATCAGAAGTAAGAGGTCTCAATTTCAAACCCTGCTAACCTACTATTTACTATAATGTTTGGATTTAACTCTTAGTATATTCCCCCTTGTTGCTCCCCGGAGGGGCAGCTCGGGGGTAACCCTAGCTGCCGCCTCCCCCTTGCCCTCCACCAACGCTCCTCCCGACACTGCTAAAGGATGACGCCAATCAAAGGTTCTGTAGCAGACGGTGGTGGTGGTCCCTCATCCCCGAACGTGACAGGCAACGGAAGGGGCCTCTTCCTCCTTGCTGGGTGGGATCTCCGACCGGAGATTCGCAATGACCCTGGAAAGCGTGGTACCTTCGGCAGAGATGGACATTGGGGGTGGCTACCCTGGACTTCTCTGGCGACCGTTGTGACCTCAAGGGCGGACGATGCTTGGTTCAAGGACCAGGCGTGATCAACCCCTCATATTTGTGGGGTCCGGGTGTCGGTGCCCTTTGAGATCTTCGATCTGCTCTTGGGAGACAACATGCAACGGTGGGAGGGCCTGCCGATCTACCTAATAAAAGAGGTGGTCCTAGGGTTCTTCCTGCACCAAGACAATACTCTGCTTGCTGCCTGCCTCTTTGATCTGGCTGGTGACGAGTTCGGAAAGGCTCCACCAACATCTACATTGGGCACCTAATGTGTGTAGATTGCTCGATCGGACGGATTCCGGTCATGTGCACCCATGTTCTGGTGGTATTGTTTCAGGAGGGCTGACACGAAGCATCGTTGTGTTGCCATCATGGAATATATGTTTCAATTCCCATTGTGAAGCCAGTGGCGGAGAATGTCATGAAAGTTGATGTTCCGAGGTATAATAATGGTGGATCGAGTATTCGGAGCGATGATGAACTTGATTGGTGATTTGTTAATCATAGCGGCAGCATCGACAAGTGGGGCAGTAACAAAGGAGGACTACAAAGTGTGTTCTTTTAGAGTGAAAAAACCAAGGCTTGACCTTAATTGGTTATGTCTGTCAATTACCTTGATGAAGGCATTGAGAGCATGGATCTTCTCGAGGGTGGTATTGTTTCAGGAGGGCAGAACGCAAAGCATCGTTGTGTTGCTGATGACCCACAAGTATAGGGGATCGCAACAGTCTTCGAGGGAAGTAAAACCCAAATTTATTGATTCGACACAAGGGGAGGTAAAGAATAGTTATAAGCCTTAACAAGCTGAGTTGTCAATTCAGTTGCACCTGGAAAAGCACTAGTAACGAGGGTGATGTGAAAGTAGCGATAATATGAGAGCAATAGTAACGATAACACGGCAGCAGTAATAGTAATATGAGAGCAATGGCACCAGAAAACAGTTGACATGTAGAACGAGTATATGATGATGAAATATGGACCGGGGTTCCCAGCTATCTACACTAGTGGCAACTCTCCAATAACAAGTGTTGGGTGAACAAATTACAGTCGGACAATTGATAGGATTGAAATAGCATTAAGACGGAATATCAAGATCATTAATCATGTAGGCATGTTTTCCAATAATAGTCGTACGTGCTCGCAATGAGAAACTTGCACAACATCTTTTGTCCTACCAGCCGGTGGCAGCCGGGCCTCAAGGGAAACTACTTGGATATTAAGGTACTCCTTTTAATAGAGTACCGGAGCAAAGCATTAACACTCCGTGAAAACATGTGTCCCTCACATCACCGCCATCCCCTCCGGTTGTCCCGATTTCGTCACTTCGGGGCCTTTGGTTCCGGACAGTGACATGTGCATACAACTTGTAGATACAATCTAAGCAATAATATAAAGCTCAAATCTAAGATCATGCCACTCGGGCCCTAGTGACAAGCATTAAGCATAACAAGATTGCAGCAACAATAACTTCATAAACTTTGTAGATAGACAATCATAATGTAACAATCCATCGGATCCCGACAAACACAACACCGATTACATCGGATGAATCTCAATCATGTAAGGCAGCTCATGAGATCATTGTATTGAAGTACATGGGGAGAGAATACCAACTAGCTACAGCTAGAACCCGTAGTCCATGGGGGAACTACTCACGGAGCATGATAGAGGCGATGGCGTTGATGGAGATGGCTTCCGGGGCACTTCCCCGTCCCGGCGAGGTGCCGGGACAGAGACTTCGTCCCCCGAATTGGAGTTTCGCGATGGTGGCGGCACCCCCGGAGTCTTTCCGGAGTTTCGTCAAGAGTTACGGTGTTTTTAGGTCGAAAGGGATTTTCTAGGCGAAGAGGCGGCGCGGGGGGCACTCGGGGCGCCACACCACGAGCCGGCGCGGGCCCGGGCCGAGCCGCGCCGCCCTATGGTGTGGTGGCCCTCCGGCCCCTCTCCGACCCTTCTTCGGTGTTCCGGACGCTTCCGGGAAAAATAGGAGGTTTGGTCTTCGTTTCGTCGAATTCCGAGAATATTGCCCGAACAGCCTTTCCGGAACCAAAAACAGCAGAAAACGAGAACTGGCACTGTGGCATCTTGTTAATAGGTTAGTTCCGGAAAATGCATAAAAACATCATAAAGTGCAAGCAAAACATGTAAGTATTGTCATAAAACAAGCATGGAACGACAGAAATTATGGATACGTCGGGGACGTATCAGCATCCCCAAGCTTAGTTCCTGCTCGTCCCGAGCAGGTAAACGATAAAAAGAATAATTTCTGTAGTGACATGCTACTTACATAACCTTGATCATACTATTACAAAGCATATGAAATGAATGAAGTGACTCAAGGCAATGATCTATAGTTGCTAACAAGTAGATAACATATAGCAAAACTTTTCATGAATAATACCTTCAAGACAAGTATCAAAAGTCTTGCATAAGAGTTGACTCATAAAGCAATAAGTTCAAAGTAAAGGCATCGAAGCAACACAAAGGAAGATATAAGTTTCAGCGGTTGCTTTCAACTTGTAACATGCATATCTCATGGATAATTGTCAACACAAAGTAATATGATGAATGCAAATATGCAAGTATGTAAGAATCAATGCACAGTTGACATAAGTGTTTGCTTCTAAGGTGGAAGGAAATAGGTAAACTGACTCAACATAAAAGTAGAAGAAAGGCCCTTCGTAGAGGGAAGCATTGATTGCTATATTTGTGCTAGACCTTTGATTTTGAAAACATATAGAGAGCATAAAAAGTAAAATTTTGAGAGGTGTTTGTTGTTGTCAACGAATGGTAGTGGGCACTCTAACCCCCTTGCTAAACAAACCTTCAAGAGCGGCTCCCATGAATTATTTTTATTTTTGGGTGGCACTCCTTCCAACCTTTCTTTCACAAACCATGGCTAACCGAATCCTCGGGTGGCTGCCAACAATCTCATACCATGAAGGAGTGCCTTTTTATTTTAGTTTCATTATGATGATGACACTCCTCCCAACCTTTGCTTACACAAGCCATGGCTAACCGAATCCTCGGGTGCCGTCCAACAATCACATACCATGGAGGAGTGTCTATTTTGGTTAATTAATTTGGGACTGGGAATCCCATTGCCAGCTCTTTTTGCCAAATTATTGGATAAGCGGATGAAGCCACTAGTCCATTGGTGAAAGTTGCCCAACAAGATTGAAAGATAAACACCACATACTTCCTCATGAGCTATAAAACATTGACACAAATCAGAGGTAATAAATTTTGAATTGTTTAAAGGTAGCACTCAAGCAATTTACTTTGGAATGGCAGGAAATGCCACATAGTAGGTAGGTATGGTGGACACAAATGGCATAGTGGTTGGCTCAAGTATTTTGGATGCATGAGAAGTAATCCCTCTCGATACAAGGCTTAGGCTAGCAAGGCTATTTGAAGCAAACACAAGTATGAACCGGTACAGCAAAAACTTACATAAGAACATATTGCAAGCATTATAATACTCTACACTGTCTTCCTTGTTGCTCAAACACTTTTACCAGAAAATATCTAGACCTTAAGAGAGATCAATTATGCAAACCAATTTCAACAAGCTCTATAGTAGTTCTCCACTAATAGGTTTAAACTACATGAAAAAACTTAATCATACTTGAGAGCTCAAAACAATTGCCAAGTGTCAAATTATCCAAGACATACGAGGCATTTTCTTTTCCCAACCAAATAAAGATAAATATTGTAGCTTCCAACTTTTATTCATTGAACATTAAAAGTAAAACGAAGAACACGAGTGTTCATATGAAAAAGCGGAGCGTGTATCTCTCCCACACAAGGATTGCTAGGATCCGAATTTATTCAAACATAAACAAAAATAAAAGCACACAGACGCTCCAAGTAAAGCACATATGATGTGACCGAATAAAAATATAGTTTCAGGGGAGGAACCTGATAAGTTGATGAAGAAGGGGATGCCTTGGGCATCCCCAAGCTTAGACGCTTGAGTCTCCTTGAAATATGCAGGGATGAACCACGGGGGCATCCCCAAGCTTAGACTTTTCACTCTTCTTGATCATATATCATCCTCCTCTCTTGACCCTTGAAAACTTCCTTCACACCAAACTTCTCACAAACTTCATTAGAGGGGTTAGTACTCAAAAAATTTGAATCCACCTTGGTCCTGTAGTGGCACATTGCAAGAACTCAATAAAACATTAGCTACAGCCCTCTACGTCTAGAAAACCTCGCTTAAACTCCACAAGAGACAATGCAAGAAACAGAGACAGAATCTGCCAAAACAGAACAGCCAGTAAAGACGAATTTTAATAAAATACTTCCGTTGCTCAAATCAGAAAACTCAAAACTAATGAAAGTTGCGTACATATCTGAGGAACACGCACGTAAATTGGCATATTTTTCTGAGTTACCTGCAGGGAAAACAGCCCAGATTCGTGACAGATAGAAATCTGTTTCTGCGCAGAAATCCAAATCTAGTATCAACCTTCGATTAGAGGCTTCACTTGGCACAACAAAACACAAAACTAAGATAAGGAGAGGTTGCTACAGTAGTAAACAACTTCCAAGACACAAATATAAAACAAAGTACTGTAGCAAAATAACACATGGGTTATCTCCCAAGAAGTTGCTTTCTTTATAGCCATTAAGATGGGCTCAGCAGTTTTAATGATGCACTCCCAAGAAATAGTATTTGAAGCAAAAGAGAGCATCAAAAAGCAAATTCAAAACACATTTAAGTCTAACATGCTTCCTATGCAAAGGAATCTTGTACACAAATAAATTCATGACGAACAAAGTGACAAGCATAAGAAGATAAAACAAGAATAGCTTCGAAAATTTCAGCATATAGAGAGGTGTATTAGTACCATGAAAATTTCTACAACCATATTTTCCTCTCTCATAATAATTTTCAGTAGCTTCATGAACAAACTCAACAATATAGCTATCACATGCAGCATACTTTTCATGATTTCCAAACACATAATTTTTATCAAGTTCAAGAATAGTGGAATTAAAACTTTCAAACTTACTTTTATTAATAATATAACAAGGTAGTTGATCAATCTCAATAGATATGGGACTCATAGAATAAGTCAAGAACTCTCCAATCCCATTTTCATTAGTAGTACAATTAATATTATCAAGTAACATAGGACCATCATCTAGAGCTTTATCATAAACATTTGCTACGCAAAATTCTTTAGTACCATGCATTTCGACATCGAGGCACAAACAAAGCATTATCATAAGATTTATCAAAGTAGCATGGATTATCATAGATAACGAGTAGCATAATTATTCTCACAAGTATTACTCATAGGTACTATTTCAAGAGAATCCACAGGAACATAACATTCAACCTCTTCCGGTAAGCATGGAGGACAATCAAATAGTGTAAGAGATAAAGAGTTACTCTCATTAGAAGGTTGACATGGGTAGCTAATCCATTCTTCCTCCTTTTGTTCGTCGCTCTCCTCTTCTTTTTCATCCAATGAGCTTTCGGGTTCATCAATTTCCCCCTCTTTTTCATCCAATGAGCTTTCGAGTTCATCAATTTCTTCTTCCGCGGGTTCCCGCAAATTGTTAGTGCATTCTTGTGCATTAATGTGTCTCTCTTTATAATCAAGGATATAAGGATTCCTACTCGTAGTATTCTATGCAAGAATTAAGGATAGTAGAGACATAATCTTTAAGGCCCTTACAAACAACACAAGTTTCATAATTCTCAACCATGAAGGATTCTATCTCGGAGGCTCCCATAAATAAGAAAAATTGTTCTACCTCCTCGAACCCATAATGAATATAGCAATTCCGATTATAATTCTTAATCAAAAATTCCTCACTAAAGCCACATTGAAATTTAAGATGTTTAGTATCCTGTTGAGAGCAACAGTTTATATCATGGCGTTCAAGCAAGATTTTAGCAATTGTATTCAATTTTTCTATCATAGCACTCATTATTTTACCGAGTTCTTGATTCTCTATAACAATTATAACATTCTATAAGCTCCAAGTAGGTTGTTGGTTCTCCCATAACAGCAGTTTTTAATTTTTTGGTTTTTCAAATTTTTATGGATTTTTGGGTATATGAGACAAATAAAACAAGACAAAAATGAACTAAGCAAAACAAAATAAAATAAAACAGAGAAAAAGGTAGAGTGTACTCCCCAGGTGAACTTATGAGTAGAGCTATGCCTCCCCGGCAACGGCGCCAGAAAATAGTCTTGATGACCCACAAGTATAGGGGATCGCAACAGTCTTCGAGGGAAGTAAAACCCAAATTTATTGATTCGACACAAGGGGAGGTAAAGAATACTTATAAGCCTTAACAACTGAGTTGTCAATTCAGCTGCACCTGGAAAAGCACTAGTAACAGGGGTGA
The DNA here is from genome assembly GCF_022539505.1 of Lolium rigidum. Taxonomy (NCBI): domain Eukaryota; kingdom Viridiplantae; phylum Streptophyta; class Magnoliopsida; order Poales; family Poaceae; genus Lolium; species Lolium rigidum. The sequence goes on along the minus strand of NC_061508.1, from coordinate 104,174,146 downwards.
TGTGAAAGTAGCAGTAATATGAGAGCAATAGTAACAGTAACACAGCAGCAGTAGCAGTAATATGAGAGCAATGGCACCAGAAAACAGTTGACATGTAGAACGAGTATATGATGATGAAATATGGACCGGGGTTACCAGCTATCTACACTAGTGGCAACTCTCCAATAACAAGTGTTGGGTGAACAAATTACAGTCGGGCAATTGATAGGATTGAAATAGCTTTAAGACAGAATATCAAGATCATTAATCATGTAGGCATGTTTTCCAATAATAGTCGTACGTGCTCGCAATGAGAAACTTGCACAACATCTTTTGTCCTACCAGCCGGTGGCAGCCGAGCCTCAAGGGAAACTACTTGGATATTAAGGTACTCCTTTTAATAGAGTACCGGAGCAAAGCATTAACACTCCGTGAAAACATGTGTCCCTCACATCACCGCCATCCCCTCCGGTTGTCCCGATTTCGTCACTTCGGGGCCTTTGGTTCCGGACGGTGACATGTGCATACAACTTGTAGATACAATCTAAGCAATAATATAAAGCTCAAATCTAAGATCATGCCACTCGGGCCCTAGTGACAAGCATTAAGCATAACAAGATTGCAGCAACAATAACTTCATAAACTTTGTAGATAGACAATCATAATGTAACAATCCATCGGATCCCGACAAACACAACACCGATTACATCGGATGAATCTCAATCATGTAAGGCAGCTCATGAGATCATTGTATTGAAGTACATGGGGGAGAGAATACCAACTAGCTACAGCTAGAACCCGTAGTCCATGGGGGAACTACTCACGGAGCATGATGGAGGCGATGGCGTTGATGGAGATGGCTTCCGGGGGCACTTCCCCGTCCCGGCAGGGTGCCGGCTTCTGTCCCCCGAATTGGAGTTTCGCGATGGTGGCGGCACCCCTGGAGTCTTTCTGGAGTTTCGTGAAGAGTTACGGTGTTTTTAGGTCGAAAGGGATTTTATAGGCGAAGAGGCGGCGCAGGGGGCACTCGGGGCGCCACACCACGGGCCGGCGCGGGCCCGAGGCCAGGCCGCGCCGCCCTATGGTGTGGTGGCCCTCCGGCCCCTCTCCGACCCTTCTTCGGTGTTCTGGCCGCTTCCGGGAAAAATAGGAGGTTTGGTCTTCGTTTCGTCCAATTCCGAGAATATTGCCCGAACAGCCTTTCCGGAACCAAAAACGACAGAAAACGAGGAACCGGCACTGTGGCATCTTGTTAATAGGTTAGTTCCGGAAAATGCATAAAAACATCATAAAGTGCAAGCAAAACATGTAAGTATTGTCATAAAACAAGCATGGAACGACAGAAATTATGGATACGTCGGGGACGTATCGGCATCCCCAAGCTTAGTTCTCGCTCGTCCCGAGCAGGTAAACGATAAAAAGAATAATTTCTGTAGTGACATGCTACTTACATAACCTTGATCATACTATTACAAAGCATATGAAATGAATGAAGTGACTCAAGGCAATGATCTATAATTGCTAACAAGTAGATAACATATAGCAAAACTTTTCATGAATAATACCTTCAAGACAAGTATCAAAAGTCTTGCATAAGAGTTGACTCATAAAGCAATAAGTTCAAAGTAAAGGCATCGAAGCAACACAAAGGAAGATATAAGTTTCAGCGGTTGCTTTCAACTTGTAACATGCATATCTCATGGATAATTGTCAACACAAAGTAATATGATGAATGCAAATATGCAAGTATGTAAGAATCAATGCACAGTTGACACAAGTGTTTGCTTCTAAGGTGGAAGGAAATAGGTAAACTGACTCAACATAAAAGTAGAAGAAAGGCCCTTCGTAGAGGGAAGCATTGATTGCTATATTTGTGCTAGAGCTTTGATTTTGAAAACATATAGAGAGCATAAAAGTAAAATTTTGAGAGGTGTTTGTTGTTGTCAACGAATGGTAGTGGGCACTCTAACCCCCTTGCTAAACAAACCTTCAAGAGCGGCTCCCATGAATTATTTTTATTTTTGGGTGGCACTCCTTCCAACCTTTCTTTCACAAACCATGGCTAACCGAATCCTCGGGTGGCTGCCAACAATCTCATACCATGAAGGAGTGCCTTTTTATTTTAGTTTCATTATGATGATGACACTCCTCCCAACCTTTGCTTACACAAGCCATGGCTAACCGAATCCTCGGGTGCCGTCCAACAATCACATACCATGGAGGAGTGTCTATTTTGGTTAATTAATTTGGGACTCGGGAATCCCATTGCCGGCTCTTTTTGCCAAATTATTGGATAAGCGGATGAAGCCACTAGTCCATTGGTGAAAGTTGCCCAACAAGATTGAAAGATAAACACCACATACTTCCTCATGAGCTATAAAACATTGACACAAATCAGAGGTAATAAATTTTGAATTGTTTAAAGGTAGCACTCAAGCAATTTACTTTGGAATGGCAGGAAATGCCACATAGTAGGTAGGTATGGTGGACACAAATGGCATAGTGGTTGGCTCAAGTATTTTGGATGCATGAGAAGTAATCCCTCTCGATACAAGGCTTAGGCTAGCAAGGCTATTTGAAGCAAACACAAGTATGAACCGAGTACAGCAAAACTTACATAAGAACATATTGCAAGCATTATAATACTCTACATCTGTCTTCCTTGTTGCTCAAACACTTTTACCGAGAAAATATCTAGACCTTAAGAGAGATCAATTATGCAAACCAATTTCAACAAGCTCTATAGTAGTTCTCCACTAATAGGTTTAAACTACATGAAAAAACTTAATCATACTTGAGAGCTCAAAACAATTGCCAAGTGTCAAATTATCCAAGACATACGAGGCATTTTCTTTTCCCAACCAAATAAAGATAAATATTGTAGCTTCCAACTTTTATTCATTGAACATTAAAAGTAAAACGAAGAACACGAGTGTTCATATGAAAAAGCGGAGCGTGTATCTCTCCCACACAAGGATTGCTAGGATCCGAATTTATTCAAACATAAACAAAAATAAAAGCACACGGACGCTCCAAGTAAAGCACATATGATGTGACCGAATAAAAATATAGTTTCAGGGGAGGAACTCGATAAGTTGATGAAGAAGGGGATGCCTTGGGCATCCCCAAGCTTAGACGCTTGAGTCTCCTTGAAATATGCAGGGATGAACCACGGGGGCATCCCCAAGCTTAGACTTTTCACTCTTCTTGATCATATATCATCCTCCTCTCTTGACCCTTGAAAACTTCCTTCACACCAAACTTCTCACAAACTTCATTAGAGGGGTTAGTACTCAAAAAATTTGAATCCACCTTGGTCCTGTAGTAGCACATTGCAAGAACTCAATAAAACATTAGCTACAGCCCTCTACGTCTAGAAAACCTCGCTTAAACTCCACAAGAGACAATGCAAGAAACAGAGACAGAATCTGCCAAAACAGAACAGCCAGTAAAGACGAATTTTAATAAAATACTTCCGTTGCTCAAATCAGAAAACTCAAAACTAATGAAAGTTGCGTACATATCTGAGGAACACGCACGTAAATTGGCATATTTTATGAGTTACCTGCATGGAAAACAGCCCAGATTCGTGATAGATAGAAATCTGTTTCTGCGCAGAAATCCAAATCTAGTATCAACCTTCGATTAGAGGCTTCACTTGGCACAACAAAACACAAAACTAAGATAAGGAGAGGTTGCTACAGTAGTAAACAACTTCCAAGACACAAATATAAAACAAAGTACTGTAGCAAAATAACACATGGGTTATCTCCCAAGAAGTTGCTTTCTTTATAGCCATTAAGATGGGCTCAAGCAGTTTTAATGATGCACTCCCAAGAAATAGTATTTGAAGCAAAAGAGAGCATCAAAAAGCAAATTCAAAACACATTTAAGTCTAACATGCTTCCTATGCAAAGAAATCTTGTACACAAATAAATTCATGACGAACAAAGTGACAAGCATAAGAAGATAAAACAAGAATAGCTTCGAAAATTTCAAGCATATAGAGAGGTGTATTAGTACCATGAAAATTTCTACAACCATATTTTCCTCTCTCATAATAATTTTCAGTAGCTTCATGAACAAACTCAACAATATAGCTATCACATGCAGCATACTTTTCATGATTTCCAAACACATAATTTTTATCAAGTTCAAGAATAGTGGAATTAAAACTTTCAAACTTACTTTTATTAATAATATAACAAGGTAGTTGATCAATCTCAATAGATATGAGACTCATAGAATAAGTCAAGAACTCTCCAATCCCATTTTCATTAGTAGTACAATTAATATTATCAAGTAACATAGCACCATCATCTAGAGCTTTATCATAAACATTTGCTACGCAAAATTCTTTAGTACCATGCATTTCGACATCAGGCACAAACAAAGCATTATCATAAGATTTATCAAAGTAGCATGGATTATCATAGATAACAGTAGCATAATTATTCTCACAAGTATTACTCATAGGTACTATTTCAAGAGAATCCACAGGAACATAACATTCAACCTCTTCCGGTAAGCATGGAGGACAATCAAATAGTGTAAGAGATAAAGAGTTACTCTCATTAGAAGGTTGACATGGGTAGCTAATCCATTCTTCCTCCTTTTGTTCGTCGCTCTCCTCTTCTTTTTCATCCAATGAGCTTTCAGGTTCATCAATTTCCCCCTCTTTTTCATCCAATGAGCTTTCAGGTTCATCAATTTCTTCTTCCGCGGGTTCCCGCAAATTGTTAGTGCATTCTTGTGCATTAATGTGTCTCTCTTTATAATCAAGGATATAAGGATTCCTACTGTAGTATTCTATGCAAGAATTAAGGATAGTAGAGACATAATCTTTAAGGCCCTTACAAACAACACAAGTTTCATAATTCTCAACCATGAAGGATTCTATCTCGGAGGCTCCCATAAATAAGAAAAATTGTTCTACCTCCTCGAACCCATAATGAATATAGCAATTCCGATTATAATTCTTAATCAAAAATTCCTCACTAAAGCCACATTGAAATTTAAGATGTTTAGTATCCTGTTGAGAGCAACGAGTTTATATCATGGCGTTCAAGCAAGATTTTAGCAATTGTATTCAATTTTTCTATCATAGCACTCATTATTTTACCAGTTCTTGATTCTCTATAACAATTATAACATTCTATAAGCTCCAAGTAGGTTGTTGGTTCTCCCATAACAGCAGTTTTTAATTTTTTGGTTTTTCAAATTTTTATGGATTTTTGGGTATATGAGACAAATAAAACAAGACAAAAATGAACTAAGCAAAACAAAATAAAATAAAACAGAGAGAAAAAGGTAGAGTGTACTCCCCGGGTGAACTTATGAGTAGAGCTATGCCTCCCCGGCAACGGCGCCGAGAAAATAGTCTTGATGACCCACAAGTATAGGGGATCGCAACGAGTCTTCGAGGGAAGTAAAACCCAAATTTATTGATTCGACACAAGGGGAGGTAAAGAATACTTATAAGCCTTAACAACCGAGTTGTCAATTCAGCTGCACTGGAAAAGCACTAGTAACGAGGGTGATGTGAAAGTAGCAGTAATATGAGAGCAATAGTAACAGATAACACGGCGACAGTAGTAGTAATATGAGAGCAATGGCACCGGAAAACGAGTTGACATGTAGAACGAGTATATGATGATGAAATATGGACCGGGGTTCCCAGCTATCTACACTAGTGGCAACTCTCCAATAACAAGTGTTGGGTGAACAAATTACAGTCGGGCAATTGATAGGATTGAAATAGCTTTAAGACAGAATATCAAGATCATTAATCATGTAGGCATGTTTTCCAATAATAGTCGTACGTGCTCGCAATGAGAAACTTGCACAACATCTTTTGTCCTACCAGCCGGTGGCAGCCGGGCCTCAAGGGAAACTACTTGGATATTAAGGTACTCCTTTTAATAGAGTACCGGAGCAAAGCATTAACACTCCGTGAAAACATGTGTCCCTCACATCACCGCCATCCCCTCCGGTTGTCCCGATTTCGTCACTTCGGGGCCTTTGGTTCCGGACGGTGACATGTGCATACAACTTGTAGATACAATCTAAGCAATAATATAAAGCTCAAATCTAAGATCATGCCACTCGGGCCCTAGTGACAAGCATTAAGCATAACAAGATTGCAGCAACAATAACTTCATAAACTTTGTAGATAGACAATCATAATGTAACAATCCATCGGATCCCGACAAACACAACACCGATTACATCAGATGAATCTCAATCATGTAAGGCAGCTCATGAGATCATTGTATTGAAGTACATGGGGGAGAGAATACCAACTAGCTACAGCTAGAACCCGTAGTCCATGGGGGAACTACTCACGGAGCATGATGGAGGCGATGGCGTTGATGGAGATGGCTTCCGGGGCACTTCCCCGTCCCGGCGAGGTGCCGGGACGAGAGACTTCTGTCCCCCGAATTGGAGTTTCGCGATGGTGGCGGCACCCCCGGAGTCTTTCCGGAGTTTCGTCAAGAGTTACGGTGTTTTTAGGTCGAAAGGGATTTTATAGGCGAAGAGGCGGCGCGGGGGGCACTCGGGGGCGCCACACCACAGGCCGGCGCGGGCCCGGGCCGGGCCGCGCCGCCCTATGGTGTGGTGGCCCTCCGGCCCTCTCCGACCCTTCTTCGGTGTTCGGACGCTTCCGGGAAAAATAGGAGGTTTGGTCTTCGTTTCGTCGAATTCCGAGAATATTGCCCGAACAGCCTTTCCGGAACCAAAAACGAGCAGAAAACGAGAACCGCACCGTGGCATCTTGTTAATAGGTTAGTTCCGGAAAATGCATAAAAACATCATAAAGTGCAAGCAAAACATGTAAGTATTGTCATAAAACAAGCATGGAACGACAGAAATTATGGATACGTCGGGGACGTATCAGCATCCCCAAGCTTAGTTCTCGCTCGTCCCGAGCAGGTAAACGATAAAAAGAATAATTTATGTAGTGACATGCTACTTACATAACCTTGATCATACTATTACAAAGCATATGAAATGAATGAAGTGACTCAAGGCAATGATCTATAGTTGCTAACAAGTAGATAACATATAGCAAAACTTTTCATGAATAATACCTTCAAGACAAGTATCAAAAGTCTTGCATAAGAGTTGACTCATAAAGCAATAAGTTCAAAGTAAAGGCATCGAAGCAACACAAAGGAAGATATAAGTTTCAGCGGTTGCTTTCAACTTGTAACATGCATATCTCATGGATAATTGTCAACACAAAGTAATATGATGAATGCAAATATGCAAGTATGTAAGAATCAATGCACAGTTGACACAAGTGTTTGCTTCTAAGGTGGAAGGAAATAGGTAAACTGACTCAACATAAAAGTAGAAGAAAGGCCCTTCGTAGAGGGAAGCATTGATTGCTATATTTGTGCTAGAGCTTTGATTTTGAAAACATATAGAGAGCATAAAAAGTAAAATTTTGAGAGGTGTTTGTTGTGGTCAACGAATGGTAGTGGGCACTCTAACCCCCTTGCTAAACAAACCTTCAAGAGCGGCTCCCATGAATTATTTTTATTTTTGGGTGGCACTCCTTCCAACCTTTCTTTCACAAACCATGGCTAACCGAATCCTCGGGTGGCTGCCAACAATCTCATACCATGAAGGAGTGCCTTTTTATTTTAGTTTCATTATGATGATGACACTCCTCCCAACCTTTGCTTACACAAGCCATGGCTAACCGAATCCTCGGGTGCCGTCCAACAATCACATACCATGGAGGAGTGTCTATTTTGGTTAATTAATTTGGGACTGGGAATCCCATTGCCGACTCTTTTTTCCAAATTATTGGATAAGCGGATGAAGCCACTAGTCCATTGGTGAAAGTTGCCCAACAAGATTGAAAGATAAACACCACATACTTCCTCATGAGCTATAAAACATTGACACAAATCAGAGGTAATAAATTTTGAATTGTTTAAAGGTAGCACTCAAGCAATTTACTTTGGAATGGCAGGAAATGCCACATAGTAGGTAGGTATGGTGGACACAAATGGCATAGTGGTTGGCTCAAGTATTTTGGATGCATGAGAAGTAATCCCTCTCGATACAAGGCTTAGGCTAGCAAGGCTATTTGAAGCAAACACAAGTATGAACCGGTACAACAAAACTTACATAAGAACATATTGCAAGCATTATAATACTCTACATCTGTCTTCCTTGTTGCTCAAACACTTTTACCAGAAAATATCTAGACCTTAAGAGAGATCAATTATGCAAACCAATTTCAACAAGCTCTATAGTAGTTCTCCACTAATAGGTTTAAACTAAATGAAAAAACTTAATCATACTTGAGAGCTCAAAACAATTGCCAAGTGTCAAATTATCCAAGACATATGAGGCATTTTCTTTTTCCAACCAAATAAAGATAAATATTGTAGCTTCCAACTTTTATTCATTGAACATTAAAAGTAAAACGAAGAACACGAGTGTTCATATGAAAAAGCGGAGCGTGTATCTCTCCCACACCGGATTGCTAGGATCCGAATTTATTCAAACATAAACAAAAATAAAAGCACACAGACGCTCCAAGTAAAGCACATATGATGTGACCGAATAAAAATATAGTTTCAGGGGAGGAACCTGATAAGTTGATGAAGAAGGGGATGCCTTGGGCATCCCCAAGCTTAGACGCTTGAGTCTCCTTGAAATATGCAGGGATGAACCACGGGGGCATCCCCAAGCTTAGACTTTTCACTCTTCTTGATCATATATCATCCTCCTCTCTTGACCCTTGAAAACTTCCTTCACACCAAACTTCTCACAAACTTCATTAGAGGGGTTAGTACTCAAAAAATTTGAATCCACCTTGGTCCTGTAGTGGCACATTGCAAGAACTCAATAAAACATTAGCTACAGCCCTCTACGTCTAGAAAACCTCGCTTAAACTCCACAAGAGACAATGCAAGAAACAGAGACAGAATCTGCCAAAACAGAACAGCCAGTAAAGACGAATTTTAATAAAATACTTCCGTTGCTCAAATCAGAAAACTCAAAACTAATGAAAGTTGCGTACATATCTGAGGAACACGCACGTAAATTGGCATATTTTTCTGAGTTACCTGCAGGGAAAACAGCCCAGATTCGTGACAGATAGAAATCTGTTTCTGCGCAGAAATCCAAATCTAGTATCAACCTTCGATTAGAGGCTTCACTTGGCACAACAAAACACAAAACTAAGATAAGGAGAGGTTGCTACAGTAGTAAACAACTTCCAAGACACAAATATAAAACAAAGTACTGTAGCAAAATAACACATGGGTTATCTCCCAAGAAGTTGCTTTCTTTATAGCCATTAAGATGGGCTCAAGCAGTTTTAATGATGCACTCCCAAGAAATAGTATTTGAAGCAAAAGAGAGCATCAAAAAGCAAATTCAAAACACATTTAAGTCTAACATGCTTCCTATGCAAAGGAATCTTGTACACAAATAAATTCATGACGAACAAAGTGACAAGCATAAGAAGATAAAACAAGAATAGCTTCGAAAATTTCAAGCATATAGAGAGGTGTATTAGTACCATGAAAATTTCTACAACCATATTTTCCTCTCTCATAATAATTTTCAGTAGCTTCATGAACAAACTCAACAATATAGCTATCACATGCAGCATACTTTTCATGATTTCCAAACACATAATTTTTATCAAGTTCAAGAATAGTGGAATTAAAACTTTCAAACTTACTTTTATTAATAATATAACAAGGTAGTTGATCAATCTCAATAGATATGGGACTCATAGAATAAGTCAAGAACTCTCCAATCCCATTTTCATTAGTAGTACAATTAATATTATCAAGTAACATAGGACCATCATCTAGAGCTTTATCATAAACATTTGCTACGCAAAATTCTTTAGTACCATGCATTTCGACATCGAGGCACAAACAAAGCATTATCATAAGATTTATCAAAGTAGCATGGATTATCATAGATAACAGTAGCATAATTATTCTCACAAGTATTACTCATAGGTACTATTTCAAGAGAATCCACAGGAACATAACATTCAACCTCTTCCGGTAAGCATGGAGGACAATCAAATAGTGTAAGAGATAAAGAGTTACTCTCATTAGAAGGTTGACATGGGTAGCTAATCCATTCTTCCTCCTTTTGTTCGTCGCTCTCCTCTTCTTTTTCATCCAATGAGCTTTCAGGTTCATCAATTTCCTCCTCTTTTTCATCCAATGAGCTTTCAGGTTCATCAATTTCTTCTTCCGCAGGTTCCTGCAAATTGTTAGTGCATTCTTGTGCATTAATGTGTCTCTCTTTATAATCAAGGATATAAGGATTCCTACTCGTAGTATTCTATGCAAGAATTAAGGATAGTAGAGACATAATCTTTAAGGCCCTTACAAACAACACAAGTTTCATAATTCTCAACCATGAAGGATTCTATCTCGGAGGCTCCCATAAATAAGAAAAATTGTTCTACCTCCTCGAACCCATAATGAATATAGCAATTCCGATTATAATTCTTAATCAAAAATTCCTCACTAAAGCCACATTGAAATTTAAGATGTTTAGTATCCTGTTGAGAGCAACAGTTTATATCATGGCGTTCAAGCAAGATTTTAACAATTGTATTCAATTTTTCTATCATAGCACTCATTATTTTACCAGTTCTTGATTCTCTATAACAATTATAACATTCTATAAGCTCCAAGTAGGTTGTTGGTTCTCCCATAACAGCAGTTTTTAATTTTTTGGTTTTTCAAATTTTTATGGATTTTTGGGTATATGAGACAAATAAAACAAGACAAAAATGAACTAAGTAAAACAAAATAAAATAAAACAGAGAAAAAGGTAGAGTGTACTCCCCAGGTGAACTTATGAGTAGAGCTATGCCTCCCCGGCAACGGCGCCAGAAAATAGTCTTGATGACCCACAAGTATAGGGGATCGCAACGAGTCTTCGAGGGAAGTAAAACCCAAATTTATTGATTCGACACAAGGGGAGGTAAAGAATACTTATAAGCCTTAACAACCGAGTTGTCAATTCAGTTGCACCTGGAAAAGCACTAGTAACGAGGGTGATGTGAAAGTAGCAGTAATATGAGAGCAATAGTAACAAGTAACACGAGCAGCGAGTAAGCAGTAATATGAGAGCAATGGCACCAGAAAAACAGTTGACATGTAGAACGAGTATATGATGATGAAATATGGACCGGGGTTCCCAGCTATCTACACTAGTGGCAACTCTCCAATAACAAGTGTTGGGTGAACAAATTACGATCGGGCAATTGATAGGATTGAAATAGCTTTAAGACAGAATATCAAGATCATTAATCATGTAGGCATGTTTTCCAATAATAGTCGTACGTGCTCGCAATGAGAAACTTGCACAACATCTTTTGTCCTACCAGCCGGTGGCAGCCGGGCCTCAAGGGAAACTACTCGATATTAAGGTACTCCTTTTAATAGAGTACCGGAGCAAAGCATTAACACTCCGTGAAAACATGTGTCCCTCACATCACCGCCATCCCCTCCGGTTGTCCCGATTTCTGTCACTTCGGGGCCTTTGGTTCCGGACGGTGACATGTGCATACAACTTGTAGATACAATCTAAGCAATAATATAAAGCTCAAATCTAAGATCATGCCACTCGGGCCCTAGTGACAAGCATTAAGCATAACAAGATTGCAGCAACAATAACTTCATAAACTTTGTAGATAGACAATCATAATGTAACAATCCATCGGATCCCGACAAACACAACACCGATTACATCAGATGAATCTCAATCATGTAAGGCAGCTCATGAGATCATTGTATTGAAGTACATGGGGGAGAGAATACCAACTAGCTACAGCTAAAACCCGTAGTCCATGGGGGAACTACTCACGGAGCATGATGGAGGCGATGGCGTTGATGGAGATGGCTTCCGGGGGCACTTCCCCGTCCCGGCAGGGTGCCGGGACGAGAGACTTCGTCCCCCGAATTGGAGTTTCGCGATGGTGGCGGCGCCCCCGGAGTCTTTCCGGAGTTTCGTCAAGAGTTACGGTGTTTTTAGGTCGAAAGGGATTTTATAGGCGAAGAGGCGGCGTAGGGGGCACACAGGGGCGCCACACCACAGGCCGGCGCGGGCCCAGGCCAGGCCGCGCCGCCCTATGGTGTGGTGGCCCTCCGGCCCCTCTCCGACCCTTCTTCGGTGTTCGGACGCTTCCGGGGAAAATAGGAGGTTTGGTCTTCGTTTCGTCGAATTCCGAGAATATTGCCCGAACAGCCTTTCCGGAACCAAAAACAGCAGAAAACGAGAACTGGCACCGTGGCATCTTGTTAATAGGTTAGTTCCGGAAAATGCATAAAAACATCATAAAGTGCAAGCAAAACATGTAAGTATTGTCATAAAACAAGCATGGAACGACAGAAATTATGGATACGTCGGGGACGTATCAGTTGCCATGATGGAATATATGTTTCAATTCCCATTGTGAAGCCAGTGGCGGAGAATGTCATGACGGTTGATGTTCCGAGGTATAATAACGGTGGATCGAGTCTTCAGAGCGATGATGAACTTGATTGGTGATTTATGAATCATAGCGGCAAGCATCGACAGGTGGGGCAGTAACAAAGGAGGACTACACAGTGTGTTCTTTTGGGTGAAAAATCCAAGGCTTGACCTTAATTGGTTATGTCTGTCAATTACCTTGTTGAAGGTATTGAGAGCGGACCTTCTCGAGGGTGAAAATCTAAGATCTATGATTTAGTGACGATGGCGCTTGCCCGCCGTTTAGTTCTTCAAGTTGTCGCTTTTGAAGAATTAAAATTCTAGGTTTTGCCCTGGTGGTGGATGTGCTACAGCTACAAAAAAATAGATTACTGTAGCGTTTTTTTTTTGCTTCTTATTGTTTTTGGTTGAATGGATTTGTAATGTCTTTTTAGAGCGTTGCGTTGTTGCAGAAGATAGATTTTTTTCGATAAAGTGCAGAAGTTAGATGTGCTAGATATCTCCATAATTCTAATGTATTCCCTTTGTAGAGAAAAAATCTATCACACGATCAACTATTTTCCCGTTTATCCATCCTAGTGTTTAAATAAATTGTTAGCTTTTCCCAACAGTTCGAACTTTTCAAATAGTTTTCAAAGTAGAGTTCGAACTATCGCCAAAAGATCGTCGCTTCGGCAGTCTACGGCCGCGTAATAGCGATGTCTCGCGTGTCGCGTGCCCGTCACCTACCTATGCGCATGAAGTAATGACAATGCCACGCGTGCCACGTCCGTCGCCTGCCTCCTGCCTATATAAACAGGGGTGCACGCATCTCATCTCCTCCCACACAAAACCCTAGCCGCCGCACAAACATCCACTGTAGCGCCGCCGCCGCACAACCTCCACCTTTGCCACCATGAGCAGCGCCGGCCGCGGCCAGGCTACCGCGCATCCACCTCCGACTCCACCTCCCCCGGCCTCGAGCTCCGACGAGGAGTTCGACGACGATGACAACACCAATGACCTTCTCGACCTGGCCAGGGACGCGAAGTTCCTGGCTGACGCGGAGAAGGAAGCAGAGGAGGAGCGGGCGGCCCACGTGGCGTTCAACGCCGAGATGGAACGCCGCAAGGTGGTGGCCGCTGATACGTCCAAAACGTATCTACTTTCCCGAACACTTTTGCTATTGTTTTGCCTCTAATTTGTGTATTTTGGATGCAACTAACACGGACTAACGCTGTTTTCAGCGGAACCGTTCCGGTGTCTCGTTTTTGTGCAGAAATCCAACTTTCGGGAAAAACCTCGGGATTTTGACGAAAGGGCCTATTTTCCCGACATCGCCGGAGCCATAAGGACAATTGAAGTGGAGGCCCGAGGGCCCCACACCATATGGCGGCGCGGCCCGTGGGGGCCCGCGCGGCCATGTGGTGTGGCCCCTCGGCTGGCCTCCGACGCCCCCTTCGGACTACTTATTCGCCTCGACCTAAAAACGCACGGGGAGAAGTCGAAGTCGCCGTAAACCCTCCGAACGCCGCCACATCGCGAAACTCCGTCGCGGGAGCCGAAGTCTCCGTTCGGCACTCCACGGGACGGGGAATTGGAGGAGATCATCACCGCCATCACCGCCAACGCCTCTACATCAACCAGCCATGTTTCCCCCATCCATGTGTGAGTAATTCCCCCGCTGTAGGCCGAAGGGGATGGTAGGGATTGGATGAGATTGGTCATGTAATAGCATAAGATTGTTAGGGCATAGTGCCTAGTGTCCGTAGATGGTACTTTTATGATATTGTTGCAACTTGTTATGCTTAATGCTTGTCACTAGGGCCCGAGTGCCATGATCTCAGATCTGAACATGTTATTATTTCATCATGATATTCGTTGTTTATGATCTTACCCGCAAGTTGTATACACATGTCGCTGTCCGGAACCAATGGCCCCGAAGTGACGAAATCGGGACAACCGGAGGGAATGGCGATGATGTGAGGATCACATGTGTTCACGGAGTGTTAATGCTTTGCTCCGGTACTCTATTAAAAGGAGTACCTTAATATCCAGTAGTTTCCCTTGAGGCCCGGCTGCCACCGGCTGGTAGGACAAAAGATGTTGTGCAAGTTTCTCATTGCGAGCACATACGACTATAATTGGAACACATGCCTATTGATTGATTAGTACTTGGACACCGTTTTATTATTATCTGCAAATGCCCTGCTCTGATTGTTACATGAGTTTCTCTCATCCATGCAACGCCCGTCATCCGTCCCCGTGCCTACAATATTTTAATCCTGCTCGTTTACTAAAATCACTACTGCTGTCTTTGTTACTCTGCTGCTGTTATTTCACTACTCGCTACTACTATAAAACCGTTATTACCGATAAACTCTTGCGAGCAAGTCCTGTTTCCAGTGCAGCTGAATTGACAACTCCGCTGTTAAGGCTTTCAAGTATTCTTTGTCTCCCCTTGTGTCGAATCAATAAATTGGGTAATACTTCCCTCGAAGACTGTTGCGATCCCCTATACTTGTGGGTCATCAGCCGCTGCAGAGGACTCCTCCGACATCTCATGGTCTTCTGATGACCCTGATGCGCCTACCCCGGAGGAGAAGGCGGCGGAGCAGAGGGTGTTAGTCGACTACTTCGAAACGCTCAAGAAGGCCGGGGATGCCGCGAACAAGACGCTGCGGCGGTGCCTGCTAGAGGACGCGGCGGTGCACCGAGCTCTAGCGGCCGCACGGCTGGCGGCGGAAAAGCAGACGAGGGAGGGACGCAACGACGGGGCCGGGCCATCGAACAACAAGTAGTCTAGGCTTCTACCAACTGTAGTTTGTATAGTTTGTAGTACATTATAATTTTTAAATATTATTGCAAAACAAAAATGGGTCACCCTTCTAGAAGCACACGAACGCGCGGTCAAAATATAGATTGTGGAGGAGGCGGCTCCCATGGTTGGTGCAGCTGGTTGCGCAGCTTTCCGGCACCATCGACATCACAATGCCGACACAGAAATTGACGGACGGTGGTAGTGATCAGCGACGGCTTTGATGACCATGGCTGCTGCCGTTGGCCAGCCTTCGGCTATCGGTCGCTACCATGCAAGCCGTGGTACGCGCGGGAGGAAACGCGCGATGTTCGCGGTGCGTCCTCGCAGATCTCGTATTGGCTCCTCAAAATGGATGGATGTATATATTGTGCTGAACGGATCGGTTCATTTACATCTGCTCAAGCTTGCGTGTCCGCTCCGTCAATACACACAGGTCGATTCAGATTCGGAAGATCGTGCGGCTGAAGATGCTCCCCCCTTTCCCTCACGCGCGTCCGCAGGGATAAATTCCAAACTGGTATACCGAGTGGCCGTCCACCGTACCTTTCAGACTTTCATCCTCGTCAGATTATCGGAGGAACAAAATTCATCTTGCCAGGGACCTTTTCACTTTGGCGTTTGCCGTCTCGTTTCTCGGCATGCAGTTGGTGGCTCTTGGGGTGGAGATCGAGCCGGGCTCCAGCGCGTGCGGCCAATGGGAGATCTCCCAACAACATGGGCGGGGTCTGAAAGCAGAACCGTCGTCCTCGATTGGCCTTCGAGCAGCGTGGCGTGCGTGTTTGGGCCCTACAAGTCTACGTGGCTACTAGCCACGCAATCATTGCACGCATCTTTTCTTCCATCATCATTCAGTAGTAACAGAAGCCGTGAACTGTTTGTATGTTTCGCTATTTACATTCCGCTATCTAACTTTACGGATTGATCTGTAATTAGAGATGCATAAACTATAGGATAATTTTCATCCCAAAACAACGAAGCTACTAGACCACACATTCAATAGTTCGTGAGTTCTTGAGTCCGTCCGTTAATAGCTCGCTTGCTTATGTAGTAACTATCAAATATGGTGTTTAAACGTGTTAACAAACTGAGCTGCTGAAGAGAACCAACCTGAGGTTGGGTGACTAGGAGGGTGGTTGTACCCCAGTCCACCAGAGTTTAAATCCCAGGTTTGACATCTATGTATCTCATAAAGGCGGAATATTCATTCAGTGGGAGGCGACGTTCCCGTCGATAGCGAGGCGTCTGTGGTGACTTTGTCAATTTCAAGATCCAATCCGCCAGCTCAGTCTTCCGAAGGTGCTCATAGGGGTAGGGTGTGCGTATGTGCGTTCATAGGGGTGAGTGTATGCGCGTGTATGCACTACAAGGAAAACGCTTATTGCCAGCGCACCAAATTTGCTTACTGCCGGCGCACCAGCGCCCGCCGGTGGGAACGGGCCGGTGATAACGAGGTACTGCCGGCGCACCAGCTAGTTCGCCGGCGGTAAGACGAGTTATCCCCGGCGCACTGCGCCGGTAGTAAGTTATCCACGAAACCAAAAAAAGCCGATCTAGATCTAGATCTAGCTCGGGTTCGTTTTGCGTGTTAATGTGGGCCACCTTGCTGTCGTCGTTGCCGCACCGGTGTAGGAGTAGGAGGATGAGGATGAGAGGATGAGGAGGAGGAGTAGGAGTAGGCCGGAGATTGAGGTGGAGGTGGAGGAGGAGTAGGCCGGAGGTGCACGTGGAGGAGAAGGAGTTGGCCAGAGGTGAAGGTTGAGGAGGAGGAGTTGGCCGGAGGTTGAGGAGGAGGAGGAGGAGCTCACGCCGGAGGAGGAGGAGGCTCGAGGTGGAGGAGGGATGTCACCGGAGGAGGAGGGATGTCACCGGAGGAGAAGGAGGAGGAGGCCATCGATGAGTATTGCAAGGAGAAGAGCAGGAGGGAAAGAGAAGAAGGGGAGAAGTGAGGAAGGAGAAGAGGGAGGAGGGCCGGCTTGACTATATAGTCTGGGTTACCGCCGGCGCACCAAGTAGGGTGGTGCGCCGGGGGTAATTTTTTTCTTTTTTTCACCGAAATCTTAAATCTCAAAAAAGTCATGTTTCTGTTTTCCAACGAATCCATTTTTTCTCCAAACGGCCGTAGGCGGTTGAATTCGAATAGGAAATTTCGCGTAGATCGATTTTGATATAAAAAAGTTTTTCATCGGGGGTGGTATGCAACCAGAAAACCCGTTTTACCTAAAGATGACGCTATTTTGCATAATATATTGAAATTCATTTTTTCAAATTTTGATGAAAGCTAGATTACATAATACATGGCCAGTTCAAAGGATTTTATTTTTTGAATTTTCTATCATTTTCTTTTATTTGTTCTAAGACTAGGCACCTTACCCCCGGCGCACCTCTATGATGGTGCGCTGGTGGTAAATTGTCTACCACCGGCGCACCACCATAGAGGTGCGCCGGGGGTAAGGTGCCTAGATTTTTTGCTTCCGGCCAGACCTCTTCGAATTTTATTCCCGGCGCATTAATTTTTTTTGTGCGCCGGCAGTATATGTTCTTCGCCGGCGCGGCCTAATTTGGCTCGCCGGCGGTATTTGCCACCGGCGCGCGTCAATGATGGTGAGCTGACACTATTCCTTGCAGCTATAGCCCTTTTCCTAGTAGTGATGTGAGCGTCTACGTTTGTACTGTGTTTGTCAAAGAAAAACTGAGCTGCTGAAGAATGCATCGATTTTAGACTACTCATAATGGAAGTAACTAAGTGTTCAACTCACAAAATTTTCTTATGTGGCAGTAAGTTAACGAGGAGAGAGGAGGATAGAGTAACACATGTAGTCACTGTAACATCATATTTCCCAAGATATAATGAGTTTATAAGCTAATTAATGAAGACATCTATGATAGTACTTTGATGTTACTAACCACAATGAAGGTAATAACATAGAGTAGTAACATGTGCACGTTACTACTCTATGTTACTTTCCACTATGACTAGTCTTATCATAGCCTCTCAGTTTGCATTAATTAGCGAATTAATATAAACATAATTTTTTCATGTGGTTATGTTATATGAATTTATTCTATTGCATTACATTATTAATTTTATGAGGGTTTTCTTAAGCATGTTCAATCAATTATTTTAATACCGCCCAGTGTACACTCTATTTTCGTTCCAAGTACATGGTCTAGTATATCTGTATTTGAATCTGCAACTTGTAACTGCCCCCCTATGAATATGTCAGGAAAACATGGTATATTATAACGATATGGTAACGGCGAAATGAGATACGTTCCAATTTCATTCCTATTTGTAATTGATGAGCTCGTTCGGACACGTGACATGCCAACCTTGATCATTCAGGAAAAAACAACTTGGACACGATTGGTAGCTTGCATTTCCCTAGAACAAGCATTAGGGATCCAAAAGAAGACTGATTGGTTGCCGAAACTTTATCCGTGTTGTGATCCGCGTGATCCTCAAAGCACTCTCCTGCAAAGCTTGTAGATGTTGTGGATCAAGGATAACACTGCATATATAGTGGTAAGGTAACTTTGAGCCGAACTGTTGATTTTAATTATGATTTGTCCTGAAAAACGAAGAAATCAAATCTTGAATTCCATGCTATGATTATTTCCTGAATGAAGCGTCTTGTAAATACGTTGGAGGAACCTTTACTAGGGTTGGCTTTCGCATAAGGCGATCTACAGGGACCAACTTCTCCCATTGGTTGTTGCCGCCACCGGTTCACCTGCCCTCCCTTGCCGCCACGGAGGCCGGAGGGTGGGGGAACCACGGATAAGATTCCCGGTCCCTGTAGGTCCTCGAGTTCTTTGGTTCTGGTGTAGGGCATCAGCGTCGTCTCCTCTGGGGAGTGTCAACAGGCTGAAGTTTGAAGTCGACCATTCAGCATTAGGCTTTCCGTGATAAGTGCCTATCTACAGCGTGACGCTATGTGGAGGGTATGACGTCGCAATGTATTGGTGTCCTCAAGTTCCGGCTCCGCCTGATGAAGCTCAGCCATGTAGGGGTTCGTCAGGGAACTTGCGAGTATGGAGTGGCCCATCTCCGGCTGGCCGGAGCTACGATTATCTCCTGGCCCTTCTCAATACTAGGTTCTCTGGGACGACGATCTCTCGAGATCATGGTCGCCGACATCTTCTAGTCTACATCGGCGGCTTCACGGTTGCTGCTTCTACAAGCGTCTGGGTTTTTTCAAGCTATCTCTGACACAAGCTTTGCTACGCCGGAGGGCCAGAGACGGCATCGAGCTTTGCTCACAGCGCTCCATCGAGGGATGCATAAAGAAGATGGTGTTAAACTCTTCAAAGATTTAAGTTTTATTTCTTTTGCTTGTAATGATGTTCTTAGGGCTGGCTTCGGATAGTATATTGTGTCTATTCGAAAAAAACACGTTGAAGCGTGTTTCTGGTCAACCAATTGCATGAGATGCGTGGACGTGAAAAACTCGGCGAGAAGATTCGAAACTGAGAACGATAATCCACGGCTCAAGTCGCGAACCGTGGTGATCACTTCCCTCCGGATACGGCTGAGTCATTGCCTCATCACATGCTCGTTGCGACTCACGCGCTCGCTCAGCCTAAATTTTCCGCGGAAAGAAGAGGATTGTGTACCAAAGGGTAGAGATTAACGTTGTTTTTCTGCTCTATCTCTCCTTGAGCAGTGCGTCGCCTCTGTCTCTCTCTTCGGTAACCGCTCTTTGTTTCTAGTTGTTTGCTTTATTGGGACCAATTGCTCCTTTTACTTCCTTCTCTCGCAGGTCGCAACAGTCACTTGATTGGTGGTGGCCTGATGAAAATCCTGGCGAGATTCAGACTCTCCGAGAGACGTTCTGACCACCGCTGTTTGCCCGTGTTATTCACTTGAGCGTTTTTTTTTTTGAGAAAACAGGCGATTTATTGATTAACTCACAAAAGTACAAAGAGTTAGCTGGATACTATCCCAAACAGAGTGGAAAACACAAGTATAATCAGGTAACAAGCTTGACTTAGCTAAGATATGCGCCGCCTCATTCAGATTTCTCTTCAGATAAGTGCTACACCAAAACCTTGATATCAGCCACCAAAGTACCAATATCGGATCTGTCTTTTGTCGAGGAGGATAGACTTTGCACTAACGATAAGCAGTTGGACGCAAAAACCACTCGATCAAAACCTTCCTCTTTAGCCAAAATAACAGCATAAGAAGTCGGCTGTGCTACTGTGATTCGGCCGGTCGCGGCGTGTATGCTATAGGACAATTTACTTTGCATATATATTGCTGGAATTTTGGCATTTGGCCTTTGGCCCATGACCCATTATCAAATTCTGAAATTCACATGGCTCCTTCCAATAATCAGTGGCAGCACTAGTGGGGGCTAAAGTTTAGTCCCACATTGCTAGTTGGGGGAGAGTTGTAGTGGTATATAAGGTGGGTTGTTCTAGTCCTAGTAAGTGAGCGAGAAGAGAGAGAGCCCTCGCGCACTCCTCCTCCTCCGCCCGCCTCATCACGACACGACGCGGGTTGCGGGAATCTCGCCGAGCCGAGCTTATCTTTTTGCTATTTGGGAATTAATTGTGTAATCAATTTTTAGTCATTAACGGACGCGTTACTCAGCCGTTTTGCCTTCCGGTTTTTCTGGATCGTGGCTGTGCCGACTCGGACGTGGGCTGCGTCTCACGACCTTCCCGAACCGCACTAACCGACTGCCGGGACAGTAGGCCTCCGGAACCCTGCCTCTCGTGAACCTGTACGGGTGAGGGGCAATCAGGTTTTTGGGGAGCACTCAGGCGCGACTACTGGCATCACGACGTGGTCATCGGACGACGAGTTCCTCCACACCGACAACTTCTTCCCGGACCTCAGCGACTTCTTAAACAACCTCAACATGGGCGACAACGACGCTGCTGTGAAGTACGTGATCTTGTCGTTTCTTTTTCAGTTTCTGTTAGAGTTTCTTCTTCTAGTTTATGTGGTAGATGCGATCGGTTTGTCTACTTTAGATATGATCTGTTCATCTATCTTACTAGACTGCACGTTTAGTTTATTTGTTTACATTTTTGAATTTTTTTTGCGATTAATATCATGCAGACACGTATGGTGTTTTGGTTTCTTCTTAATTCCTGTGTACGTTTGGGTGCTCTTTTACAATTTTGTGAGAACTTCTCAATTTACTTCTCTCTCATAGTGCCTTATCGTGGTCCCTTAATTGTGTAGCTGTAGCAGTAAAACACCCAGTTGGTCAAAGCGGTGGTAGACATGCCCACGAACGGTTTGTTGGCCACCTATCGTCCCCTACCTCTACTTCTCCTCTAATAATTTCATGGCAGCTCTCCTCCCCTCTCCCTCTCCATTCTCCCCCCTCCCCCCCGGCGCCTCCTCGGCTCCACAGCGGCCGGCGCGTCCGCGGCGGCAGGCACCTCCTCGGCTCCCTCGCTGACGGCGCGTCCTCGGCTCCCCGGCGGTCGACGCGTCCGCGGCGGCCGCCGGCGACAACGGGGCTGCCGCGGGCCGGTGGCGGCGACCGCGGGACGGGGCAGCCGCTGCCGGCGGCGGCGACCGCGAGGCCGGCGCGAGCCGATGGAGTCGACCGACCGACGCCGGCAGGCGCGTGCCTGTGACAGAGCCGTTGGGGCGGAGCGGGGACGGTGGCCTTGGAGCGGAGCACGCGTGGGTTGGCGCCGGCCACACCGGGGCGGAGAGCCCCCTCGGCTCCCCGGCGGCTGGAGCGTCTTCCGTTGCCCTGCGGCCGGCACGTCTGTGGCAGCCGGCGGGCTCTGACGCGCTCTGGAACCGAGGGATCTCCGCCTGCGCCGTGGGAGACGGCGCCGCGCCCATCTTCCGGAACAAGCTCATCGCCGTCGTCGGCGCCGGGGACTCGGCCATGGAGGAGGCCAACTTTCTCACCAAGTACGGCTCGCGCGTCTGCATCATCCACCGCCGCGACGCCTTCCACGCCTCCAAGATCATGCAGGCCCACGCTCTCTCCAACCCCAAAATCCAGGTCGTCTGGTACTCCGAGGTCGTCGAGGCCTACGGCCGCTCGGACGGTGGCCCCTTGGCGGGCGTCAAGGTGAAGAACCTGGTCAGCGGCGAGGTGTCCGACTTCCATGTGGCAGGGCTCTTCTTCGCCATCGGCCACGAGCCAGCGACCAAGTTTCTCGGTCCACAGCTCGAGCTCGACCCCGAGGGATACGTGGCCACCAAGCCGGGCTCCACGCACACCAGTGTCAAGGGGGTCTTCGCTGCCGGGGACGTTCAGGACAAAAAGTACCGCCAGGCCATTACTGTCGCTGGATCAGGTATGTACTAAGCTATATTCAACCCTTAGCTTCTGTTTTTGTTGATCAGGATCAAGTCTTTATTATGTCTAAGTTGCCTTGATGATACTGCATTACAATTATGACTAGAAATCAGTGCCAATCATGAGTGTGCCATTTGGTTAAAATTAAGAATTAAGCTCTTCGCTGCATCATGTTTTTCCCCATTTGTACAGTGAGCTCCAGCAGTATACAATCATGATACTGAATTAGTTGTTGTTGTATATTCTACAGAGCAAGAGCGACAGAGATTAAAGATGGTTTTGTCGTAGGTTGACAGAGTGTTGATTTAGTAAATCGGTGTGCTCTTAATTTACATGATTAGGCCACCCAATGTGCATACGAATTGATGTTCAGACAATTCTTAGTATTATCTCCTCCACAAGTCAAGACCTATCTAATAATGCCACTATTCACAAGCCTTGATGTGGTCACGATTCTCCAACATTGAAAAGAATAATGCACAAATGTCTCACCAGAGGCCCCTTTCTCAACTTCACTATGCAGATTTCAGTTTGAGTTTTTGAAAGAGAAGTTCCTATTAGTGTTTATTGTGGAATTTAATTTTCTTACTGTGGAATGGGATATTTGGATGACAGAGTATGCTTCCAAAAGATTTTTTTTTGCTTCTTCATAAAATTTATAGGTTAGAAATTGAGATGCCTGCAGTATTTTTTTAACATGATAAATGAAGGGCATACGATGGAACCAAGAATTTATGCATTTTCAGTGCTGATAACAGTATGATTGTTATGGACCTGCTGACACCGCTGCTGCCAACTGTCAGACGCGGAAGCTCATGGAAAAGCATCATGATGGTGTTAAAATAGATATTGTTCTCCATGCCATACCACATGTTTTTCTGCTGAAGATGAAATGTGAGGAGGTTTGCTGCCACAGTACACATCTGTATGGTTGTTCTTGAGCAAATATACCGTCTTTGTTGATAAATCTGAATATCTCCATGCAATAACTACAAGGCATGAATATGACAGTGCACTGTCGCATTTACAAGCCATATAGTTCATCTAGCTGAGTGCTACATCTCATCCAGGTTCTTCAATGTGGCAGCCCAATTATTTATTGGCAGCTTTTTTTTGCTTGCCGAGCCTGATACCTACTTTGTATCTCTCTCGGATATATGTAGGTCTGTTGAAGAAAATATGCGCATTTCGTGTGCATGTCAACCTAAAAGTACTAGAGCATTCCTGTTGTTCTTTGATCAGCACCAGATGTTCATGTCCCTACATGTCCTGTTATCTATCTATTTCTTTTAGAGAATGTATACATAAGAGAGACTTGCAACTCATATACCTACGGTTCAGTTCGGTTGTGTTGTCTCCCAGGCAGTGCATTTGAAAATAAAAGGTCTACCTATGAACACTTATATTTTAATCGATCTTCTTTGCCCATTGAAACTATGCTCGAATTATAGCTTACCAGTATTAGTTATATATGTGCTAGAAAAGCTTAAATATTTTTTAATCCCATTGTCATTAGTATATAATACCTTTTATGTCATTTCCATGTGCGTTGAAGGTATAATATTATGTAGCAGAATCATGGAGGAGTTGGTTGTTTATGACTGGTGTGACAATCTCCCAAGAAGCACTGGGTAGTAATGATATGGTGTTCGTGTACATAGACCATGTTTGTATGGATAATAAGTAAAATATATGTCAATATATGTCTTTCCTTAATCTAAAGTAATCTCATAATTCTGCAGAAAAGAAAATGGTGTTAATGTATTATGGTTCCTAAAATTAGTCTGTCTTTGGTCTGAAGGTTAAGAGGACGAGCCCAATGTAGTACTCTGCATGTCCAGCGAATGACATTGTGCTACCTTGGTCCATATTTGGTGTTCCTGGCAGTGCGATCTATATTAGTCATTACACCAAAGCTCTGATTTTATGGTATGATCTTATATATTCATAATATTCTTTGCAGTGCCAATGCAAGAAGATTGGTGTTGACTGTAACTGCATTGGAAAAAAAAACTCATCCCCGTGTTGATGCTTATAAGTGCCCTAGGAGTTCATATATATCAGACGAGCTAAGGTAACCTTATTTTAAAAATTGATCTTTTCCATGAGGTTAACCAATTGATGATTGTGCTTTTATTTAAAGGTCCATGGTGCTTGGTTTGACATTATGTCTGTTATTATGGTAAAACATCTGCTGGAAGAGTTAGCTGCCATATTTGGATTGTACATCAATCAAGGTAGGAAGTTTGTTATTCCATCTCAACGCTAATTACGGCACAATCAATTTTAAAGAATAAAAATTAGTTAGAATCTTAACAGTAATACCTTATTCTCCTCACATCTACCACAATGATGTACTTCCTAATTTCAATGTTCTCTATGGTACGTAATTTTCGGTTGCTCCACAAGTTAACATTCAAAATTAATATATATTTGCTTATAGTAATGTTGCCGATAGAGGAGTAGGGTTGATGCAACAGCTACTGTGATTTCAGTTTTTTCTTGGAAGTGAGCTTTTGTTTTGGTTGGAGTTTCTCTTTTATGTCATGGTTTTAAGCATAATGAGTCTCCTTTTACGATTCAGATGTTGATGTTACAAAAATATGATCTGTCAATATGTCCCATCATCCAAGGATGAATGTCCAGGGTTTTTCTTTTTCCAATTTCTTATTCCTTCACTTGGTACGCACGGTTAATATGCCTTAGTAGATAGCGAGTTGGAAGATAGGCGTGTTTCCTTTATTTTTGTAATATCTCGTCATGATTACTTGGTTTGATTGTCCTTTTGATTTTCCACTATATTGATCTACTATCTTGCTAAAAAACTCCTTTTTGGGGGTGCTTTTTGACTGATTTACGGAGAGGCGAGAATGGAAGGTACAGGTTCCCGGAAAAAGAGTAGATCAGTTTAGGGATCAGCTGAAGGAGGGGTCTATTTACACCACTGAAAAATTTGATTTGTATGATCCTAGAAAGAGCTACAGGTCAGTGGATCATCCTTTGCGGATCTTCTTTACTATGAGGGTGGTGTCGCCGCCGGAGAATTTTTGCTATGTATACCTATACTATTGTCCCGTTTAGCATGCTGTCGGATTGCATTGATCAGAATAACTTAAATCCAGTAAGAATACAGTCGTTTTAATCATTGATTTATTTGTGTATCGTTTGTTTTCTTGGCAAAGTTTGTTTCGTGTTATGACAATTTAATTACTCTGTGCAGATTTACAGATGTTGTCGGATGGCTTAACAAAGTCACCGATGTTTTTGCCTCCTTCTGGTAATACAAAGAGCCAAAAGCGACAAATTTATATCACGGATGGAAGGTGTCGATCAATGCTATCTTAAATTTCTTTTTTCCATAGTGAGTATTTGCTTCTTCTAATTACCATCTGGTTTATACATGTGTTACTTTATGAAGCGAGCATGCTATTGTTACTTTGTCGGGAGAGATGCTGATGGACTAATGGAGGCATCAAATCAAGAACCTGCTATCGTGTTAATTGTTGGCATGACTGTCGGTCAGTACTTAGGCATTGCGCGCTCTCACCTTTGTTTTTGCATTGTCCTGTTGTATTTCTTTCTTTTTCTCCTGATTTGTGCTAGCTGTTGTATCCAATAATGTGCTGCAGGCTATTTGTTTAATAACATGCGTATCTTGCATATGCCACAGGTCGAAGCATCTGCCAAGGCACGTCGAATTACACACTGGAAACCAAAGTCATACAGAGCCGACCGTGTCAATGATCGCGGAAATAGCGACATTAGGACCCAATTGCATCATGGTATGTTTGGTGTTTTATAGTATGTTTTCTTCCCTGCATTCTCAGAATAAATCAATTGATAATCGTGTTAAGGGTGAACGGTACAAGATGTACATTTGAATTACTGAGGTTCTTACAGACAAAGGCTGGTATTACATAAGTTGCAAAGAATGTTAGAAAAAACTTAAGCTAGATGATAGGGTATACAAATGCCCTCAGTGTCATGCTGTTATACCTCTTCCAAGGTACACACGTATTTGTCATATCTTCTGTTCTTCAGGATGTTTATTCTTCAGCTTCTTTTTTTGTGGCAAATGCTTACGTCATTTTTTTTCCTTTTGTTATTGCTTTGTCAGATATAGGTTTATTGTCCGAGCAGTTAATTCTGCTTCAGCAGATCCACATACCGGCAAATTCACAAACTTTATTTGTTTGGGCCTTGCGGAGAGGTTGTTGTCGGAAAAGAAACATTACACTTGTGTCCAATGTCAGAGGAACAGCTAATACTGTGCTTCAGGATTTGCTTGCCATCGTGGGAAGACAGTTCAGCGTTGTTGTCGCTCCTAGACGTGAATCTCGCTGGATACATTGCACAGCCACATTCGGGTACAGATTGCTGATCCGATTTCCGTGCCACTGTTACTCGACGACGGGGTATGGATGATTCAGCCACAAGTCAAGGCAATGAGACTCTCTCTGCTCCTCCTGAAACTCCAAAACATGTTCAAGGTCCAAGTGAGACTTCCACTCCATCACCATCTATGGATCCCACGCCACAAAGTGCAGCATCATCGGCTTCTGTTATTGATGAGGTATAACTGTGTTGCCTTACCAGAACACATGTTCTTTTAGGTTTCTGACAAGCTATGTGTTTCTATTGTAGACTGGCTCTCATGTGGCTGAAGGGAGAAAACGAAAAAATATTGTTGCCGGCAAGAACACTAATCTTAGAAGGGATTACACTTCACAGATGATGACTAGGATCTTGGACACACAGGATATAAAGGGCACAATATCTTGGACATCTGTCTACACACTGGTCTTCTGCAGATGAATGCAGCGAGGGAGCTTTGTTATTCCCGAGCTGTTGTTCAGGGCCTATATGTTTGGACCCTGAATACACTTCCATGTTTATGTATCTACGTCAACCACCCGGTTAGGCTATGTGCTTAGGTTGTATGTGTTATTTAGCCTCATAGATGTTGTGTTTGGATTGCTAGAAGCGATTTTTCAGTTGTCGTTTTTAATGTATTATATCTTTCCCCGCACTGCTTATGTTTTATATTGTACAATTTCCAGGCTCTGTTCTTATATTATGACTATGATCATTTGTTTATTTTGTTTTGCCACCTATACATATGCTATTTCCTCATTTCTTCAGCCTAATAATAATTTGCACCTTATATTTTTTCGTCGTGTTGATTAGTGTTGCAATTTTATTAAATGTGTATATTATGAACTGCACATGACATACGTTTACCACGACCTGGCGCGGCGTGCCGCCGCGCCTACTTTTGCTAGTTGAAGATACTACACGCCTGCTAGATTCTATACCAGGCGCTGCGGCTGCGTGACCTCCTCATTTGGAGGCCGCCCGTGCCCACCGTGCCCCGGTGGCGGCGCGAGGCTGCAATCTGCATGCAGGTTGGGGATTCGGTGCGCAGGGCTGAGGGCTCAGAGATCAGTCGCCAGGGATAGGATACGGCGCAGGATAACGTATCCGTAGCCTTGGCCTCATACGTACAGTCAGTCAGTCACACAGTACATGTCAGTATACCACTAGCTCGAAATCGATTTACGCAAAAATAACCATTTGTTGCAACTATAGCACAGACTGACCCTCTAGCCAAACTATTTCATCCATCTAACCCTTTTGTGGCGTCCCTCAGAACGGCGCCACACCTCACTGTGTGACGCCCGTGCCTGCGGCGCCACTCTCCCAGCCGACGTGGCAACCTCGACGCTGAGTTGTGCGCCGATCCGACGTGGCAGGATGTGTGACGCCGCTCCCATCGGCGCCACACGGTGAAACTGTGGCGCCGCTCGGAAGGGCGCCACACATCCACTTATGTGTGGCGCCCGCGCCCGCCCCCAGCCCGAGCCTCTTCTTTCTCCCCTCTTCTCTTTTCTCTGCTCGCCCGAAACCGCCGTCGCCGGCCGCCTCTCCTCTGTCCCCCCACCAAATCCTCCACGGATTGGACAGATCTGGCCGGCCAAATCCATCCCCATACAATCCTCAAGGTATTCCCCTTCGTTGCCCTTCGATTCATCCAAGCTTTGCTCCGATTTAATTCGATTTAGACATGGAACCTAGATTGGAAATGTTGGTTGTTGGAATCTATATTGATGTGTATGTGTTGAAATTGATAGCCTCATTGTATGCATGTGTTTGAACCATAGATTTATTGGAACCATAGATGTTAAATTTTACATGTATGTGTTGAAATCCTATGTATGTATGGGTTGAAATGTCTAATATTTGTCTAGCAAATGCATTCAAATGTGTTACACATGCCTAGTATTTGTGATGGAATAACTCATATTTGTTAGGAATGGTTCATAATATGGTGTTTTATCTCTAGATATGAATGTATATGTATGTATATGATGTATGTGTGATGGCTTATTTGGATTTATTCTCATATATGTGTTCATCATATTTGTTAGGAATGACTCATAATATGGTGTTTTATGTAAACATGTAGGATGGTGTATCTCATAGATCAAGAGTATGACAGGGATCATCGGGCTTTTCATATGACGGAGAGGAGAACGGATCTTCACCCTTTGAAGATTCGTTACCATGGCACAGTAGATATGGCGTATGACGAGAGGTACACGGAGTTCATCTAGCCTACCGGTCTTCTCCCGTTCATATCGCTTGTAAGCCGTGGGGGGCCGAACATGAACACCGCGGCACTCACTGCCCTTGTCGACCGGTGGAGGCCGGAAACGCACACCTTCCACTTGAGGGCCGGCGAGATGACCCCTACTCTTCAGGATGTTTCCATGATACTTGGACTCCCTATTCAGGGCGACCCACTGTGTATGAACACAGCTTCTGATGGGTGGCGCCAGCAGATGGAGAACCTTATTGGCATGGCTCCTCCGCTGCCAGAAGATCCAAAGGAGAGAACTCCCGCCGGCGCATCTTTCTCTTGGATCAGGCTTAACTTTGGAGAATGCCCGGAAGGGGCCAACGAGGACACTATCAGGATGTACACCCGTGTGTACTTGTGGTACATGCTATCGAGGACTCTCTTTGCTGACAGTGGTGGGAGCTGGCCCATTGGTGTTGGCTCAAGGCGCTTACGGTGTTGGAGCACCGGTGGAGTTGGGGAACAACGGCACTTGCCTACCTAAGGCAAGAATTTTCATGTTTTTAGCACAAGTCAATGTGTGGCGCCCCTCACGCCGGCGCCACATTGCACCGTGTGGCGCCCATGGCATCGGCGCCACATATGTGGATTACTTGTCGAAAACATCCAGGGGCTCCGGACGCTTGGTCCTTAGCCGTTTTGGCGAGGCTGTTTGTGTGGCGCCGATGCCACGGGCGCCACACTACGATTTGTCTTACAGTATGTTTTGGGCAATTATAAGTGCATGTGTAGCGCCAATGGGAGCGGCGCCACACATCCTGCCACGTCGGATCGGCGCACACAGCTCAGCGTCGAGGTTGCCACGTCGGCTGGGAGAGTGGCGATGCGGGCACGGGTGCCACACCTCACTGTGTGGCGCCGTTGTGAGGAGCGCCACACAAAAGGGTTAGATGGGTGAAATAGTTTGGCCGGAGGGTCAGTCTGTGCTATAGTTGCAACAAAGGGTTATTTTTGTGTAAATCGCCCTCGAAGTAGGGTACGCTGTGTGGTAGTCCTAGCAACTATGAGTAGCAAATTAGCAATAATGGATTGAAGAAGAAGAAGAAGAAAAACGATTTTTTTATATCTCTTGATCGGTTCCTGCTCTTTTGCACGACACGCAGGTTTGAGTTGGCACGAGATGGGAGACCACCCTAGCAGTGGCAGTTGTGGATCGCTATCAGAACGCTAAGCTAGCTGCTGGATCGGAGTAGCAGCAAGTCCATGGTTGTGAACTTCTCAATCAGGTCACTGCTCCTAGCCTGGCCTAATGGTAAGGTAGCTAGGGAACAACGTACACGCGTATGTACGGTGACTTTGGCGATTGCCGAAAGGTGCGGAAGATCACACGCACGGTACGTGCCCCGGAAAGAATCGAGTCCCTCCATTTTTGTTCGTCGGCCGGCATGCCCACACGAAAGCATGTGTAGAGCTCCATAGGATGAAGAAATTTCATGGCCGTCCATCATACCTTTCAGACCCATCGGATCAACCCGACGAAACAAATTCCGTCCTGCGACAGTTTCATTCTATAGGCATCTGCCGTTTTTCAAACCTCTGGCTTTTGGGGTGGAGATGGAGACGGACGTACTCGGCCAGTTGGAAATCTCCCAACAAGACGGGTGTTGGGACTCGGGACTGCACTGGAGAGCCATCGTTCTCGATCTTACTACTGGCGGTGCGCGCGCCCTGGGAATCTACATGTGGTTGGAGATCATTGCGTGCATGCATATTTCTTCCGTCCGAGCAACAATAATAGTGTAGCTATAAGCTGGCTATTGTGGTTGCCATATCATTTACAACCAATTTATAGCCACCATATACAATAGTTTACTCTAAAAATGTATTACTTTTTAAAAATATATGGTTCACCCTTCACTCTCACAAAGTGCCTAGGAGCACGTGCAAAAGCCATAGCAAGTACAATAAGGTACAATCAGCTGTCTATAAGAAATACTCCCTCTGTTACATTCTATAGTGCCTACAGTTTTTTGGCACGGAAATTAGCGCAAGAGTATTTTTTTTTACACAAGATCCCTAGCTGAACGATTTGAGATCAACGTAAAATTTAGGAAATCCATATCTTACTAACTTACCATAACAAATTTGGAACCTGAACGATTTAGAAGCTGAATGGGGAGGGGGTAATTCAAAAAAAGCTAAGCTAAAATCTTATATTCTGAAACAAATGCCAAAAATCTATAGGCACCATAGAAAAGAACGGAGGGAGTAAAATATTATAAATTTGCTTTGTTGGAGGAGAGAGAATGGAGAGAGAAAGGAAGTAGGCTCTTATCTAGTAGCCAGCTCTAGTACGTGCTCTTAGGCACTATGTGAGACTAAAAGGTGGGCCATGTATTGGAAAAGTACTACACTTTTATAGCTTACCATTATACATATTAGCTATAAGTTGACTATAGATGACGTGGCAAATTGTTATAGTCGGCTGTCGGCTACACTATTATTCTTGCTCTAAGGCTGGCCATAATGCTAGTATCATAGATAGTATCATGCATCCTAAGCCCATAAAAATAATGATGTGGCATGTAATTAAGGAGGAGAGATATGATTAGAATAACATAGGTGGATACTGTATCATAGCGCATGTTACGAGAAAAGTAAATGATAAATAGATCTTGTACATAAATTTACATTGAAATTCTACAAAAATAACAAATTTAGAAGGTTATGATACTACTCTATAATATCACTCACTAGAGAGATAGTATCATAGATAACTATCATATACATGATACTAGTATATGATACTATGCACTACGACCAGCCTAAGAGCCTACTTACATCCTCTTTTCTCTTCTCACTCCTCCAACTAAGCAAAGAAATAATATTTTATCTCTTATAGCCAGCTGACTAGACCTTATTGTACTTGCTCTCATCATCCCGCAATAACAGCACCATAAACTGTGGCAACCCTTTCCTCCAAGTACATCTGGGCATGGGCAGCCCGGCCCGGACGGCCCGGCCCGACCCGGCCCGAAAATCCCGGGCCGGGCCGGGTCGGGCTTGCACTTCGGGCCGGGCTCGGGCCTGAAATCTGAGCCCGAACGTCGGGCCGGGCCGGGCTCGGGCCTTCATTTTCGTGCATTTTAGCCTAGTCGGGCCGGGCTTCTCGGGCCGGGCCGGGCTTTTTGCTCGTTCGGGCCGGGTTCGGGCTTGAATTACAGGCCCGACGGTCGGGCCGGGCCGGGCTCGGGCCTGACTTTTTACCCGCGGGCTTTTTTAAGCCCGGCCCGAAACCCGGCCCGGCCCGAACTTTGCCCAGGTGTACCTCCAAGGGCACCTGGAGCGGGTTAACTGAAAACGGACAATGAAAGTGTTCGTCTGGGTCCGTTTGGACCGCTGAAACTAAATTGCCTGCCATGATACGATTGATTGTTTGCATCAGTTATCCTTAGCGGTCTGACATCAAATAATTTATTAATATTTTTAATAGAAAGTAGTTTACATAGTTTTAGAAAAAAACAAGACTAGAAATGAAACCCTATCCTAGTGGTGCGCCTCCACGGTCGCCTACTCCTGGTTGTCGTCCTCGATGACGACCATGACTAGAGGTCCCATAGATATGGCCGATAGAGAGTGCCAAGTTCGGCCGGCAGCTGAGGCGTTGGCACGGAAGGAAGTGGTGGAGGCGTACACGCGAGCGGAGGTGGTGGAGCATGTGTGTGCTCGCACGTTGGCGTGACCGAAGGAGGCACCGGCGCACCCAGAGCCAGGACAGCCTCTCGCAGGTGGATGGTGAGGTTGTTCCACCGGTCGAGCTCCTCCAGCTTACTCTGGGCGACGGCTAGCTCAAAGGCCTCGTCCTCCATGAGGTCGGGTGGTTGAATCTCCGGGTTCACCGCCTCGTCTGGAGCAGCGCCCTTGATGAAGAGGGCATCTCCCTGGCTGCCGTCCTCCTCATCGTTATGGCCTTCGTATTTGTCCTTCTTGTCGTTGGTCATGCCAACTTCAAGCTTGCGATTGAGGAAGTCCACAATGGCTCCCTTTGACCCAGTGAAGCTCTGTCACTATGATGATTCATCAAAGGGGCCTATGATCAATTTGGAGATCTAGAACAACATGCATATTCGCTATGAGATGTTGGCAATTATCTTTTACGCCTGTTGCAGAATAATTAGCGAATAAGATAAATAAGTATTACTAGTAAAAATACCTGTGCGTTGCACCGGGCGAAACAAATGTTGAAATAAATGTTGAAATGCTCTTGTCAATCATTTGCATTTTCATCTTTTCTACAACTTTCGATGGTGTCTATGTTGTCTCCTTTTAATGACCAATCTAAAAATTTGAAATTGCAAGTTCCTCGTTTTTGTGGGTTCCACATTTGATGCATCCATATCGACATGGCATTGTATTTTCATTCACTTGTTATGATGCGTTGCACGGGTGGAACAAATGTTTTTAAAAAATAATCCTTAATCCTTAAAAAAAATGATTGTTAAAAAGAGAAGTTCAAATACCCCGTGCTACACTCCTCGCACTACGGCAGAGCTGGGCGTTGCCGTGCAAGCAAATTGCTCGGCAAAGGGCAAAATCTGCTCGGCAAAGGCTTTGCCGTGCACGCTCGCTCGGCAAAGGCCGCTCGGCAACGTTTCGCCCGGCAAAGGCTACGTTGCCGTGTGCCTCGCCAAAATTGCACGGCAAAGCTTTTGCCGTGCAACCAACACTTCGCCGTGCGCCAGCCCGTGTTGCTGTGCGCCAACTTGTTTGCCGTGTGCTACCACTCCTCCCACACGGCAAAGCATGATTTCAAAATTAAAAAAAAGCACGTCGGAGCAGCCACGTCGCTTCCGTCGACCGCCGCATCCGCACCGCCAGACGCCACCACCGCTCGGGGCTGCCATGTCCTCGCCGCCGGGCGCAAGGCCACCATGATGCTTCACCACGCGGAGGAGAGGGAGGGGCCTGACAACTGCATCCGCGCCGCTGCACGTCGACCGCTGCGTCCGTGCCGCCACACGTCACCACCGCGCGCGGCCGCCGTGTCTAGGCCGCCACCAGGCCGCCGCACGCCAGGCCGCCGCCGGACGTCGACCGCCGTGCCAGGCCGCCGCGTCCTCGCCGCCGCGCACCAGGCCGCGCCATGCCGCCGCGTCCTCGCCGCCGAACGTCGACCACCGCGCCATGCCGCCTCGACCTCGCCGTGAAGCAGCTAGCCTCCATGTCCACGGGAAGAGATAAGGCGTGGATCATTTGAGGCTGAGTAGGTGGGCGATAGGAAGAGATAAGGCAGCGTGCTGTCCACAGGAATAGAGAGAGGAAAAGAAAAAGGAAAGAAGAGAGAGAAGAGAGTAGAGAGCAGAGATGGAGAGATGGGTAAAGAGATCAGGGCCGTTCAACACTATAAATCAACGACGCGGAGGCACGATCCGCGGGATTTCGTTTCCTCCAATCACGACGCAGAGCTTTTGCTGTGTACTAAACAAGCACATGGCCCATGGTCTTTGCCGTGCAAACCATATACGCGCTCGGCAAAGGTGTCTTTGCCGAGCGGTTTCACTTTGCCGTGCGCAGTTATTTAACTCTGCCGTGTCATCTGGTTTTGCCGTGTACTTTGCTTCCTCTTTGCCGTGCATATTTCTTTGCCGTGCGTTTAATTATTCTTTGCCGTGCGATTTTTCTTTGCCGTGCGTTTAGTTATTCTTTGCCGTGCATATTTTTTTGCGTCGGCCGGCAAAGATTTCTTTGCCGTGCGAACCGCGCACGGCAATGTCTCGCCGCACGGCAGCGATGTTTTTTCCCGTAGTGTCGGCGACACGGGGGAGTCCTAGCCACCACCTCCTCTAGGGAGGCTCCACCGTCCTCCCCCGCACCCTGGTGGGGCCGCCAATGAAGTATTACGCCCCTAGGAAGGCGGCGGTGGGCCACTCCCCCCCCCCCCGTGTGTGGGAGCTCTCAAGACGGTGGAAGGAGGCAGCTGAGCAGGGTGCACACGTAGAGGCTCTGCGGACTCTGTCAACCTATGTGTGTGTGTGGGTTGGAATGTTGGAGCGACGGCTCCGAAAGCGGTTTGACGATCGATAGGGTGTCATCTTTTACTGCTTGGGTAGAGCGGTGGCTCCGAAAGCAGGTTTTCAATCGGTAGGGTGTCATGTTTTACTGCTTGGGCGGAAGGGTCTTAGGCTCGTGTGGGGGTGATCTTGGGATCGGCGTGTAAATATACTCTTCTATACTTCGCTATTATTTTATTTTTATTTATTTCATTTTGGGACGGCAATTGCATCCGCGAGAGTTTAAGGTGTGTAATTTATCCTATAAATTTACAAATAATCTAATGCTTAAATTTAAATGTGGTCGTAAAATAATTGGAGGCAGGTACGCCTCATCCAATAGTTTCGGAACTGTGGAATATAATCATGATACTGCGTCAAATAGAAACCTCTATTTAGAGAAGCACAAAATGGTAGTCATTCAGCAACAAAAAAAAATTCGAAACTGAAAGCTGCCCATATTCTCCATACTCCGTAGCATCCATTTGTCTAACAGATGTTGAGAGGACTCATATACACTTAAATGGACCGATGAAAAGACAAACCGGATATAAGGTTCTCTTCTCCAACCACACCCTTCGTGGAGGGGCGCTCTGGTTTCATTTATCCATGATTCCTCCTTTCTTTTTTATGGATCTTCAGTATCCCTGAGGGGCTCTGCTTCTTTCCTCTCAATGTTTGTTTTCCTTCCTGATTGATCCACAATCAATGGTGCTGATCATTGTTTCTTAGGCGGCTTGTTGATTCCAGGAAATTTACGTATATAAACCGGCCTGAATCCCCGTAACAAAGCGATGTGGGACTAATTTAGGCAACTTTTTTAGTCGTGGGATTACACCAGCTCAAATGATTACGATGGGATAAATGCTGAGCTGGCCCAGCAGCGCACCTACGATGGGCCCATCGTGATGCGAGCAAAACTACCGAACAATGAAGCGAATACGGCCGCGTCAGTGCGTTTGAGCCCATGATAGCCATCTTAGAGCATGTCTAGCAGACCCCTTATATTTCTGCCCCGTATCTCGCTGCTTTTTCGCCCCGTATCGAAAAGTTGCCAATGGAAGAGCCATTCCGTCTAGCAGAACCCGTATTTCACCCCGTATTTTCAAAAATAAAAACCCCGGGAAGTTCGATTTCATTGATCATACTACGGATCATACATACGGATCAACGATTCTACATCCAGAATGCGTGATCCTACTCGGGGAGGTCGACTAGGTACGAGTCCGCCTCCGCCTCCCGCAACTCCGCCTCCTTCGCCGCGGCGATGGCCGCCGCCACCTCTTCCTCCTCCGCCCTCTTCCTCTTGGCGTCGTCCTTGAGGAACTGCCGTAGCTCCTTCAACAAGTCGGGGGCCTCCTCGTCATCGCCGGCGAGCAGAGCTCCTCTAGCGCTGGTGCTCCCGCTGCTCCAAGCCTCCTTCGCCCAGCGGCGGCGCTCCCAGTCGGCGCGCCACTCGTCGAACTTGGGCCCGCTCTTCGGCTTCATCGGCGGATCCTCGTTGTACCAGCGCCCGCCCGCCGCGAAGTCAACGAGCTTCGGCGGAACGTACGCGGCACCGGCGTACCCGCAGAGCCAAACGCCGGCTCCCGGCGGCGGATCTCTTGCATTGGCGCCGCCACGCATCCTCCACGTTGTCCGGCGAGCGGGATCGCTCGATCCGCTCGCCGGCAAGGCGTGCATCGCGGCGGCGGGCGTCCATGCCGGATCTGGGGTGGAATGCGGCGCAGGGGAGCGACTAATTGCTCGCCGGAGCAGGAGGAGGAGGCGGCGGCGCACGGCGGAGCTAGGGTTGCGAGTGAGGGGTTAACCCCTCACTCGCACCTGCGCCCGGTATAAGTAGGGGCGGAGGGCCGATTTCCCGGGCCCCGTATTCCGCCGAGAACGGGGCGGCCCGAATACGGGGCCTGCTAGACGGCTCAAACCGCGCCTGCCCCGTATCTCGCCGGAATTTTACGGGGTGGGCGGGTTATAAGGGGCCTGTTAGACATGCTCTTACTAAGCGGTGGTAGGGTTAGTAATTTTGACAGAAAAGTATGGCTAATAGAAAAACGGACGAAAAATTAGGGAGAAACCTTACTTCCTTTTTTAGTAGGTATAGATTACATCTTGTACTATTGTATGAACGACCTAGACACTTACACGACAATGGTTATTGCCACATTTTTTTACGAAAAGGGGAACATAGCCCTAACGTTGGCATCAACCAATACATACAACCTTTTATTGCAGAGTTATGGAGTGTTCAAGAGAAAGTTTAACTCCTACATGTGATGTATGAGGAGCGATTCTGCTAACTGTTGTTGCTAAGTGCTGTTTTATTTTTGCACACAAGAAGGACCGTTGAGAGGGTGAGTGTCCCTTAGCTGTTATCTTTCTGAAAACAGGGATTTAGATCTAACGTGATCAAATTTAAGTTATTGTACATCAAGTTAAAAGAGTCTTGATACAAGTGTTGAGTAACATATTGTATAGACATAGGTCCCCGTATTTTCTCAGGGTTGTACCTGTAATTGTACATGTGTCCGCCTATATATATATGAGCAGCCGGCCATATTGGTGCTGTGCAATCTCCAATAACCCTTCTACATGGTATCAGAGACCCTTCGGGTCCTGCCCTAGCCGCCGCCCTCCTCTTCCCTTGGGGCGCCGCCGGCCACCCCCTTCCAACCCTAGCCGCCGCCCCTCCTCCTCCCTAGGGCGCCGCCGGCCACCACCTCCATCCACCCTAGCCGCCGCCCCCTCCTCTCTAGGGCGCTGCCGGCCACCACTCCCAACCCTAGCTGCCGCCCTTCTCATCTAGGGCGCCGCCGGCCCTCACCACCACCACCGCTTCCGCCATGGAGCGCTTCGACTCATCCGGCTCCGGTTTCTCCTCCGGCTCCGGCAGCAGCAACCCCTTCGCCGGCCCCTCCGTCGCCATCATCCGCGACATCCCCATCGCCGAGCGCGTGCCGCTGAAGCTCTCCACCACCGCTGCCAACTTCTTCCCGTGGAAGACGTACTTTGGGCTCCTCTTCCGCGAGTATGATCTCCTTGATCACGTCGACGGCACCATCGACCTCCTCGCCATGCCGCACGACCCCGAGTGGCTCGCCATCGACGCCACCATCATCCGCTGGTTCTACCAGACCGTCTCCAACGACTTCTTTCGCACCGTCGT
Organism: Lolium rigidum; assembly: GCF_022539505.1. Classification (NCBI taxonomy): domain Eukaryota; kingdom Viridiplantae; phylum Streptophyta; class Magnoliopsida; order Poales; family Poaceae; genus Lolium; species Lolium rigidum. The sequence goes on along the minus strand of NC_061508.1, from coordinate 104,135,814 downwards.
CCGCGACGGCGATTCCGCCCACACGGTCTGGGCTAAGATCACCGGCCTCTTCACCGACAACAAAATCCAGCGGGTCACCTTCCTCCAGCAGGAGTTCTTCGGCACCCACCAGAACGACTTGTCTCTCGATGACTACGCCCTCAAGCTGAAGAGTCTCTCCGATGAGCTCTGATACGTCTCCGACGTATCGATAATTTCTTATGTTCCATGCCATATTATTGATGATACCTACATGTTTTATGCACACTTTATGTCATATTCGTGCATTTTCTGGAACTAACCTATTAACAAGATGCCGAAGAGCCGATTCTTGTTTTCGCTGTTTTTGGTTTCAGAAATCCTAGTAACGAAATATTCTCGGAATTGGACGAAATCAAGACCCAGGGTTCTATTTTGCCACGAACCTTCCAGAAGACCGAAAGGGATACGAAGTGGGGCCACGAGGGGCTGCCACCATAGGGCGGCGCGGCCCAGCCCTTGGCCGTGCCGACCTGTGGTGTGGGGCCCCCGTGTGGCCCCCCACGCCGCCCTTTCGCCTACTTAAAGCCTCCGTCGCGAAACCCCTGATGCGAAAAACCACGATACGGAAAACCTTCCAGAGACGCCGCTGCCGCCAATCCCATCTCGGGGGATTCTGGAGATCTCCTCCGGCACCCCGCCGGAGAGGGGATTCATCTCCCGGAGGACTCTACACCGCTATGGTCGCCTCCGGAGTGATGAGTGAGTAGTTCACCCCTGGACTATGGGTCCATAGCAGTAGCTAGATGGTTGTCTTCTCCTCATTGTGCTTCATTGTTGGATCTTGTGAGCTGCCTAACATGATCAAGATCATCTATCCGTAATACTCTATGTTGTGTTTGTCGGGATCCGATGGATAGAGAATACCATGTTATGTTAATTATCAAGTTATACATATGTGTTGTTTATGATCTTGCATGCTCTCCGTTATTAGTAGAGGCTCGGCCAAGTTTTTGCTCTTAACTCCAAGAGGGAGTATTTATGCTCGATAGTGGGTTCATGCCCGCATTGACACCGGGACAGTGACAGAAAGTTCTAAGGTTGTGTTGTGTCTGTTGCCACTAGGGATAAAACATTGGCGCTATGTCCGAGGATGTAGTTGTTGATTACATTACGCACCATACTTAATGCAATTGTCCGTTGCTTTGTAACTTAATACTGGAAGGGGTTCGGACGATAACTCTGAAGGTGGACTTTTTAGGCATAGATGCAGTTGGATGGCGGTCTATGTACTTTGTCGTAATGCCCAATTAAATCTCACTATACTTATCATGACATGTATGTGCATTGTTATGCCCTCTCTATTTGTCAATTGCCCGACTGTAATTTGTTCACCCAACATGCTTTTATCTTATGGGAGAGACACCTCTAGTGAACTGTGGACCCCGGTCCATTCTTTAATACTGAAATACAAATCTGCTGCAATACTTGTTTTTACTGTTTTCTCTGCAAACAATCATCTTTCACACAATACGGTTAATCCTTTGTTACAGCAAGCCGGTGAGATTGACAACCTCACTGTTTCGTTGGGGCAAAGTACTTTGGTTGTGTTGTGCAGGTTCCACGTTGGCGCCGGAATCCCTGGTGTTGCGCCGCACTACATCCCGCCGCTATCAACCTTCAACGTGCTTCTTGGCTCCTCCTGGTTCGATAAACCTTGGTTTCTTTCTGAGGGAAAACTTGCTGCTGTGCGCATCATACCTTCCTCTTGGGGTTCCCCAACGAACGTGTGAAATACACGCCATCAAGCTCTTTTTCTGGCGCCGTTGCGATCAAGACACGCTGCAAGGGGAGTCTCCACTTCTCAATCTCTTTACTTTGTTTTTGTCTTGCTTTATTTTATTTACTACTTTGTTTGCTGCATTATATCAAAACACAAAAAAATTAGTTGCTAGTTTTACTTTATTTACTGTCTTGTTTGCTATATCAAAAACACAAAAAAATTAGTTACTTGCATTTACTTTATCTAGTTTGCTTTATTTACTACTGCTAAAATGGCCACCCCTGAAAATACTAAGTTGTGTGACTTCACTAGCACAAATAACAATGATTTCATATGCACACCTATTGCTCCACCTGCTACTACAACAGAATTCTTTGAAATTAAACCTGCTTTACTGAATCTTGTTATGCGAGAGCAATTTTCTGGTGTTAGTTCTGATGATGCTGCTGCCCATCTCAATAATTTTGTTGAATTGTGTGAAATGCAAAAGTATAAAGATGTATATGGTGACATTATAAAATTAAAATTGTTTCCTTTCTCATTAAGAGGAAGAGCTAAAGATTGGTTGCTATCTCTGCCTAAGAATAGTATTGATTCCTGGACTAAATGCAAGGATGCTTTTATTGGTAGATATTATCCCCTGCTAAAATTATATCTTTGAGGAGTAGCATAATGAATTTTAAACAATTGGATAATGAACATGTTGCTCAAGCTTGGAAAAGAATGAAATCTTTGGTTAAAAATTGCCCAACCCATGGACCGACTACTTGGATGATCATCCAAACCTTCTATGCAGGACTAAATTTTTCTTCGCGGAATTTATTGGATTCAGCTGCTGGAGGTACCTTTATGTCCATCACTCTTGGTGAAGCAACAAAGCTTCTTGATAATATGATGGTTAATTACTCTGAATGGCACACGGAAAGAGCTCCACAAGGTAAGAAGGTAAATTCTGTTGAAGAATCCTCTTCCTTGAATGATAAGGTTGATGCTATTATGTCTATGCTTGTGAATGATAGGACTAATGTTGATCCTAATAATGTTCCATTAGCTTCATTGGTTGCCCAACATGTTGATGTAAACTTCATTAAAAATAATAATTTCAACAACAATGCTTATCGGAACAATTCTAGTAATAACTATAGGCCATATCCTTATAATAATGGTAACGGTTATGCTAATTCTTATGGGAATTCTTACAACAATAATAGGAATACACCCCTGGACTTGAAGCTATGCTTAAAGAATTTATTAGTACACAAACTGCCTTTAACAAATCTGTTGAGGAAAAGCTCAATAAAATTGATATTCTTGCTTCTAAGGTTGATAGTCTTGCCTCCGATGTTGATCTTTTGAAATCGAAAGTTATGCCTAATAGGGATATTGAAAATAAAATTGTTACTACAGCAAATGCCATCCAAGTTAGAATTAATGAGAATATAAGATTAATGGCTGAACTGCGTGCTAGGTGGGATAGAGAAGAAAATGAAAAACTAGCTAAAGAGAAAAATGTAGATAAAGTTTGGACTATTACCACCACTAGCAATGCTAATGATTCACATGTTGCTGCACCTCCTACTATCAATGGTAAAATAATTGGTGTTGGCAATGCTTCTACTCCTAGTGCAAAGCGCGCAAAATTACCTGAAACTGCTAAAACTGCTGAAACCGCTCGTGATAAAACTGCTGAAATTTTTTCCAACCTTGGGGATGATAATCCCATTGCTTTAGATTGTAATGATTTAGATTTTGATGATTGCCACATCTCTGAAGTTATAAAGTTCTTACAAAAACTTGCTAAGAGTCCCAATGCTAGCGCTCGTAAACTTGGCTTTCACAAAACATATTACAAATGCTCTCATAAAAGCTAGAGAAGAAAAACTAAAACTTGAAACTTCTATTCCTAGAAAGCTAGAGGATGGTTGGGAGCCCATAATTAAAATGAGGGTCAAAGATTTTGATTGTAATGCTTTATGTGATCTTGGTGCAAGTATTTCTGTTATGCCTAAGAAAATCTATGATATGCTTGACTTGCCACCATTGAAAAACTGTTATCTCGATGTTAATCTCGCTGATAATGCTAAAAAGAAACCTTTGGGGAAAGTTGATAATGTTCATATTATGGTTAACAATAACCTTGTCCCCGTTGATTTTGTTGTCTTGGATATTGAATGCAATGCATCTTGCCCCATTATATTGGGAAGACCTTTTCTTCGAACCGTTGGTGCTACTATTGATATGAAGGAATGTAATATGAAATATCAATTTCCTCTCAAGAAAGGTATGGAACACTTCCCTAGAAAGAGAATGAAGTTACCTTATGATTCTATTATTAGAACAAATTATGATGTTGATGCTCCGTCTCTTGATGTTACTTGATATACACTTTCTGCACCTAGCTGAAAGGCGTTAAAGAAAAGCGCTTATGGGAGACAACCCATGTTTTTACTACAGTATTTTTGTTTTATATTTGAGTCTTGGAAGTTGTTTACTACTGTAGCAACCTCTCCTTATCTTAGTTTTGAGTTTTGTTGTGCCAAGTAAAGTCTTTGATAGTAAAGTAAGTACTAGATTTGGATTACTGCGCAGTTCCAGATTTCTTTGCTGTCACGAATCTGGGTCTACCTCCCTGTAGGTAGCTCAGAAAATTTAGCCAATTTACGTGCATGATCCTCAGATATGTACGCAACTTTCATTCAATTTGAGCATTTTCATTTGAGCAAGTCTGGTGGCCTAATAAAATCCATCTTTACGGACTGTTCTGTTTTGACAGATTCTGCCTTTTATTTCGCATTGCCTCTTTTGCTATGTTGGATGAATTTCTTTGATCCATTAATGTCCAGTAGCTTTGTGCAATGTCCAGAAGTGTTAAGAATGATTGTGTTACCTCTGAACATGTGAATTTTTATTGTGCACTAACCCTCTAATGAGTTGTTTCGAGTTTGGTGTGGAGGAAGTTTTCAAGGATCAAGAGAGAAGTATGATGCAATATGATCAAGGAGAGTGAAAGCTCTAAGCTTGGGGATGCCCCGGTGGTTCACCCCTGAATATTCTAAGAAGACTCAAGCGTCTAAGCTTGGGGATGCCCAAGGCATCCCCTTCTTCATCGACGACATTATCAGGTTCCTCCCCTGAAACTATATTTTTATTCCGTCACATCTTATGCACTTTGCTTGGAGCGTCGGTTTGTTTTTGTTTTTTTGTTTTGTTTGAATAAAATGGATCCTAGCATTCACTTTGTGGGAGAGAGACACGCTCCGCTGTAGCATATGGACAAGTATGTCCTTAGGCTCTACTCATAGTATTCATGGCGAAGTTTCTTCTTCGTTAAATTGTTATATGGTTGGAATTGGAAAATACTACATGTAGTAATTCTAAAATGTCTTGGATAATTTGATACTTGGCAATTGTTGTGCTCATGTTTAAGCTCTTGCATCATATACTTTGCACCCATTAATGAAGAAACACTTAGAGCTTGCTAATTTGGTTTGCATATTTGGTTTCTCTAGAGTCTAGATAATATCTAGTATTGAGTTTTGAACAACAAGGAAGACGGTGTAGAGTCTTATAATGTTTACAATATGTCTTTTATGTGAGTTTTGCTGCACCGTTCATCCTTGTGTTTGTTTCAAATAACCTTGCTAGCCTAAACCTTGTATCGAGAGGGAATACTTCTCATGCATCCAAAATACTTGAGCCAACCACTATGCCATTTGTGTCCACCATACCTACCTACTACATGGTATTTATCCGCCATTCCAAAGTAAATTGCTTGAGTGCTACCTTTAAAATTCCATCATTCACCTTTGCAATATATAGCTCATGGGACAAATAGCTTAAAAACTATTGTGGTATTGAATATGTACTTTTGCACTTTATCTCTTATTAAGTTGCTTGTTGTGCGATAACCATGTTTCTGGGGACGCCATCAACTACCCTTTGTTGAATATCATGTGAGTTGCTATGCATGTCCGTCTTGTCTGAAGTAAGAGAGATCCACCACCTTAATGGTTGGAGCATGCATTTTGTTAGAGAAGAACATTGGGCCGCTAACTAAAGCCATGATTCATGGTGGAAGTTTCAGTTTTGGACATATATCCTCAATCTCATATGAGAATAATAATTGTTGCCACATGCTTATGCATTAAAGAGGAGTCCATTATCTCGTTGTCCATGTTGTCCCGGTATGGATGTCTAAGTTGAGAATAATCAAAAGCGAGAAATCCAAAATGCGAGCTTTCTCCTTAGACCTTTGTACGAGCGGCATGGAGGTACCCCATTGTGACACTTGGTTAAAACATGTGCATTGCAAAGATCCGGTAGTCCAAGCTAATTAGGACAAGGTGCGGGCACTATTAGTATACTATGCATGAGGCTTGCAACTTGTAAGATATAATTTACATAACTCATATGCTTTATTACTACCGTTGACAAAATTGTTTCATGTTTTCAAAATAAAAGCTCTAGCACAAATATAGCAATCGATGCTTTCCTCTTTGAAGGACCATTCTTTTTACTTTTATGTTGAGTCAGTTCACCTATTTCTCTCCACCTCAAGAAGCAAACACTTGTGTGAACCGTGCATTGATTCCTACATACTTGCATATTGCACTTGTTATATTACTCTATATTGACAATTATCCATGAGATATACATGTTACAAGTTGAAAGCAACCGCTGAAACTTAATCTTCCTTCGTGTTGCTTCAATATCTTTACTTTGATTTATTGTTTTATGAGTTAACTCTTATGCAAGACTTATTAATACTTGTCTTGAAGTACTATTCATGAAAAGTCTTTGCTTTTTGATTCACTTGTTTACTCATGTCATTACCATTGTTTTGATCGCTGCATCCACTACATATGTTTACAAATAGTATGATCAAGGTTATGATGGCATGTCACTTCAGAAATTATCTTTGTTATCGTTTTACCTGCTCGGGACGAGCAGTAACTAAGCTTGGGGATGCTTGATACGTCTCCGACGTATCGATAATTTTTTATGTTCCATGCCATATTATTGATGATACCTACATGTCTTATGCACACTTTATGTCATATTCGTGCATTTTCTGGAACTAACCTATTAACAAGATGCCGAAGAGCCGATTTGCTGTTTTCTGCTGTTTTTGGTTTCAGAAATCCTAGTAACGAAATATTCTCGGAATTGGGCGAAATCAAGACCCAGGGTCCTATTTTGCCACGAACCTTCCAGAAGACCGAAAGGGATACAAAGTGGGGCCACGAGGGGCTGCCACCATAGGGCGGCGCGGCCCAGCCCTTGGCCGCGCCGACCTGTGGTGTGGGGCCCCCGTGTGGCCCCCCACGCTGCCCTTTCGCCTACTTAAAGCCTCCGTCGCGAAACCCCCGATGCGAAAAACCACGATACGGAAAACCTTCCGGAGACGCCGCCGCCGCCAATCCCATCTCGGGGGATTCCGGAGATCTCCTCCGGCACCCTGCCGGAGAGGGGATTCATCTCCCGGAGGACTCTACACCGCCATGGTCGCCTCCGGAGTGATGAGTGAGTAGTTCACCCCTGGACTATGGGTCCATAGCAGTAGCTAGATGGTTGTCTTCTCCTCATTGTGCTTCATTGTTGGATCTTGTGAGCTGCCTAACATGATCAAGATCATATATCTGTAATGCTCTATGTTGTGTTTGTCGGGATCCGATGGATAGAGAATACCATGTTATGTTAATTATCAAGTTATACATATGTGTTGTTTATGATCTTGCATGCTCTCCGTTATTAGTAGAGGCTCTGGCCAAGTTTTTGCTCTTAACTCCAAGAGGGAGTATTTATGCTCGATAGTGGGTTCATGCCCGCATTGACACCCGGGACAAGTGACGAAAGTTCTAAGGTTGTGTTGTGCTCGTTGCCACTAGGGATAAAACATTGGCGCTATGTCCGAGGATGTAGTTGTTGATTACATTACGCACCATACTTAATGCAATTGTCCGTTGCTTTGCAACTTAATACCGGAAGGGGTTCGGACGATAACTCGAAGGTGGACTTTTTAGGTATAGATGCGGTTGGATGGCGGTCTATGTACTTTGTCGTAATGCCCAATTAAATCTCACTATACTTATCATGACATGTATGTGCATTGTTATGCCCTCTCTATTTGTCAATTGCCCGACCGTAATTTGTTCACCCAACATGCTTTTATCTTATGGGAGAGACACCTCTAGTGAACTGTGGACCCCGGTCCATTCTTTAATACCGAAATACAAATCTGCTGCAATACTTGTTTTTACTCGTTTTCTCTGCAAACAATCATCTTCCACACAATACGGTTAATCCTTTGTTACAGCAAGCCGGTGAGATTGACAACCTCACTCGTTTCGTTGGGGCAAAGTACTTTGGTTGTGTTGTGCAGGTTCCACGTTGGCGCCGGAATCCCTGGTGTTGCGCCGCACTACATCCCGCCGCTATCAACCTTCAACGTGCTCCTTGGCTCCTCCTGGTTCGATAAACCTTGGTTTCTTTCTGAGGGAAAACTTGCTGATGTGCGCATCATACCTTCCTCTTGGGGTTCTCCAACGAACGTGTGAAATACACGCCATCAAGCTCCGCGACTTGGAGTTCCCGATCGATGACAAGATCATGCTCTCCACCCTGTCGGCGGGTCTCGGCGAGGATCTCAGCAACGCCGCCTCCAACCTCACGCTCCTCACCACGCCCACCTTCGAGCAGGCCGTGGCGTACCTGCGCCTCGAGGAGCGCCGCCTCAAGCACCTCCGGGCTCGGGCGGCCCACACCGCCTTCACCGCTGGCTTCTCCCGCGGCGCACAGACTCCCGCGCCCCTGCGCCTCGCCCCATGGGTCCACCGCCGGGTTTCCCCGCCGCCGCCCCGCCGCCCGGTCAGACCGGACCGTGGACCGGTCAGTCCGGTCACCAGGCCGGCCAGACCGGCCCCTGGACTGGGCACGCTGGCGCCCCGGCCGGCCAGACCGGTCCCTGGACCGGGCAGCCGGCTCCTCCTGGCGGTAGCCGCCGTGGCCGTCGTCGCCGTGGTGGTGGCAACGGTGGCGCCAATGCCGCCGCCCCCGCGCCTCGTCCCCCGCAGTACACCGCCCCTCCGCCATGGACTGCCGGTCACAACCCGTGGACCGGGGTTGTTCACGCCTACTCCATGCCCGTGCCGCGCGCCCCTACCCGGGCATTATGGGGCCGCGTCCGGCCTCCCACCAGGCGTTCTACGCGGCGCCCCAGCCTGCCCGGCCTACGCCGCCCCTCCGGGTGCCACCCCGTGGGATCCCGCGCTCCCGACCGCCCTCCGCAGCGCCCCCTCGCCGGGGCGTATGGCGGCAGTGGCGACTGGTTCATGGACACCGGCGCCTCCGCGCATATGGCTGCGCATCCCGGTAGCCTCTCCTTTTCCACACCCGCTTCCACTTCTTCTCGCATCATCGTTGGCAACGGTCATGCTCTTCCTATTACTCACACTGGTTCTCGTCTCTTTTCCTTCCACCTCCACTCCTCTCTCTCTCCATAACGTCCTTGTTTCCCCGACTTGATTAAAAATCTTGTTTCGTTAAGTCTTTCCGTCGTGATAACCCCGTGATCGTGGAATTTGACGCTTTTGGTTTCTCTCGTCAAGGATGGTCGTACCCGGATGCTCCTCCACCGATGTGACAGCCCCGGCGATCTCTACCCCGTTGGCGCGGCCTCCACCACCACCGGCCGCCCACTCGCCCTCTCCGCCGGTGTCGACCTTTGGCACGCCCGCCTTGGTCATCCGAGCTCCGCCACTCTGCGTCAAATAATGCAAAGCTTCTCCTTTACTTGTAATAAAACGGATGCCCACTCTTGTGAAGCATGTCGTCTAGGCAAACATGTTCGCCTTCCGTTTAGCTCGTCCTCCACAGTCGCGTCTTTTCCTTTTCAACTTATTCATAGTGATGTTTGGACCTCGCCGGTTCCGAGTAACTCTGGTTATAATTATTATCTTGTGATTCTTGATGATTACTCGCATTTTGTATGGACTTTTCCACTTCGCCGTAAGTCAGATGTTGCCACCACCCTTACCGCCTTCTTCGCCTTCGTCTCCACTCAGTTTGGTCGCCCCATTCACGCCTTACAAACCGACAACGGCAAGGAGTTCAACAACATCACCATTCGCTCACTTCTAGCCACCCACGGCGCCATCTTCCGCCTCATGTGTCCATACACCTCTTCACAGAATGGCCGTGCCGAATGATACGTCTCCGACGTATCGATAATTTCTTATGTTCTATGCCATATTATTGATGATACCTACATGTTTTATGCACACTTTATGTCATATTCGTGCATTTTCTGGAACTAACCTATTAACAAGATGCCGAAGTGCCGGTTCTCGTTTTCTGCTGTTTTTGGTTTCAGAAATCCTAGTAACGAAATATTCTCGGAATTGGACGAAACGAAGACCCGGGGCCCTATTTTTCCACGGAGCTTCCGAAGACCGAAGAACACACGAAGTGGGGCCACGAGGTGGCCAGGCTATAGGGCGGCGCGGCCCAAGCCCCGGCCGCGCCGACCTATAGTGTGGGCCCCTCGTGACGCCCCTTGACCTGCCCTTCCGCCTACTTAAAGCCTCCGTCGCGAAACCCCCGAGGCGAAAAACCACGATACGGAAAACCTTACCGAGACGCCGTCGCCGCCGATCCCATCTCGGGGGATTCGGAGATCTCCTCCGGCACCCTGCCGGAGAGGGGATTCATCTCCCGGAGGACTCTACACCGCCATGGTCGCCTCCGGAGTGATGAGTGAGTAGTTCACCCCCGGACTATGGGTCCATAGCAGTAGCTAGATGGTTGTCTTCTCCTCATTGTGCTTCATTGTTGGATCTTGTGAGCTGCCTAACATGATCAAGATCATCTATCTCGTAATTCTATATGTTGTGTTTGTCGGGATCCGATGGATAGAGAATACCATGTCATGTTAATTATCAAGTTATTATACATGTGTTGTTTATGATCTTGCATGCTCTCCGTTTCTAGTAGAGGCTCTGGCCAAGTTTTTACTTTTAACTCCAAGAGGGAGTACTTATGCTCGATAGTGGGTTCATGCCCGCATTGACACCGGGACGATGATGAGAAAGTTCTAAGGTTGTGTTGTGCTTGTTGCCACTAGGGATAAAACATTGGCGCTATGTCCAAGGATGTAGTTGTTGATTACATTACGCACCATACTTAATGCAATTGTCCGTTGTTTAGCAACTTAATACTGGAGGGGTTCGGATGATAACCCGAAGGTGGACTTTTTAGGCACGGATGCGGTTGGATGGCGGTCTATGTACTTTGTCGTAATGCCCAATTAAATCTCACTATACTTATCATGTCATGTATGTGCATTGTTATGCCCTCTCTATTTGTCAATTGCCCGACTGTAATTTGTTCACCCAACATGCTTTTATCTTATGGGAGAGACACCTCTAGTGAACTGTGGACCCCGGTCCATTCTTTAATACTGAAATACAAATCTGCTCCAATACTTGTTTTTACTGTTTTCTCTGCAAACAATCATCTTCCACACAATACGGTTAATCCTTTGTTACAGCAAGCCGGTGAGATTGACAACCTCACTGTTTCGTTGGGGCAAAGTACTTTGGTTGTGTTGTGCAGGTTCCACGTTGGCGCCGGAATCTCCGGTGTTGCGCCGCACTACATCCCGCCGCCATCAACCTTCAACGTGCTTCTTGGCTCCTCCCGGTTCGATAAACCTTGGTTTCTTTCGAGGGAAAACTTGCTGCTGTGCGCATCATACCTTCCTCTTGGGGTTGCCCAACGAACGTGTGAAATACACGCCATCAAGCTCTTTTTCCGGCGCCGTTGTAGGGGAGATCAAGACACGTTGCAAGGGGAGTCTCCACTTCTCAATCTCTTTACTTTGTTTTTGTCTTGCTTTATTTTATTTACTACTTTGTTTGCTGCATTATATCAAAACACAAAAAAATTAGTTGCTAGCTTTACTTTATTTACTGTCTTGCACTCTATATATCAAAAATAAAAAATTAGTTACTTGTTTTACTTTACTTAATATCATGCATGTTTTTATTTCACTAGTTAAGCATAATGGAAAACAACAAAAATATGAGAGATCTTTATGAACTTTATCTTGAATTAGGACATGATGTGTTTGAAGAGAGAATTAAAAAACCCATGGAACTTTATATGCATGCTAATGGGAATGTTATTACTATGGATGCTTTGAACACCATTGTTGCTAATGCTATGGAAAATTCTAAGCTTGGGGAAGCTGGCTCGATGAGCAGGATCTTTTTAGTACCCCAAGCATTGAGGAGAAAATTTTCTTTTATGATTACAATATGCCTCCTATATATGATGATAGCCACTTTGCTGAATTTGCTCCCACTACAACTAATAAAATTGATTATGCTTACGTGGAGAGTAATAATTTTATGCATGAGACTCATGATAAGAATGCTTTATGTGATAGTTACATTGTTGAGTTTGCTCATGATGCTACTGAAAATTATTATGAGAGAGGAAAATATGGTTGTAGAAATTTTCATGTTACTAAAACACCTCTCTATGTGCTGAAATTTTTGAAGCTACACTTGTTTTATCTTCCTATGCTTGTTACTTTGCTCTTCATGAACTTGTTTATTTACAAGATTCCTATGCATAGGAAGCATTTTAGACTTAAATGTGTTTTGAATTTGCCTCTTGATGCTCTCTTTTGCTCCAAATACTATTTCTTGCGAGTGCATCATTAAAACTGCTGAGCCCATCTTAATGGCTATAAAGAAAGAACTTCTTGGGAGATAACCCATGTGTTATTTTGCTACAGTATTTTTGTTTTATATTTGAGTCTTGGAAGTTGTTTACTACTGTAGCAACCTCTCCTTATCTTAGTTTTATGTTTTGTTGTGCCAAGTAAAGTCTTTGATAGAAAAGTAAGTACTAGATTTGGATTACTCGCGCAGTTCCAGATTTCTTTGCTCGTCACGAATCTGGGTCTATCTCCCTGTAGGTAGCTCAGAAAATTACGCCAATTTACGAGCATGATCCTCAGATATGTATGCAACTTTCATTCAATTTGAGAATTTTCGTTTGAGCAAGTCTGGTGGCCTAATAAAATCCATCTTTACGGACTGTTCTGTTTTGACAGATTCTGTCTTTTATTTCGCATTGCCTCTTTTGCTATGTTGGATGAATTTCTTTGATCCACTAATGTCCAGTAGTTTTATGCAATGTCCAGAAGTGTTAAGAATGATTGTGTCACCTCTGAACATGTGAATTTTTATTATGCACTAACCCTCTAATGAGTTGTTTCGAGTTTGGTGTGGAGGAAGTTTTCAAGGATCAAGAGAGGAGTATGATGCAATATGATCAAGGAGAGTGAAAGCTCTAAGCTTGGGGATGCCCCGGTGGTTCACCCCTACATATATTAAGAAGACTCAAGCGTCTAAGCTTGGGGATGCCCAAGGCATCCCCTTCTTCATCGACAACATTATCAGGTTCCTCCCCGAAACTATATTTTTATTCGGCCACATCTTATGTACTTTGCTTGGAGCGTCGGTTTGTTTTTGTTTTTTGTTTTGTTTGAATAAAATGGATCCTAGCATTCACTTTATGGGAGAGAGACACGCTCCGCTGTTGCATATGGACAAATATGTCCTTAGGCTCTACTCATAGTATTCATGGCGAAGTTCTTCTTCGTTAAATTGTTATATGGTTGGAATTGGAAAATGATACATGTAGTAAATTGCTATAATGTCTTGGATAATTTGATACTTGGCAATTGTTGTGCTCATGTTTAAGCTCTTGCATCATATACTTTGCACCCATTAATGAAGAAATACTTAGAGCTTGCTAATTTGGTTTGCATATTTGGTTTCTCTAGAGTCTAGATAACATCTAGTATTGAGTTTTGAACAACAAGGAAGACGGTATGGAGTCTTATAATGTTTACCATATGTCTTTTCCGTGAGTTTTGCTGTACCGTTCATCCTTGTGTTTGTTTCAAATAACCTTGCTAGCCTAAACCTTGTATCGAGAGGGAATACTTCTCATGCATCCCAAATCCTTGAGCCAACCACTATGCCATTTGTGTCCACCATACCTACCTACTAAATGGTATTTATCCGCCATTCCAAAGTAAATTGCTTGAGTGCTACCTTTAAAATTCCATCATTCACCTTTGCAATATATAGCTCATGGGACAAATAGCTTAAAAACTATTGTGGTATTGAATATGTACTTATGCACTTTATCTCTTATTAAGTTGCTTGTTGAGCGATAACCATGTTTCGGGGACGCCATCAACTATTCTTTGTTGGATATCATGTGAGTTGCTATGCATGTCCGTCTTGTCCGAAGCAAGAGAGATCTACCACCTTCATGGTTGGAGCATGCATATTGTTAGAGAAGAACTTTGGGCCGCTAACTAAAGCCATGATTCATGGTGGAAGTTTCAGTTTGGACACATATCCTCAATCTCATATGAGAATAATAATTGTTGCCACATGCTTATGCATTAAAGAGGAGTCCATTATCTCGTTGTCCATGTTGTCCCGGTATGGATGTCTAAGTTGAGAATAATCAAAAGCGAGAAATCCAAAATGCGAGCTTTCTCCTTAGACCTTTGTACAGGCGGCATGGAGGTACCCCATTGTGACACTTGGTCAAAATATGTGCATTGCAAAGATCCGGTAGTCCAAGTTAATTAGAACAAGGTGCGGGCACTATTAGTATACTATGCATGAGACTTGCAACTTGTAAGATATAACTTTCATAACTCATATGCTTTATTACTACCGTTGACAAAATTGTTTCATGTTTTCAAAATAAAAGCTCTAGCACAAATATAGCAATCGATGCTTTTCCTCTTTGAAGGACCATTCTCTTTACTTTTATGTTGAGTCAGTTCACCTATTTCTCTCCACCTCAAGAAGCAAACACTTGTGTGAACCGTGCATTGATTCCTACATACTTGCATATTGTACTTGTTATATTACTCTATGTTGACAATTATCCATGAGATATACATGTTACAAGTTGAAAGCAACCGCTGAAACTTAATCTTCCTTTGTGTTGCTTCAATACCTTTACTTTGATTTATTGCTTTATGAGTTAACTCTTATGCAAGACTTATTAATACTTGTCTTGAAGTACTATTCATGAAAAGTCTTTGCTATATGATTCACCTGTTTACTCATGTCATCACCATTGTTATGATCGCTGCATTCACTACATATGTTTACAATAGTATGATCAAGGTTATGATGGCATATCACTTCAGAAATTATCTTTGTTATCGTTTTACCTGCTCGGGACGAGCAGAACTAAGCTTGGGGATGCTTGATACGTCTCCGACGTATCGATAATTTCTTATGTTCTATGCCATATTATTGATGATACCTACATGTTTTATGCACACTTTATGTCATATTCGTGCATTTTCCGGAACTAACCTATTAACAAGATGTTGAAGTGCCAGTTCCGTTTTCTGCTGTTTTTGGTTTCGAAATCCTAGTAACGAAATATTCTCGAATTGGACGAAACGAAGACCCAGGGCCCTATTTTTCCACGGAGCTTCCAGAAGACCGAAGAACACACGAAGTGGGGCCACGAGGTGGCCAGGCTATAGGGCGGCGCGGCCCAAGCCCTGGCCGCGCCGACCTATAGTGTGGGCCCCTCGTGACGCCCCTTGACCTGCCCTTCCGCCTACTTAAAGCCTCCGTCGCGAAACCCCTGAGGCGAAAAACCACGATACGGAAAACCTTACTGAGACGCCGTCGCCGCCGATCCCATCTCGGGGGATTACGGAGATCTCCTCCGGCACCCTGCCGGAGAGGGGATTCATCTCCCGGAGGACTCTACACCGCCATGGTCGCCTCCGGAGTGATGAGTGAGTAGTTCACCCCTGGACTATGGGTCCATAGCAGTAGCTAGATGGTTGTCTTCTCCTCATTGTGCTTCATTGTTGGATCTTGTGAGCTGCCTAACATGATCAAGATCATCTATCCGTAATTCTATATGTTGTGTTTGTCGGGATCCGATGGATAGAGAATACCATGTCATGTTAATTATCAAGTTATTATACATGTGTTGTTTATGATCTTGCATGCTCTCCGTTTCTAGTAGAGGCTCTGGCCAAGTTTTTACTTTTAACTCCAAGAGGGAGTACTTATGCTCGATAGTGGGTTCATGCCCGCATTGACACCTGGGACGATGACTGAAAGTTCTAAGGTTGTGTTGTGTCTGTTGCCACTAGGGATAAAACATTGGCGCTATGTCCGAGGATGTAGTTGTTGATTACATTACGCACCATACTTAATGCAATTGTCCGTTGTTTAGCAACTTAATACCGGGAGGGGTTCAGATGATAACCTGAAGGTGGACTTTTTAGACATAGATGCAGTTGGATGGCGGTCTATGTACTTTGTCGTAATGCCCAATTAAATCTCACTATACATGTCATGTATGTGCATTGTTATGCCCTCTCTATTTGTCAATTGCTCGACTGTAATTTGTTCACCCAACATGCTTTTATCTTATGGGAGAGACACCTCTAGTGAACTGTGGACCCCGGTCCATTCTTTAATACTGAAATACAAATCTGCTCGCAATACTTGTTTTTACTGTTTTCTCTCGCAAACAATCATCTTCCACACAATACGGTTAATCCTTTGTTACAGCAAGCCGGTGAGATTGACAACCTCACTTGTTTCGTTGGGGCAAAGTACTTTGGTTGTGTTGTGCAGGTTCCACGTTGGCGCCGGAATCTCTGGTGTTGCGCCGCACTACATCCCGCCGCCATCGACCTTCAACGTGCTTCTTGGCTCCTCCTGGTTCGATAAACCTTGGTTTCTTTCTGAGGGAAAACTTGCTGCTGTGCGCATCATACCTTCCTCTTGGGGTTGCCCAACGAACGTGTGAAATACACGCCATCACCGAACGGATGCTTCGTACCCTCAACGACTGCGTCCGCACCCTTCTGTTCCATGCCTCCATGCTCCCGCGATTCTGGCCGGATGCCCTTGCCACGGCGACTCTCCTCGTCAACATCCGCTCGTGTCGTGTGCGTTGGTCCTACACGCCGCATCATCTCCTTTACGGTGCGCCGCCCACCTATGATGACCTCCGCATCTTCGGCTGCCGGTGTTATCCTAACACTGCTGCCACCGCCGCGCATAAGCTTGCGCCGCGCTCCCTCCCTTGTGTGTTTCTCGGCTACCCCGCCAACACCAAGGGCTACCGCTGTTACGACCCGGTATCCCATCGTGTCCTCACTTCCCGGCACGTGTACTTTGACGAGTTGGTTTTTCCGTTTCAGCAGGGACTCATGGCGACACCTCCGACGATGCCCCCGGCGCCCGCTGGCCCTCCTGCGGCCGCGCGCCGACGACTGACCGCGGTGGCCCCTCCGGTGCCGGCCCCTCCTGGTCCCTCGGCGTCCCCGTCGCTCGCGGCGGCCGCGGCGCCCCGTCGCCCGTACCCGCGACGCCCGCGGCGCCCGCGGCGTCCCCTTCGACCGCGCCCGCGTCGCCCGAGGCGCCATCACCAGCGTCGCCCGCGGCGCCATCGCCCGCGGCGTCCCCTTCGACCGCACCCGCGTCGCCCGAGGCGCCATCGCCCGCGGCGGCCGCCCCTTCGTCGTCTGCCTCGCCACCCGTCGCTGCGGCTCCTGAGCCCATGCTCACCCGCGCCCGCGCAGGCGTGCGGCGGCCGTCTACACGCTACCCCGCCGACCGGCATGTCCGCGCGGCGTCTCCGTCTACCGCGTCCGCGCCACGGGCCGGCGGCAACGAGCATATTGCCGCACGACGGCGGCGCCCCTTCACCAGCCGACCCGGCCAAGCGCCCGGTCAGACCGGCCCTCCGGCCGGCCCACCCGGCCTGCCGCCCGGTCCGACCGGTTCTGCCACCGGCCCGGCGACTGCTCCTTCGCCGGTGCCCACCACGGCTCGCGCTTCCTTGCGCGACCCGCATTGGCGCGCCGCCATGCAGGTGGAGTACGACGCGCTGCAGCGCAATAGGACCTGGGAGCTCGTTCCCCGGCCCCCTCGCGCCAACGTCATCTCCGGCAAATGGGTCTTCAAGCACAAGCTCGGCTCCGACGGTACTCTCGAGCGCTACAAGGCGCGCTGGGTGGTGCGCGGTTTTCGGCAGCGCGCTGGCGTCGACTTCACGGATACGTTTGCCCCGGTTGTCAAACCGGGCACGATCCGCACACTGTTGCACTCGTGCGTGGCCCGTACATCAGATGAACGTCTCCAACGCCTTCCTTCATGGCCATCTGCAGGAACAGGTGTACTGCCAGCAACCCATCGGCTTCGTCGACACCGAGCGCCCCGATGACGTGTGCTTGCTCTCTCGGTCTCGTATGGACCGAGCGAGCGCCCCGCGCCCGGTACCGGCGCATCGCCGGCTTCTCGCATCGGCTGGGTTTCCGCTCCACGCGCTCCGATGCGTCACTGTTTGTCTACCGGACCGGCATCGACATGGCATACCTGCTGCTGTACGTCGACGACATCATCCTGACAGCCTCCACCGCTGGTCTTCTTCGCCAGCTCACCGACGCCTTCGCGCTGAGTTCGCGTTAAAGGATCTTGGCCCGCTCCACTACTTCCTCGGCATCGAGGTTGTCCGACGTGCGGACGGGTTCTTCCTCCATCAGCGGAAGTATGCCCACGAGCTTCTCGAGCGTGCAGGGATGCTTAACCGCAACCCCTGCGCCTACTCCTCGTCGACACGAAGGCCAAGCTCTCCGCCGGTGATGGGCCGCGCGGCGTCCGACGCGCCGCTCTATCGCTCCATCGTCGGTGCTCTTCGGTACTTGACGCCGACGCGGCCGGAGCTCCGGTACGCCGTGCGGCAGGTGTGCTTGCATATGCATGCTCCTCGGGATGCTCATTGGGCCGCGGTGAAGCGGATTCTCCGCTACGTCCGTGGTACCATGGGCTACGGCTTGACGTTGCATGCTTCGCCCTCGACGTCGACCGACCTTGTCGCCTACTCCGACGCGGACCGGGCGGGTTGCCCGGATACGCGCCGCTCCACCAGCCGGCTACTCGCGTCTACCTCGGCTCGTCGCTTGTCTCTTGGTCCTCCAAGAGGCAGCCCACCGTGTCCCGCTCCGGTCGCTGAGGCCGAGTACCGCGCCGTGGCTAACGCCGTGGCTGAGTGCACATGGCTTCGCCAGCTTCGTCCGAGCTCTCTTGTCCCGTTGACAAGGCTACGGTGGTTTTCTCGCGACAACGTATCGGCTGTCTACCTCTCCGCCAACCCTGTTCATCATCGGCGCACCAAGCACATCGAGTTGGACATCCACTTCGTTCGTGAGCAAGTTGCCCTCGGCCGCGTTCGAGTTCTTCACGTACCGAGCGTCTCAGCAATTTGCCGACATCATGACGAAGGGATTGCCATCCACGACTTTTCCGAGTTTCGCTCCATTCACGTGTGTCGGTGCCGACCCTTCGACTGCGGGGGGGTGTTGAGTAACATATTGTATAGACATAGGTCCCCGTGTTTTCTCAGGGTTGTACCTGTAATTGTACATGTGTCCCCCTATATATATATATATGAGCAGCCGGTCCTATTGGTGCTGTGCAATCTCCAATAACCCTTCTACAACAAGCTTTCGAGGGAGTATCACAAGTTCCCTAGTAATAACAAAGGAAAATAGCTACTCCCATGTCGGGCTAAAACGTGTGGAAGTAAAACTAAAATCGTTTAAATTTCAGTAATAAATTATACAAATTTCGGTAAATACTGGTCCGTATTGTTTTAGAACCGTGGGTATGAGAATAGCTAGTTGTCGGCGAGATCCGTGAAATTTCTAACGAGCTTTTCTTAGTGAGTGCAACGGTTTGCTTAAGCATGTGATGGTCTTTAGTTTACCACGACGCACCCACCACCGGTACGGACGGTCGAGAGATTCTAGTCTATTCGATCGGCCCAGTGATATTTCGACGATAAGAATGTGGTAAAAAGTATGGATAGAGCAAACACCACGACGTGCAGGGCAGAACTGCTACCCTTTACCCTTCCGATCGCAACTTGTCTACAAAAAGATGAGTCGTGGAGGCAAGTGCTGGTCTGCCGCTTTGCTCGTGTAACTTAACTCCTTTGCCAGTGCTCCTGATGAGCTTTTCTTAATCATGGCGCAATACATGCAAACTAAGCCTTGACTGGACTGGACTAGGGCAGACAACGATAACCAACGAAGCAAAAGCAATCAAGCTAGCAGCTAATCAAGGCTGAGTTTAATATCGAACCAAGAAGATTATACATGATGGCGATGGAAAGGCTCTACCTTGCCACCGAAAAGGACAGCAGCGAGATACCTTTGTGTCGCCTCGTGTACGTCACCTACTATAAGACCTTTCACAAGTGTTTCTTAAGATACAATTACTTCAATGTATCGTTTCTTAGTGTTGTATCTAAATAATGAGTTTAAACTCATGCATACATGCAATTGGCTACTAAGGCCACTCCAAAGGGCGATCTAAATGGGCGCGCCCGCGCGTCCGATTGTGTCCGTTTTGGGCGCGCGGAAGCGCGGATAGTGGCCGACGTCCTTCCAGCCGTTTGGGTCGCGCTCTGCACCCAACGCTGCTGCCGCCCATTTTGCGAACGCGGCCAAGATATGGTCTATTTCTTTGAAAAATAGACCATTTAACCACACAAATTTATAAATAACATCTAAACAACATAGAATAATATTAAATAAAATGTAGCATGAGCACGAAACGAAATGTGACACAGTTTGAATAAGGAACAAATATAACAATTACAAATTGAGATTACCAACTCAATTTGTGCGGTCTAGGATCTTCTTCCGCTTCTTCTCGAACCAAGCTCTCTTTACCTCGTTCATGACGATCATGTCGGAGGCCATGATCATGTGTTCCTCGGCTTGGCGTTTCAGCTCAACTTCTTTCTCCTTCAGCTCCACCTCTTTGGCCCTTGACACCGCAATGACCTCCAATTCTTTCTCTTTGAGCTCCACTTTCCTAGCCCTCGTCTTGGCATTGGCCTCATCAATGTCAAGCTTCCTCGTTTGAATATCATAGTAGTTCTTCATGGCCTATTCCTTCTCCCGACGCTTCCTCTCTTCCCTCTTGTCCATGGACACCTCTTTTTCAGCATACAAGTTCTTCTAGGTGCCGACCAAATGCATGGCCGAAGCATCACGCTTCATGTCCGCCTTGGTTGCCTTGTGACCTCTTGGACGGCTTGCACAAGAAGTGGAGCTATCGCAAGGCTGGAAACCATCAAGGTCAATGAGGGTGGCATCTTTGGCAGTCTTACTGCCAATCAAGCTCGCCATGTATGCCTCGTATCCCTCATCAAACATTGGGGGTGCCCCGGAGATCCTTCCAACAATGAGAGAAGGCAAAAGTCCTTCCGTCATTCACCGCTTTGAAGTAATCCAAAGCTTGCCACACCTAGAGTAAAATGGGACATACAATGACAAATGTATGTGCAAACAACGAAAGAACAAGTTGAGGTTGAGAACCATACCAAGTCCTTGACATTGATGCCGCTAACGGGCACCCGCTTCACGTGATCATACGCCGCATGGCACTTGTTGCATTCCGCTTGAATTGTTCCCCACCTCTTTTGGAGGGAGCATTCATTACGGTCACTATCAAATCGGTGCTCCTCGTACCGGTGGTGCTCATGGAAGTAGTCATGGATCCGGCGCCAGAATGCGCCCCTTCCGCTCGACACCTTATAGTGGATCTTGCCCAATGGCCAAGCGCCCCTCGACGGGCATTTTGTCCTCCAGTTCCGTGTAATTGCTTCGCCGCCGCGGGCTGCGCGACCACCGGAACGTCCGGGGCCTCCTCCACGACAGGACCGACAATGGCGGCGAGCTCGGCGTCGTCTCCGATGGTGGCGCGGCGGCGGCTTCGTCGGCCATCCTGGGGACTGGAATGGAGTAAATGCGGTTTGGGAGGCAGACTCGCGGGCCACGGGAGGACAAGGGGAGGACGCGAGAGGCCAACCCTCGGTGTCCGCGGCCACACAAATCTGACTCAGATTTGGGCCAGCTTTGGATCATCCCAGACGCCGCGGCCATCTGTTTTTGGGATATTTTGTCGAGTTCAACCCATCCGGACGCGCAGGCTCGGGATGGGTCGCCGCCTTGGAGATGGCCTAATGCCTTTACCTATGGTCGCACACCACTCTTTTTTATCAATAAATAGGGTGTCACATAAGCAAAATACTTAGGATATCGCACTAAGAAAACTCTCATTGTAAAAAATCTGATCCTAGGATTTTCACATGTTAACGAAAGAGATAGAAACAAAGAAAATTACTGTGCGATTCCCGCGCGCGCGCGTGAAAAGGCACGTGAAAAGCTTTGTCGCGTACGTGGCAGGCTCAGAGGTTTAGCACTAGCCCGCACAGGAGCAAACTGTTTTGTTCGGGAGAGTTGTTAATGGCATGGATCACGTGCCCTCGCTGTGCGTCCGTATAAGCCGCGCCAGTGCTCCCGTGTCTGGTCCTCCTCATGTTCCTTGGGAACTCGAAGAGTTGGATCGAGCTCTCAGGGCCTCAGCTTTCGTAAAAACAAATTAGATACTGTACTGTTTTATTTCTTTTCTTTGACCCAGATCTTCACCCTCTCCCTCCCTCGATCGACACTGTAGTTCCAATGTATACCTGTACGTAGTTTGAACGATGTACTTTTCAGTGCCATGACTATTAACGAGCAATCGTACATCTCACATGGGTTCATCCTTTCATGTCAATGATGGTAGCAAGCAAAGAGCTGCATGCAAGAGGTGGTACTGAACTACTGATCGACATTTATTAATTCACCGTTTCTTTTGGTAGCGAAACCCACCGTTTCCATAAAAAGTACTCCACCAATTACAGGCAAATATAAGCAAAATTTTATTTAATACAGCCTCTGTTACAGTGACGACATGCAAAAAGACCGAAGAAAAGATGAAACAAACAAAATGAACACAAGGATTTTAACGGGGAAAAAACCTTCTATGAGAAAGGAAAAAAAACCATGGAAGTCAGCCATCACGTGTTTACTATATCGCAAATGTTTCCACAACTACGGGTTTCATAGACATAAATTAATCCGTGCGGTGGCTTACAAAAGGTATATATAATAGTGGTACCTAGGAGGATGACAATCCATATTTAAACCTCCACTCTCGGTCCAAGCCTCACGGCGAAGAGACCAGTTTCGCTCGTTCGAAGTTAGTCTTTGTATGAATTTGGATCACAATATACATCTTAGGATTTTTCACAATGCATTATCTCTTAGCACTACTTATCATAGAATACTAAAATTTAGGCGACTACTCCAATACATTGTCTTTATTCTACCTATAGTGGGAGTAGCATACCTAGTAGAGGATATGCCATATTATTAAATGAAGAAAGACATGATGGTGCCAACATATTATGTTACCATAACATTACAATTACCAAAATAGTACTCCATCTGTCCATAAATAAGTGACGTTAGTTTGGTCCTAAGTCAAACTTCATTAAATTTGGCCAACTGTTCAGAAAATCGTTGCCATATTTTGTGACATGGAATTAATATCACTAAATGCTTCTTGAAATAAAGTTCCACATTATATTAATCTCATGTCATAAATATTGCTACAGTGTTCATAAAAGTTGGTCCCACTTATAAAGGATAAAACTAGAAGTACACTTATTTTTGTGGACGGATGGAGAATCTAGTCCCTCTGTTCAGGCCCGAGAGCTTTTTCAAAATGTTTGAATTTAGAAGGACTATCTTATTTATTTTTGCCTCCCCCCAATGCATGTCCTTTTTTTATCTCTCTTCTCTCATGCGTGTGAAATTGGTGTATGCAGTAATTAATGAGGTGCCTTATGTACTTTCTTGGTCTTATCAAATTGGCCCTCATGACTTATAATGCCGAACAGAGGGAGTATGATATTACCTCTATGCTACTCTGCACTATGAAAGTAGTAACATAGACTAGTATCTTATGCATGCCACTATGAAAGTAGTTACTTCCTACTATGATCAGTTTTGATGGTTGTATCTAAAAAAGTTCATATTTAATGATTTTGCGTTCATGCATGAATGAAATTGGGCTAGATTTTTTATTTGGCTATGAACTCATGCAACAGTGGTATGTTTGCTAAAATGCATCACTAATCTCTCTCATTAAATATAGTAACATATAAGCAAAATCCTAGAATACAACACTAGGAAACCTCCACTTTACATATTGTGCCACATAAGATACAACTTTGATCTCTCTCCTCATCAACTATAGTGCCAAATCAACCCTTTTCTTCTAGTAAAGTAAGAAAAACTTGCATCGTAAAAATCCTAAGAGAAAATTCATTGAGATGGTTGTCTCTTAAGATATATAGCTACCTAAGATTGTCAAGCTTCATGCATTAGACAACATAATAAAAAATCAGAACTAGTGGCAAAAATAGTGCAATCCACTTATACACTTCAACACGCCATCTCACGTTTGGCGGGAGAAGGTTTCAAAACCCCGACTCACGTGTAATGGGAGAAGGCTTCAAAACCCCAACTCACGTACGTGTAAAGGGAGAAAGACTTCAACACCCCATCTCACGTGCGACGGTAGAGCAAAAGATATCACGCGAATAGCAATGTACTAAATTAAGGTATTAGGATACATAGATACAAAGGCCCAAAAGGGGGCACCAAAATATTAGGATAAATTCTAAAAGCACGGGCTCAAACTCGAGACTCAATATTCTGATACCATATTAATATTTATGCACTAGCCAACACAATTAATAATACGAATTTACGAAAATGGCTAATACATAATCCACTTATATTGTTCGATAAAGATAACCTCAACAAAAATACCGTGCTAAGAACCAACGCATATTGAAAGTCCCAAGTTTACTGAAAAGTCCTTTTGGCTCCCGAGCTCTAGTGCTCTTGCTATTTAAAAAAAATTCTGGAGACTGACAGTGATATATCTCATAATCATGCAAAATCTTAACCCAAAATTTTGTTTACTTTGTGCTAGACAAAAATAACAAAATCTGACATGCTTTTGGAGATTTTACACGTTTGTGGGATACGTTATTGCTATATGCAGATTTGTTTCAGAATTTTTTAAAACTCAATCTATAATTTTTGATTTATTGAAAAATGAGATAACAGGTGCCCATGTGCATGAAATCTCTGTCCCTAGTTTACATAAAAGAAATGTATCAAAGTTCTAGCAATGCCTCACCAGCGTATGCAATTATGCATTGACCGGGAGTAAATTAAACTAGAGCCTCAACGTTGAACGGGAAGGAACCAAGGTGCCGTACATGGCTGCATTTGAATGACAGTAATTCGTCGCTTTACTTTAACAACGCCTAGGTATCGATCTTCATTAGTACTGTACTTGATGCAAAGCATGCATATAACAAACCCAGCCCCTTGCTTTAATCTTGCGCTTAAGGACGTTGATCCGCACCGAGTCGTCGTAGGTATACGTACATGTGGAAGTCAATCTCTAAATCTCGTAATCTTTCTTTAACGGTCTCCACTTGTCGTGATTCGTGGTAAGTGGATCCGGTTAATGGCGACACGGCCATTCGATCGGACACGAATGATCGATCCGTATAACCTGTTGAATATACATGCAAATTACCATATAATTTAGTTCAAAAAAATAACTAATAAAGTATGATCATATAACAATAATTGTGATAATTATACATACTAACAAAATAGACGAACATATTGGGGGGTGGCGTTTTGGCACCCGGGAGCATATGCTCCCGGTTTTTAAACTTTGTTTTAAATGTAATTTTAAAATGTTGAAAAATTTGAACATAAAATTTAGTAGATACATCTTAAAATTCTACATGTTCAAAAAGTGGTTTCACAGAAAACCGACATTTTGAGTGCCATCCGTAAAAAAGACAAATATTTGTGCAAAAAAAGGTTGTGTATGATACGTTTTATTTGTCTATTTTACACAAGTCACAAAAAATGTCGGTTATTCGCAAGACTTGATGTGCGCACATAAAATGTTGATACGTAAGCGAGAAATTTTTTGTTTGATATTTTTGAATATTTCAAAATGTTTTTCCGATGGCAGGAGCATATGCTCCCATGTGCCGAATTGAATTTCCGAACATATTGCATGTAAACTGGATAAACCAACCACATCTACTCAAATTAGTAGAACCAGAAACTCTAGTAAGATACCAAAAAAGATAGGGGCACCTATGATGTAGCTGGAGCAATAGCGTTGGCGCTCATGTTGTTATCCATGTGGATGACGGCGAAAAGGTTGTTACGTCGGAGTGTTTTCTAAAAGCCGGTAGCCCCTTAACTATATAGGGTCTACGATGGGGTTCCAGAGGCCTACTGTCTTGCCTTTCGATTACACTGGAATGCAAGATTCCGGAAGAAATCAGTCGCATGTTGTGTGACACATGGCTATATTTTATACCTTGGATATATAGTGCATGTCAGGTAGGACGTGGAGGGCATGCCACGGTCAATTCTCGGAAAAACATAAAGCCGTGTTTGGTTGGATGGGCCGATTTGTTGCATGACTGCAGCAGGGAGAAGAAACTCCTAGTGCGTTGCAGACTAGCCACGGGCCAGATTCGGCACATCATTTGGTGGCCTAGGTTGCAACATTGCGTGCAGAAGTGCAGTTTGTTTGGATGCGTGGAAAAAAGGTTCCATTTGTGTTCAGCCAGAACACATGCGTTTGCTTGCCATTTTGGGCACCCAGCTTGTGCTTCTTCTCACCACATTTAAATATGGTGACCTTACCATCACATAACGGCACACAACAGCACAAAGATGATTATAAGCACAACACATAGTTATATACACATGGAACATAGTACTTAGCACCTAATCCTAACGTCAGAGTAGTAAGATGCCTACTTAAATCTGGGGGCAGACTACCTAGGTCCAAAAGCAATGTTCAACAACGTGTAGAGGTCAACATTACAGGCACATATGCACAAAAGAAAGTGTTTAACATCCTCCTAAGGCCAGCACAACAACTACAACTTCACACCAACAGAGACAGAGAACAATCGCATAACTTTAACGTCCAGGATCAGCCTAAGGGCCCTGTCGATGCTTCCTGTAGCTGAAGATGCTGGAGTAGGAACTCTCCTTCCTGTAGACTTCGACCTGAAAGCCGTCGTCCTTAGGGGTGAACACGATCGTGTCATCGACATGGAGGTCAGCCTTACCGGCGAGCTTTCTCCAGGACTTGATGAAGCCAACGCGCTCGGCCCTGCACTGGAGCTGCACCTTGTGCTCGCAGCGCTCACCCATGTACAAGGCCACCTTCACCGGCGGGCCATTGTTCTTTAGCATGTACTTCCTAATAAGGAGCTGCTCCATGTAGGACGGAACGATGAGGGCATAGAAGTCTTGACTCTCCAGCTGCATGAAGAAGCATGCAACCACTGCCTAGGACTGTGCCCCAGGTCAGCAGGACGCCCGGCGTGAGCCCTAAGCGCGATGACCTGCCAGTGGGCTTCCATGAACCCTTCGTTGGCGTCCTGAAGCTGCACTCGGACGAAAATCTCCCGTGCCTCCCCAATGGGCCCTTCCGGAAAGGTTTCCAGGAAGAGGCAGTTATGCAGGTGCAATGACAATGTCAAGGACATCATGCCAATGAGAATGTCAAGATCATCATGCCAATGACAATGTCAAGATCAACATTCCAATTAGAATTTCAATATCATCATGCCAATGACAATGTCAAGATCATCATGCCAATTACACTATCAAGACCATCATGCCAGTGACAATGTCAAGATAATGATGCCAATTGGAATGTCAAGATCATCATGCCAATGACAATGTCAATATCATCATGCCAATTAGAATGTCAAGATCATCTTGCCAATGACAATGGCAAGATCGCGAAGCTAATTACACTGTCAAGATCATCATGACAATGACAATGTCAAGATCACCATGAAATGAAAATGTCAAGATCATCATACCAATTAGAATGTCAAGATCATCATGCCAATGACAAGCTGAAGATCATCATGCCATTCATCCTACTCATCATTTACATGCTTATGACTAACATGCAATGCTTATGACTAACATGCAACACACATTGACATCAATCCGATCTTCATAGACATCAATCCGATCTACATTGAAAACAATCCGATGAGGAAGGGAAAGAGTACTTAGAATGGGGCGGAGAGCAAGCGGGCCTGTCGGAGGAGGAGGCCACACACCAGCACCGGCATGTGGTGCAGGAGGTCACACCCCAAATCCAGGAGGGGGCGGAGGCAGAGCCGGAGCAAAAGTCGGATGACATGGTGCCAGAGTAGCTGTCGGAAAACGGGGCGCTAACGGAGCTGACGGCTGCTGACGAGCATGGGGTTGACCGAAGGGCGGCGGCGCGGCCTCCGGCGCGCCATTGGGAGTAGCCGGACGCGGCCCATGGCATCGGCGTGTGCATCTTGGTGGAGGCAAACCCCGGCGGATGCTCCATCTCCCTGTTGGAGCCTGCTGCACCCGCCGCCATTACCGCCGCCCTCACTGAAGGAAACCCAAGGCATGGCTGAAAAACCCTGTCGCGGGATCCGGCGATCGAATCCCGGTGGCCTGTAGTGCCGCGATGGCCGCGCTACGCATACCCATGGCGACGGGCCTGGTCGTGACCGGCGATGGGCGATTCAACACCGATACTCGACCGACATCGATATTCGTCGCCAAATCACGGCCGTCGGCCTCGTACTCCCGAAGAATGCGCAACAGTGCATCATTAGGCCTGGTGACCATTGAGTTGGTGGCGAGCCACATCGGCACTTGGGACGAAGGAGGCGGGGGAGGTGGAGGAGGCGAGGAGGCCATGGAGGCGGTTGATGGGACAGTGGTGTGTGTCAGTGAAGGAGTTGAATGGAGAGACAGAGGAGCAAGCTGGTGACTGGAAGTGGGAAGCGAAGGCCAAGGCAACACGGTGTCTCCCGCACTTTCCCACGCGTGCAAACGTTGCACGAGGGCGTGCAAAAATGGAAGACAACGGGACAGGCCGGCTGGAAACTGCCGATTCGGGCGTTTCTGCTGGGCATGTCCCCCCGGTGCTTTGAGAAGCGGTTGGGCCATAATGTGGAGGCTTTCTGGGCAACCAAACAGGCCGGAAAATGTTGGGCCGATGTGAGCAAAGGTTAGGCCATGCTACCAAACGCGCCCTAAGAGGATGAGTGCATGTGAACTCCTTTTCAGCTCACTCACTTAGTGGGAGTAGAAGAACTCACCTTATAAACGACTCTAACTCTCTCAACTAGCAAAGTGAGACTAAACTTTAGCCCCAACCCTTACCATGCATGAATAGGCCACGAGAATCACACAATATGTACTTACCTATGGGCTAAGGCTCACAACCAAATTCCAACAATCTCCCACAAAGTCTCATAGGCACATAACATCACTTTTGTTCCATAACATTGTTTATATACCAATGGGTGGTGGAAACAGTTAAGTTTAAATTTTGTTTGGAACTTCATGCTAAACTAGCTAGCAACTCGAATAGTGGATTATGCTTTGAACTACAAGTTTTCTGCACACTAGTTTCGCTGAAAGCTTAGATCGATATTAAGCTGTCGTAGACTTCCCTGTGGTTTGGAGCTTATACGTCACACTACATGGTTTTTTATGAGTTTATTAGAGAGCACCAAACTCTCATAAACTGCGACGTTTGACACTCTGACTTATTTTTTTCCAACCGGGCTTCTCACCACTTTCCATTTCATCATAAAACGGAAATACAAAGTTCACAGAGATAGACTTACAAGAAAGGGGAGGAGGAGAAAGAGAAGCGAGTTGGGGCACTAGCAGGAAACCCACTGCGGTATTGCGGTATTTCGATCTCGAAATATCGTCATGGGACAAAAACATGCTACCACCTTAGATAACTATAGTACAAAGATATCACAGTGAACATATAAGGTTCAAAAGGAAATCAACTACAGGAACAGATGAGCCAAACTAAGATCATCTAAACTCCCAGCAACCATCCAACAACATCAGTCGCCAATCGTCGCCCGCGGAGTCTACGAGTCCACCCGAACCTTCTTCGAGATCTATGATGCCAACTTCGGTAGCTTCCCAGTCCCCTACGTCATCTTTTCCATGATGTCTCCCAATTGTAGAGTTGCCCAGTACAACAGGAAGGAACACATAATAAACATTGCTTCCATAGGAGACCTCATAATGTTCCCATCAAAGGTGACTTTATTTCTCATAGCTCATCGAAGGACACTCAAACTTATATATGCGTGTTTTTCAAAATATGTTCTCCATGACAACATTTCAGCTTAAATCAGCTACTTAGAACACATTAGAATAAACATAAACCTGCCATGCAGATTAGAAGAGCATTGCATCTTCACAGAGTTGTAAATTTAATATAGGGATACTCTCAACTCTATTTCATGGGATCTCATCACATAGCTAGAGTTGGTTTCCACTATGTTCAACTCATAGAGTGAATCTCAAACCCATCTCCTTAGATGCATTATATATCACATTATGTAATAAACCCGTTGTGAAGGAATCTACCAAGTTCTTAGATGTTTGAACATAATCAAACGAAATAACTCTAGAGTTTCTCATTTTCCTCACAGATTTCAATCTCCTCTGCACATGCATTGATGACCTCATATTTTTCCTTAGAACTATTTAATTTCATTATTATAGTTTGATTATCAAAGTTCATTGGGACGTGCGGGTATTGTTTTTTCAACGACAAGTAAGTCCATCAATATCTTACTAAGCCGCTCTGCTTCAACATTGGCCATGTCTAGTGTTGTGAGTTAAAGATTTCATTCTTGACCTTGTTAAGATGGTGTACTTGCAGGACTTCCAAGAAACCGCGTCACCACCAAGTGTAAACAAATAACCACTCGAGGTCTTAATCTTATAAGCATCAAATATCCAATTTAAGTCACTATAATCCTCAAGTACCCTTGGATATATACCTAGTATGGTGAATCCCGTAACTGGCACTGCTTTTCAAATAGTGAAAAACTCTCTAAAGAGCACGTCAATAATTATCTCCAGGATTTGACACAAATTGAATGAGTTTTTTAATAGCAAAAGAGACACCGGACCTCGTAGGATTTGCTAAATACATAAACGTGTTATTATTTGGGAATATCTCAATTGATATATAGTAATCCTTTTCAATTCTTTCGAAGAAGCACACTCGCATCATAATGCGTTGGAGAAGACTTGCAACCGCCATATGCAAAACAAACCAATATCTTTTTCACATAATGGGAGTGAAGCAGTATAATCCCACCATTGCCATATTTGAGTTGATTGATGCTTACGATTACATAAGATGCCCCTTCATCTCAAAGCAACAAAACATGAACTCTTTGAACTCTTTGCTTAACTGAGGATTGTTCCCAAATATATATCATCGCATACTAACATATAGTAACTCATTCGACCCTACCATGGCGATTGTACACACTTGTCAGCTTCGTTTAGAATAATGACATCAGCTGTTAAAATTCTTTTTAGCTTCCCATGCCACTATTTAGGGGCTTTCTCTTAAGACCTTACAAATACTTCAATAATCTACACACCTTTCTTTCTTCACCATCTACTACAAATTCATCGGGCTGCTCCATATAAATTTCCGCATCTAGATCTCCATTTAGGAAAGTTGTCTTAATATAGTGGTCAGTCTTGCTACATGTGAGTATGCATCAAATAGTCTTCACCTTCTTTCTGGGGTATAACCCTTGGCCGCAAGTCGTTCCTTGTACTTTTCAATTGTACCATCAGGTCTAATCTTTCTCTTGAACGTCCACTTACATCCTACTTGTTGTTACCCATAATAATTATCAGTGACCTCCCAAGCTCCATTAGCTTGGAGGTAATCCATCGCTACAAAGAACTTCCTTCTAGTAGTCAGTATCCTGAGATGTATATGCTTCTAAAATAAAACTAGGAGTAGCATCCGCGAGGTACACCATGAAATCATCACCAAAGGACTTTTCAGTTCTATGTCTCTTGCTCCTTTTGGGATCTTCATTCTTGTCCCCCACAACATCATCTTACAGTTCTATCGGAATAGTTGGTTCAAGAATTGTAATTAATTTCTTACTATATGAACTAGGCGTCTCCTGATTTTATGAGCTAGACATACCTTTCATCGGAAAAATGTTCTCAAAGAAAATCGTGTCATTTGACTCCATAATTATACCAACATGCATGTCAGATACTTAGACTCTATTACATCAAGTCTATAGTCAAGGCTATGAAATGCAATCCACGATTTTGGTTCAAGCTTGCACTTTTTGGGTATTGGCACATTGATTATCGATAAACAACCACAAGTATGTAGATACGAGAGTTTCAGCCTTTTACTTTCCCATTCCTTAAATTGAGTATCATTTTATTCTTTGTAGGAACTCGGTTTAGGACATGACACACAAACATTATTGCCTCCCGCACGATATGACGTTGACCAAATAAATAAGAGTACGATTCTTTATTTTTGTCACTGATGCATGTAAAATGCATACATGAACTTTCTCCTTTATCATATTGAATTCTCACATATTTGCAACACATATAATGATAATACCATGTTTTACATTGATTTACGGGGTGATACGTCCCAAACGTATCTATAATTTCTTATGTTCCATGCTACTTTTATGATGATACTCACATGTTTTTATACACATTATATGTCATTATTATGCGTTTTCCTGTTTTCTGCTGTTTTTGGTTTCAGAAATCCTAGTAAGGAAATATTCTCGGAATCGGACGAAATCAACGCCCAGCATCTTGTAATTCCACGAAGCTTCCAGAACACCCGAGAGCCACCGGAGGGGGGCCACGGGGCCACCGGATGACGGGGTGGCGCGGCCGGGGCCTGGGCCGCGCCCCCTATTGTGTCACAGCCCCGTCAGCCCTCCGACTCCGCCTCTTCGCCTATTTAAAGGTCCCTGACCTAAAACCTCGATACGGAAAAGCCACGGTACGAGAAACATTCCAGAGCCACCGCCATCGCGAAGCCAAGATCTGGGGGACAGGAGTCTCTGTTTCGGCACGCCGCCGGGACGGGGAAGTGCCCCGGAAGGCATCTCCATCGACACCACCGCCATCTTCATCAACGCTGCTGTCTCCCATGAGGAGGAGTAGTTCTCCATCGAGGCTAAGGGCTGTACCGGTAGCTATGTGGTTAATCTCTCTCCTATGTACTTCAATACAATGATCTCATGAGCTGCCTTACATGATTGAGATTCATATGAGCTTTGTATCACTATTCATCAATGTGTTACTCTGGTGATGTTATTAATGTAGTCTATTCCTCCTCCATGGTGTAATGGTGACAGTGTGTGCATCATGTAGTACTTGGCGTAGTTTATGATTGTGATCTCTTGTAGATTATGAAGTTAACTATTACTATGATAGTATTGATGTGATTTATTCCCCTTTCATAGTCTGTCGGTGACAGTGTGCATGCTATGTTAGTACTCGGTGTAATTGCGTTGGTCTATCATGCACTCTAAGGTTATTTAAATATGAATATCGAATGTTGTGGAGCTTGTTAACTCCGGCATTGAGGTGCTCTTGTAGCCCTACACAATTAGTGGTGTTCATCATCCAACAAGAGAGTGTAGAGTGGTTTTATTATGTGATCAATGTTGAGAGTGTCCACTAGTGAAAGTATGATCCCTAGGCCTTGTTTCCAAATACTGCAATCATCGCTTGTTTACTGTTTTACTGCATCTTTACTTCCTGCAATATTACTACCATAAACTACACGCCAGCAAGCTATTTTCTGGCGCCGTTACTACTGCTCATATTCATTCATACCACTTGTATTTCACTATCTCTTCGCTGAACTAGTGCACCTATACATCCGACAAGTGTATTAGGTGTGTTGGGGACACAAGAGACTTCTTGTATCGTGATTGCGGGGTTGCTTGAGAGGTATATCTTTGACCTCTTCCTCCCCGAGTTCGATAAACCTTGGGTGATCCACTTAAGGGAAACTTGCTGCTTGTTCTACAAACCTCTGCTCTTGGAGGCCCAACACTGTCTACAAGAATAGAAGCACCCGTAGACATCAAGCACTTTTCTGGCGCCGTTGCCGGGGAGGAAAGGTAAAAGGCACTCATACTCCGGTCCCAGGTATAAGTACTTTTCTGGCGCCATTGTGTGAGTGTTCGAAGCTATTTCCTTTAGATCCTGCAATTGCATCTTTTTGTTTCTTGTTCAACACTAGTAAGGCATAATGGAAAACATCTGTGAGCTTTTTGTACTATTTCCTGAGTCAAGACATGAATGGTTTAATGCGAAAATTAAAAAAACCTATTGAAACTTATTTGCATGCTATTAGTAATATTAGTATGAACGCTTTGAACACCATTGTTGATGATGATATAGAAAATTCTAAGCTTGGGGAGGTCGGTTTTGATGAAAATGATCTCTTTAGCCCTCCGGGTATTGAGGAGAAAGTTTATGTTGATTATGATATGCCTCCTATATTTGATGATTATAATGATAGTGGTCTTTTGGTGCCGCCTACTATGGAGAGTAAATTTTATTGTGATTATAATATGCCTCCTATATTTGATGATAAGAATGATAATGATAGTTAGTTTGTTGAATTTGCTCCCACTAGAATTAATAAGAATGATTATGCTTATGTGGAGAGTAATGATACTTTTATGCATGTGAATAAGAATGCTTTATGTGATACTTATATTGTTGAGTTTGCTCATGATACTACTGAAAGTTATTATGAGAGAGGGAAACATGGTTATATGCATCTTAATAATATTAAGTTTCCCCTCTTTATGCTGAAATTTTTGAAGTTACACTTGTTTTATCTTTCTATGCTTGTTGCATTATGCTTCATGAACTTGTTTATTTACAAGATTCCTATGCATAGGAAGCATGTTAGGCTTAAATTTGTTTTGAATTTGCTTCTTGATGCTCTCTTTTGCTTCAACTCTTATTTTTGCGAGTGCATCATTAAAACTGCTGAGCCCATCTTAATGGCTATAAAGAAAGCACTTCTTGGGAGATAACCCATGTGTTTATTTTACTACAGTACTTTTGTTTTACATTTGTGTCTTGGAAGTTGTTACTACTGTAGCAACCTCTCCGTATCTTTATTTTTATTGCATTGTTGTGCCAAGTAAAGTCTTTGATAGTAAATTCATACTAGATTTGGATTACTGCGCAGAAACAGATTTCTTGCTGTCACGAATTTGGGTATGATTCTCTGTAGGTAACTCAGAAAAATCTGCCAATTTACGTGAGTGTCCTCAGATATGTACGCAACTTTCATTCAATTTGAGCATTTTCATCTGAGCAAGTCTGGTGCCTCTTTAAAATTCGTCTTTACTGGATCGTTCTGTTTTGACAGATTCTGCCTTTTCGCATTGCCTCTTTTGCTCGTGTTGGATGGATTTCTTTGTTCCATTACCTTCCAGTAGCTTTGAGCAATGTCCAGAAGTGTTAAGAATGATTGTGTCACCTCTGAATATGTGAATTTTTAATTATGCACTAACCCTCTAATGAGTTTGTTTTGAGTTTGGTGTGAAGGAAGTTTTGAAGGGTCAAGAGAGGAGGATGATACAATATGATCAAGAAGAGTGAAAAGTCTAAGCTTGGGGATGCCCCCGTGGTTCATCCCTGCATATTTCAATAAGACTCAAGCATCTAAGCTTGGGGATGCCCAAGGCATCCCCTTCTTCATCGACAACTTATCAGGTTTCTTCTCTTGAAACTATATTTTTATTCGGTCACATCTTATGTACTTTACTTGGAGCGTTTGTGTGCTTTTATTTTCGTTTTGTTATTTTCATTCTCTGAATAAATGCTTGTGTGGGAGAGAGACACGCTCCGCTGGTTCATATGAACACATGTGTTCTTCGCTTTATCTTTAATGTTCATGGCGAAGGTTGAAACTGCTTTGCTAATTGTTATATGGTTGGAAACAGAAAATGTTGCATGTGGTAATTGGTATAATGTCTTGAATAATTCGATACTTGGCAATTGTTGTGCTCATATAGATCATGTTTAAGCTCTTGCATCATGTACTTTGTACCCATTAATGAAGAACTACATAGAGCTTGTTAAAATTTGGTTTGCATGATTGGTCTCTAGAGTCTAGATATTTTCTGGTTAAGGTGTTTGAACAACAAGGAAGACGATGTGAAGTCTTATAATGCTTACAATATGTTCATATGTGAGCTTTGCTGCACCTTTTATACTTGAGTTTGCTTCAAACAACCTTGCTAGCCTAGCCTTGTATTGAGAGGAATTCTTCTCGTGCATCCAAAATCCTTGAGCCAAATACTATGCCATTTGTGTCCACCATACCTACCTACCACATGGTATTTCTCTGCCATTCCAAAGTAAATTACTTCATGTGCTACCTTTAAACAATTCAAAACTTTATTACTCCTTATTTGTGTCAATGTTTTATAGCTCATGAGGAAGTATGTGGTGTTTTATCTTTCAATCTTGTTGGGCAGCTTTCACCAATGGACTAGTGGCTTCATCCGCTTATCCAATAATTTTGCAAAAAGAGTCGGCGCGGGGTTCCCGACCCCCAATTAATCAACCTTCATTAATGATTCTCTTCACATGTTTTGCTCTGATTCATCAATAAGCAACTTAATTTTGCAAATAGACACTCCTTCATGGTATGTGAATGTTGGAAGGCACCCGAGGATTCGGTTAGCCATGGCTTGTGTAAGCAAAAGGTTGGGAGGAGTGTCAACCATAAATAAAACTAAAATACATGTGTAAACAAAAGAGAAGAGGGATGATCTACCTTGCTCGGTAGAGATAACATCCTTCATGGGAGCCGCTCTTTGAAAGTCTGTTTGGCAAGGGGGTTAGAGTGCCCACTACCATTCGTTGACAACAACAAACACCTCTCAAAACTTTACTTTTATGCTCTCTATATGATTTCAAAACTTAAAAAGCTCTAGCACATGATTTAATCCCTGCTTCCCTCTGCGAAGGGCCATTCTTCTACTTTTATTGTTGAGTCAGTTTACCTACTTCTTTCTATCTCAGAAGCAAACACTTGTATCAACTGTGTGCATTGATTCTTACATGTTTACTTATTGCACTTGTTATATTGCTTTATGTTGACAACTATCCATGAGATATGCATGTTCAAAGTTGAAAGCAACCGCTGAAACTTATATCTTCCTTTGTGTTGCTTCAATGCCTTTACTTTGAATTTATTGCTTTATGAGTAACTCTTATGCAAGTCTTATTGATGCTTGTCTTGAAAGTACTATTCATGAAAAGTCTTTGCTATATGATTCAATTGTTTAGTCATTATCTTTACCATTGCTTTGAATCGCTGCATTCATTACATATGCTTTACAATTGTATTGATCAAGATTATGACAGCATGTCACTTAAGAAATTATCCTTGTTATCGTTTACCTACTCGAGGGCGAGTAGGAACTAAGCTTGGGGATGTTTGATACGTCCCAAACGTATCTATAATTTATTATGTTCCATGCTACTTTTATGATGATACTCACATGTTTTATACACATTATATGTCATTATTATGCGTTTTCCGGAACTAACCTATTGACGAGATGCTGAAGGGCTAGTTGCTATTTTTGGTTTCAGAAATCCTAGTAAGGAAATATTCTCGGAATCGGAAGAAATCAACGCCCAGCATCTTAGAATTCCACGGAGCTTCCAGAACACCCGAGAGCCACCAGAGGGGGGCCACAGGGCCACCAGATGACAGGGTGGCGCGGCCAGGGCCTGGGCCGCGCCCCCCTATTGTGTCATCGCCCCGTCAGCCCTCCGACTCCGCCTCTTCGCCTATTTAAAGGTCCCTGACCTAAAACCTCGATACGGAAAAGCCACGGTACGAGAAACCTTCCGAGCCGCCGCCATCGCGAAGCCAAGATCCAGGGGACAGGAGTCTCTGTTCGGCACGCCGTCGGGACGGGGAAGTGCCCCGGAAGGCATCTCCATCGACACCACCGCCATCTTCATCAACGCTCGTTGTCTCCCATGAGGAGGGAGTAGTTCTCCATCGAGGCTAAGGGCTGTACCGGTAGCTATGTGGTTAATCTCTCTCCTATGTACTTCAATACAATGATCTCATGAGCTGCCTTACATGATTGAGATTCATATGAGCTTTGTATCACTATTCATCTATGTGTTACTCTGGTGATGTTATTGAAGTAGTCTATTCCTCCTCCATGGTGTAATGGTGATAGTGTGTGCATCATGTAGTACTTGGCGTAGTTTATGATTGTGATCTCTTCTAGATTATGAAGTTAACTATTACTATGATAGTATTGATGTGATTTATTCCCCCTTTCATAGTCCTGTCGGTGACGAGTGTGCATGCTATGTTAGTACTCGGTGTAATTGCGTTGGTCTATCATGCACTCTAAGGTTATTTAAATATGAATATCGAATGTTGTGGAGCTTGTTAACTCCGGCATTGAGGTGCTCTTGTAGCCCTACACAATTAGTGGTGTTCATCATCCAACAAGAGAGTGTAGAGTGGTTTTATTATGTGATCGGTGTTGAGAGTGTCCACTAGTGAAAGTATGATCCCTAGGCCTTGTTTCCAAATACGCAATCATCGCTTGTTTCTTGTTTTCTTGCATCTTTACTTCCTGCAATATTACTACCATCAAGCGCACGCCTGACAAGCTATTTTCACGGCGCCGTTACTACTTGCTCATATTCATTCATACCACTTGTATTTCACTATCTCTTCGCCGAACTAGTGCACCTATACATCCGACAAGTGTATTAGGTGTGTTGGGGACACAAGAGACTTCTTGTATCGTGATTGCAGGGTTGCTTGAGAGGGATATCTTTGACCTCTTCCTCCCTGAGTTCGATAAAACTTGGGTGATCCACTTAAGGGAAACTTGCTGCTGTTCTACAAACCTCAGCTCTTGGAGGCCCAACACTATCTACAAGAATAGAAGCACCCGTAGACATCAGGGGGATTTACCAATGATCCCTTTATTTGGTTTATAACACAGCAGGACAGGAAAACCCTATTTTGCATATTTTTCACTTTCGGAGGCCGATAAGGGGTCAAATTGAGATGGGATTTTTGGAGCGTCACTTTTTCATCGGGTGGAACAACATGGGCCTTTGAAGCTCACCTGGAGAGGCCCAAGGGCCAAAAGAGACCAGGTGGCGTAACCAAGAAGTCTGGTCGTGCACCCATGTTCTTTTAGTCGTCGATCGTCCGTTTGCCCTGTGTCTTTTGCGAACCGACATATTTTACCCTAAAACCGACTATATATATGACCCCGAAGAGTTCTCGGGTGGGGAGCGCCGCAGAACGTTAGAAACCGCCAAAACGGAGGCTGCTGTAGAGAAGATTGGAGGGGGGAAACTCCACCGGGGTCACCACCGAATGGATCTCCGGCCACCTTCTCCAACTTCTTCATCATCATCACCATGACCAAGAGGGAGTAGTCCACCTGTGGACTATGGGTTTGTGGTAGTAGCTTGATCTACTTCTCTCATGTTCTTCATAGTTCTTAGTGCCACATGAGCTGCCTATCATGATAATGGTCATATTTGTAATACCTATGTGGTGAATCCTTATTCTGTGATATTGTTTTATGAGATCTGATCTTATTAGATGGTGAGATGTATTGATAGATGCATATTATGTAACCCGTTCTTAAGTTTATGTTCTGATCCAACATCTATGCAAGAGCGTGTGGGGGTGATGTGTGTGTTAGATGGAGTAGCATAGTTTATTGATTGGATAGTGACAATATGTTCAAGATATATTATGGCTTTGCCTTTCTTTTGCTACCTCACTAGGGATAAAGTGAATGCATGTGCTATGTTCATCATGTGACAGCAATGATGATCTTGTTTGTTCAAGGTAGCATATTTGTTATCCAAACTTCATGACAAAGTAGTTATTGCTATGCTCTGATAATTCTTAATACAAGATTGATGAAGTTTCATTCTTATGGAGCATAAGAGAGGTGTGTTTCATTCATATCCAAGCCCAAGAGGAGAATGTGGCTCCTTTCACTCATGTCAAGTGATACGTCTCAAACGTATCGATAATTTCTTATGTTCCATGCTTGTTTTATGACAATACCTACATGTTTTGTTCACACTTTATGATGATTTTATGCGTTTTCCGGAACTAACCTATTGACGAGATGCCAAAGTGCCAGTTCCTGTTTTCTGCTGTTTTTGGTTTCAGAAATCCTAGTAAGGAAATATTCTCGGAATCGGACGAAATCAATACCCAGCACCTTATTTTTCCCGGAAGGTTCCAGAGCATCGAAGAAGTACCGGAGAGGAGCCAGGGGGCCCCACACGCCAGGGCGGCGCAGCCAAGGGGTGGGGCGCGCCCACCTAGTGTGTGGGACCACCAGGGCCCCTACGAGGCTGCCCTTCCGCCTACTTAAGGTCTCCGTCGCAAAAACCCTACCCCGATTGACGAAACCCGAGAAAACCTTCCAGAGCCGCCGCCATCGCGAAACTCCAATTCGGGGGACAGAAGTCTCTGTTCCGGCACCCTGCCGGGACGGGGAAGTGCCCCCGGAAGGCATCTCCATCGACACCACCGCCATCTCCATCAACGCTGCTGTCTCCCATGAGGAGGGAGTAGTTCACCCCCGGGGCTGAGGGCTCTGCTGTAGCTATGTGCTTCATCTCTCTCTTTGTGATCTAGTTGTCTATGTGCTACTCTAGTGATGTTATTAAAGTAGGCTATTCCTCCTCCATGATGTAATGGTGATAGTGTGTGCATCGTGTAGTATTTGGCGTAGTTTATGATTGTGATCTCTTGTAGATTATGAAGTTAACTATTACTATGATGGTATTGATGCAATTTATTCCCCCTTTCATAGTCTGTCGGTGACGGTGTGCATGCTATGTTAGTTCTCGGTGTGATTGCGTTGGTCTATCATGCACTCTAAGGTTATTTAAATATGAACATTGAATGTTGTAGAGTGGTTTTATTATGTGATCAATGTTGAGAGTGTCCACTAGTGAAAGTATGATCCCTAGGCCTTGTTTCCAAACATCGAATCTCCGTTTGTTTACTGTTCTGTTGCATGTTTACTCGCTGCCATATTTTATTCAGATTGCTATTACCACTCATATACATCCATATTACTTGTATTTCACTATCTCTTCGCCGAACTAGTGCACCTATACATCTGACAAGTGTATTAGGTGTGTTGGGGACACAAGAGACTTCTTGTATCGTGATTGCAGGGTTGCTTGAGAGGGATATCTTTGACCTCTTCCTCCCTGAGTTCGATAAACCTTGGGTGATCCACTTAAGGGAAACTTGCTGCTGTTCTACAAACCTCTGCTCTGGAGGCCCAACACTGTCTACAAGAATAGAAGCACCCGTAGACATCAAACAGTTTTTTGGCGCCGTTGCCGGGGAGGAAAGGTAAAAGGCACTCATACTCCGGTCCCAGGTAACTAAGTACTTTTTTGTTGCCGTTGTGTGTGTGCTCGAAGCTATTTCCTTTAGATCCTGCAATTGCATCTTTTTGTTTCTTGTTTTTATTTTTCACTAGTTAGGCATAATGGAAAACAACAATGAGCTTTTTAATCTATTTTCTGAGTTAAGATATGAATTGTTTGATGCGAAAATTAAAAAACCTATGGAACCTTATCTGCATGATAGTAGCAATGTTATTAGTATGAATGCAATTACTGCTAATGCTATGGAAAAGTCTAAGCTTGGGGAAGCTAGTTTATATAAAAATAATATTTTTGCTCCTCGACTTTGGAAGAAATATTTTGCCCTGATAATGCTTTATCTCCCATATGCGATAACTCTAATGATGCTTCTGATATTTTAAATCCATCTGCTGAAAGTATTCCGTATAAAATACCTATGAAAATTATTGAACGTGTTATGGATAACCGCTATGAAGGGGATGGAACTGTCCATCCTGGAGATCATTTACTGCTTTTGCATGAATTATGCGGGTTATTCAAGTGTGCAGGTATCTCTATGGATGAAGTGAAGAAGAAACTATTCTCTATGTCGATGTCTGGTAAAGCGGCGCATTGGTACAAACTGTTGAAGGATGGGCATTCTCTTGATTGGAAGGATATTGTGCCTCTATTTTACTCTAAATTCTATCCTCCAAGTGAAATTCACAAAGACCGGAACCGCATATATAATTTCTGGCCTCATGATGGAGAGAGTATTGCCCAAGCATGGGGGAGATTGAAGTCTTTAATGCTCAAATGCCCCAATCATGAGCTTCCCGGTAATATCATCATTGATAATTTCTATGCAAGACTTTCTTTTCAAGATAAAACCTTGCTGGATACTACTTGTTCTGGATCATTTACACGCAATGAAGAAGAGTTTAAAAGGGACCTTCTTGATCGGATTCGAGGAGAACACTCGAAGGATGGGAGAACAACAAAGGTAAAGAGTCGGGTATAAATTATGATTATGAATGCATTGAAACTTTTATGGATACTCGATAAAATTCGAAGTATGAGTGCTACTTATGGTCTTGACTCTCAAGTTGTTGCAAATCTTTATAAAGCTTTTGCCTCTCATTTTGAATTGCCTAGGAAGAATTTTGATAAGTATCATGAACCTTTTAAAGACACTTGCATGAAGGCTGAAATCGTTATTAATGATTGCAATGAACATGCCCAAACTTCTGTTTCTTATAAGCATGTTAATTTTTGTGGAATGCATAGACCTTGTGGAATTAATCAAATCGAAGATGAATATTGTATCCACCATATGAATGAAAAAACTAGAAAGTGGTCTAGGGCTCTAGATGATCTTGGTAAAAAAGTTTGTGCCCGCTATCCTTTTATTTGTGAACTTTGCCATATAGTGGGTCATTTTAATTTTCAATGCTCCTCCAATGATAATTCGAACCTCATGAGTGCTGCAAATTTGTATTGTGATGATGAAATTACTCCTAATCAGCATGATGAACTTACTTTATTTTTGTGGTGTGAAGAGTTATCAAGAAAAATCTCTTTGTTACATATGAGTGATCTTGATATTGATGATGTCCTACGTGGGTGTTTTTCTTATTGCATTGATAATTGCCATACAAATACTTACATACAAAATATTTTAGAAGATGACACTTTGCCAAAATATGATAGGACCTCTGTGTGTTTTGAACTTATTAATGAAAAGGAGGAATCCTCCCAAGTTTCTTCTATTGTTTCTGGAAACAAATCAGGTTATGCGGAGGAGCCCCTCATCAAGCCTCTCCCTGGTAAAGAACGTGACGAGGAGAAGGAAAAGAAGAAGAAGGGAACGAAGAAGAAGAAGAAGAAGAAGGGAAATAAAAAGAAAGAGGTAACGGCATATCCCCGTGTGTATGAGATAACAATAGGTAACCGTAAGTATGTTGCTCCTAATGATTATTATGATAATGAATCTGAGTACAATGATCTTTCTATGCCCTTTACCTACATTAGTGATCATAATTTGAAAGAGCACACTACTTTTGATATTGGAAATCTATGGGAAACTAATTCTGAAAATGATGATGTTAATAATTGCCATAGTATCAGTACTATCCATGCTTCCTCCCATAATGATATAGAAAGCTCTAAGCTTGGGGATGAGGTGTTTGAAAATCCTTTTGCTACCGATCATTATATGTTTGATACATCTCCTTCTAGTAACAACGATGGTATGGTCACAGATGAGCATACTGTGAAAGATAACTATTCTATTTCTTATGATGACACTATGCCTCCAATCTTTGATGATTATTATAAAGAAGGGATTTCTATTTTCGTGCCCTCAGGTCCTTAGTTGTACTCAGTTTTCCCCAGCTCCTTAGTTTTTCCTCAGTTTTCCCCAAGCCCTTGTCTGAACCGCAGAAGGAGCTCGGACGGAAGGAATCCGTTAAGTTGACCGTTCCGTGCCGACGAGTGGGGTCGTGTCGTTTGTGGGGTCGCGTCGTGTGGGACCGCGTGGGACAGGACGAGGCCGTGTTTGTGTGGCCGTAGCGTGTGGGGCCGTAGCGTGTGGAGCCGTGTGGGTCCGGACGGGGCACGAGTGGTTTCTGTCTCTTCCGCCCGGATTAGCAGTTTTCAATGTACCTTTTTCCTCTCTATCGCTCGATCTCATTCATATTTGATAGCCCAAATTGGTAGCAAATCTAGAGCAGCTTCTCCTTCGTTTTTTAACGCCATTCATTTCTTTATGCCTTCGTTTTTACCCAATCAGGTAGGAAATCTAGGGCACAAATCCGAGAGAAAAATATAGGATAAGCCGCATACAAGCAACCAACATAGCATAGATATATTCAGGACAGATCCAAAAGTAGTACCGATAGATCCAACATAAGCTACAATTTACATGAAATTAAGCTGCTCTACGGATAGAGCAGATCACATACGAGAGAGTGCAGTAGGCACGTTCAACGCCTCCGGGTAGCGCGTGTGACTCGCTTGGAGGTTGCGCAGGTGAATCCCAAGTGCTTTGTGTTTGGCCATGTACGCATGCACGTTCACGGTCCTTCCAACTCTAGCGCCACATCCGCCAATGGATTCAGCATGGTTCACCGGGGAGTTGAAGTCGGTGGCGCGGAGCTTCCTGTTGCGAAGGGGCACTTGTAAATGCCTCGAGCAAAAGGGCCATCGTAATGGCCGGATCTGCAGCCTCCCGAGGACGTGACGAGTCTTGGTGTGGAAGGACTCGTCGTCGTCGTCGACGTCGCCGCTCCGCACTCGTCACGTAGCACCAAAGATCGTGCAAAAACACGGAGTCAATTGCAACGATGATGGAACGGAGAGTGAACAATAAATCATGCATGATAATATGGGCTCGAAAAAAAGAGGTAGCCTCGGTTACATTGGACACACTTATATCCAGGATTTGAGTCGACAAACCAAAGATCATGCACAACAAATTTGTACACACCAATTGTTT
This sequence comes from Lolium rigidum, assembly GCF_022539505.1. Taxonomy (NCBI): domain Eukaryota; kingdom Viridiplantae; phylum Streptophyta; class Magnoliopsida; order Poales; family Poaceae; genus Lolium; species Lolium rigidum. The sequence continues at coordinate 104,091,171 of NC_061508.1, read as the reverse complement.
ACCGACCAAACCCCGAATCAATTTATGCCCAAATATTCATCATCATCGGCACAAATCTTAAACAAAAGCAAATCACAAACACTAATAACGCAAGATCTAACACAAAAGGATCGAACTAGGAACAGACGAACAAGTAATAACGCAAGATCTAACAAAGAAGGATTGAACTAGGAACGGACGAACCGTAATAACGGTAGATCTAACACAAAATGATTGAAATGAGATAAGAACTAGGGAACAAAGGGTTACCTCCGGCTCGTTGTCAACGATGGTGGTGTCGTAGGGGTTCTCCGGCGCGTCGTACCGCACTCGGTTCGTACGGGTCCCAATCGACGGGGACTCGGACGGTGGCGGCGGCCGATGCGCCGGCTGCTACGTTGGAAGCAGCGACGAGGGGCCCGGACGGGGGCGGCGGCCGATGCGCCGGCTGCTACGTTGGAAGCAGCGACAGGGGCCCGGACGGGGCGGCGGCCGATGCGCCGGCTGCTACGTTGGAAGCAGCGACAGGGGCTCGGACGGGGCGGCGGCCGATGCGCCGGCTGCTACGATGGAAGCAGCGACAGGGGCCCGGACGGGGGCGGCGGCCGATGTGCCGACAATGGGCATCTCATTCTTCTCCATCGCCGGCGGTTTTCTTCGGGGTTTTTTCTTCGGTTGTGGAGAAGATGATGGGACAGAGAGGCGGTTGCGGTGAGCCGGTGAGAACGTGCGTCGAGGGAGAGAAAGAGGGGCTCTATAAAGACGAAGGTGGCGTGTACCGCAACACGCGTCCGCTATGCACGGCAACACGCGTCCGCTATGCACGGCTGCAGCGTGCACCGCTACCCGAGTCTAACCCCGGGACGTTTGGTGTACTCAGCTATAACCTCGGGCCTTATACGTAAATTTTATCCGTACTCGGCTTTCCCCTCGAGGACTTAGACCGGCAAGTGCAATATACTCAGTTTTACCCTCAAGTAGCTGGTCAACGGAGAGTCAACAAATGAGATTAACATAGCTAATTGAGTCATTTCATGCGCAAAAAATCCAAAAAATAAAAACATAGTGGCAACTACTCATGGAGTCTTCCTACGCAACCTCGCCACCTAGAAAACCTTAACAAACATATATAAATCAAGTTTTACCACAAATTGCCACTTCTCGGAATCACTAGTGTAGCTATGAAGATGCATGGTTTTCCACCCAAACCCCTTTGCAAAACATCTTTCCCAAAACATAGTTTGTCTAAATGATGCCATAATTGTCACACTCATGTATATTTGAATTGCAAATAATTTGATGTAGCCCAATATGAATTATATTGTACAAAACACACATTTTTCATTTTGTAATTCTTTTGTTTGAATCCCTTAGTCTATTTACTATTTATGTGCCCTTGGATTCTTAGTACTACTCAGTTTTGCCCTCAAGTACTGTCACAAATGCTCGAGAAGCCCAAACTTATCCCGATTGGTTGAGCCGTTGTCACACGGATCGACTCCACGAACCGTTGATCCACTGATCTAACGGGCAGTATACCCCTATCCGTCTCTTCGTGGCAACCTCTGTCTCTCTCTCTCTCTCTTCGTGGCCACCCATCTCTCTCTCTCTCTACTTCAAAAAAAATCTCTCTCTCTCTCTCTGTCGGTGGAGAATGCAATGACGAGTTTGCCACTTAATATATAGTATTGGTATAAACATGAGGCATACATATTTGCGGATTTCGGTGATTTCATTATTTGTCAGCCCTCTAACAATTATCAACTATCTTGAGCTGTCCTTTTCTTTTAGGGAATATAGTTTGGGATATAGTATTGGCATTTTGAAACGGCCTAAAAGTGGTATAATTTTGTTATAAACATGAGGCATACATTTTTGCAGATTTCGGCGATTGCATTATTTGTCACCCCTCTAACAATTATCAACTATCTTTAGCTGTCCTTTTCTTTTAGGGAATATAGTTTGGGATATTGTATTGGTATTTTGAAGGGACCCTATTTTGAAAGGGATCCCATTTTGAAACGGCCTAAAAGTGGTATAATTTTGTTATAAACATGAGGCATACATATTTGCGGATTTCGGTGATTGCATTATTTGTCACCCCTCTAACAATTATCAACTATCTTTAGCTGTCCTTTTCTTTTAGGGAATATAGTTTGGGATATTGTATTGGTATTTTGAAGGGACCCTATTTTGAAAGGGATCCCATTTTGAAACGGCCTAAAAGTGGTATAATTTTGTTATAAACATGAGGCATACATATTTGCGGATTTCGGTGATTGCATTATTTTTCACCCCTCTAACAATTATCAACTATCTTTAGTTGTCCTTTTCTTTTAGGGAATATAGTTTGGGATATGGTATTGGTATTTTGGAAAGGCCTAAAAGTGGTATAATTTTGGTATAAACATGAGGCATACATATTTGCGGATTTCGGGGATTGCATTATTTGTCACCCCTCT
>NC_061508.1:103732543-103788630 GCF_022539505.1 Lolium rigidum | reverse complement strand
ATCTATTACTTGTACAGTAGGGCCAATTAGCAAAATTCATGTTTTCCTTGTACATAATGGACTGAAATGTTGTATTTTACACTGAGGGATGCACGCAACTAGATGCAGAGTTAGTCCGACCCCCTCTGAACCGAGGACCATGGCCCAGGTGACATGCATTTTTTTTTCCTTGGGCGTACTCTCTATACCAAGGACTCATTTGCTTCAAGGTAAATAATATTGTGTAGGATTAAGATTTATAGAAATTTTTCAACATTAATTGTTTGATTCAAAGAAATATATTCTATAGGGACCTTTGTAGTGCATATCATCTAGGAAAAAAATATTAGGTTATACCTCATCGAAATTTCGTAATACAATTAAACAGAAATCATCTTTTCATAGAATCTACTATGTTACTAGAACGATGATGTGGTTCGGTTCAGGACCTGTGTTCGTCTTTCAGAAGCTGTCGGGTGATGTAATTCCTACAGTCTAATAAAAATCTAGTTTTACCCGGAAAGGATAACTAGACATAGACATTCCTGTTAAGCTTCGTGCACTAATCTAAGCATTGAAAAGCGTACGCTCGGAAAGCGAGGAGAAAGAAAAGGAGGAAACGGAGCTGTTCGAAAAAACGATTTACATAAAAAAAAACCCTTTTGGGTAAGAATTGCATGAAATGACCTTTTGGCCAAACTATTTCACACTTCTAACCCTTTTGTGTGGCTCCATTCGCAAAGGCGTCACGCATGCTGTCATACGTGGCGGTTTGAGTCTGCCAGTCGACAATATATGGCATTGCTCCCAGGCCACCACATAGATAGATGTGGCACCCTTCGCACAAAAGGGGCTAGAGACGTAAAATAGTTTGGCCCGAAAAGTCATTTTATTCGTTTTTTCCTACGAAGGATTATTTTTGCGTAAATCGCCTCGGAAAAACAGAGGTCGCTCTTTTTGCGAGACAAAATCAGACGAACCCTCTTTTCCCCTCCCCCAAAAAAAAGCCGATCCCTCTCGCTTGTAGCTCCTGAGCTCATCCGCCGCCGCCCGCCAGTCTGGCCCGCCTCTTGTTGCTCGCTTCGGCACCGCTCTTCAGGAGAGCTCTCCGGGAGGCGGTGCCCTACTGGCTCATCTCGGCGCCTCCTAGAGCTTGCTGCGCGGCTGCGCTACCTCTCGCCGGCCATGCAGCGCTTCATCCAGTCCAGGAAGGCCGCTCCGTTGCTGCATCGCCGGCGCGGCACGCGGCTCCAGCAGGTCATTTTCGATTGGATTAGTTCATTTGATTTTCGGAAAACGTATTGAGGTAGCTTGGAGTGATATCAATGTTATGTAGAAATACAAAGATGAAAGATATTTTTAATAAAAATATGAAGAGATTTTATACATCTACAACACAACCGCGTCCCAACCCTGATCAATCCCAACTTCAGGACAGAAACAGCTCTTCCCAATTCTACCTTAGTTCTGCAATTGAGATATATTTGGCTATGCCTTTGGTATGTGGCACTTTTCATGATAGATATAGGTGTTTTTTTTTTGTCTTATTACTTGGTTGAATCTTAGCTCAATCATTGCACAAGACCAATGTTTATTACTCAGTACGTTCCAAATCATTTGAAGTTCTATGTTTGTCCTAAGTCAAACTTTTCTAAGTTTGGGCGAGTTTATAGATGTGCTAATATGTGCAATGTCAACTCTGTGATTATTATGATGAATCTAATGAAACTAAGTTGATGTTTGATATTTTTATTTATGAACTTGGTATGTACTTTGACTTAAGACAATACACGAAGTTGCTGCCCCTGGCCGAAAATGGAGAAAAGGTAACAACCTACATAGGACTGGAAAACTTGGGAATTGGCAAGTTCATGTACTGGCTCGCAAAATTACCAAAATACAAGATCATGTACTGAGGCAACTAATGTATCAGTCTAAAGTGAATCTCCAATAGCTATTTTTCTTTGCACTATATATGATTATAAAGGATGAAAGAAGAAGATCATGCTAACCTGGAGGAGCATAACCAATTGTTCCTCTGAATCCCATTGAGCTAGTTGAGGGTTGAAAAGATGAGCATCCCTCTGCAAGAATCCTGGCCAATCCAAAATCTCCAACATGTGCTACCATGTCATCATCCAGAAGCACATTGCTTGGCTTAAGATCACAATGCACAACCGGTGCAGCTGCATTGAAATGGAGATAATCCAATGCATGAGCCACGTCACAGAGTATGCTCACTCTCTGGACAAGGCTCAAGTGTCTCTCTTCTGGTTGGTTATTCATGTTAGGATGGAGCCACTCTTCTAAGCTTCCATTGGGCATGAAGTCAAACACGATTGCTTTGAAGTCATTCCCGCTGAAGTCGATACTTGAGCACGCTGTGATTATCTTCACGAGATTCCGGTGCCGTAGGTTCCTCATCGCCTCGCACTCGGCTGCGAAGCTCTTTAGCGCCCCTGGTGTCTGAAGTTTTAGTACCTTTACAGCGACGACATTATCTTCCCCTCCTGTTGGATCACATAAGTTTCCTCTGTAGACAGATCCGTAGCTCCCCTCGCCCAACAAATTGGCTGTTGAAAAACCATCTGTTGCGTGTGCCAGCTGCTGGTAAGAGACAACATGGCAGCCTCGCATGACGGCTGATGGAAGGGTTTCTCTTGCTCTTTTCTTGTGGCATGCAAAGAAGAACAGGAGGAGCAACGAAACGATGCATATTATTGTTGCTACAAGCAAAATAACAATTGCAAGCACGGGTAATTTGTGCCTTATATTGGGAATGTGAAGAAAACATGGGGGTAAATGTAGGTCTTGAATGCCCCCGCAAAGCTTGGTATTTCCCAAGACTGAAATCTCAGTAGCATTTGCGAAAACTCCGGCAGTTGGCACTTGGCCATCAAAATTATTGAAAGAAAGGTTTAGATGATAGAGTGTGGTAAAATCTCCAAGGAACTTTGGTATTTGGCCAGAAAAATTGTTGCTTGAGAGGTCGAGAATTTCTAAACCCTTTAACTCACTCAAGGGTGATGGAATATTACCCGTGAATGAGTTATTTTGTAGCTGGAGAATCTGGAGAAGCTTGCATTTTGCTAGAGTAATAGGAATTTTCCCCTTGAGCTGATTAGACATTGCATGAAACTCTGCAAGGTTTTGTAGATTCCCAATGCCAGGTGGTATGGGTCCTTCCAAAAGATTATTGGAGATATCAAGAGATATGGCAAGTGTGGTGATGTTGAATAGACTACTGGGGATCGCCCCTGTGAAATAATTACTAGAGAGGTCTAGTTGCAGTAGAGACACCAAGCTTCCTACAGTACTCGGAATGATTCCGCTTAAGTCATTCATTGCTAGGGCCAGAGTGTTAAGTTGAGTTAAATTTCCTATGGTTGTTGGGACTGGCCCTCCCAAACTGTTATTATCTAGTCTCAAAACTGTCAGATCTCGAATCATACTAACCGAAGATGGGATATTTCCTGTAAGAGAATTGTTGTGCAGTTCAAGGTCCTGTAAACTCACAAGGTTACCTATTTCTTCAGGTATCTGACCTGAAATCTCGTTGTTGCCGAGGGAAAGAAATGTTAGCGTCGTGGATGATAAATTGGAAACAACAGAAGGAAGACTCCCACTGAGCTTATTATAGCGCAGTTCCAAGTTTTGTAGCTGGGAGCAGTTTGTCAATGCCCGCATGAAACCCCAGTCCGCAGGACTTTTAGCTTCGAGAGAGTTAAATGCCAGGACTAACCATTGGAGGCTCTGCAACCTTCCGATGTTCGGAGGCACCGTGCCGGTGAAGGAGTTGTAGGCGGCCTCGAACTCAACGAGGTTGGTAGCGTTTACAAGGGACGACGGGAGATGACCATGGAAGAGATTCTCCATCAGGGAGAACACCTGGAGGTGAGGAAGCTTGTTGAATGCATCCTGATGTACTCTCCCCGAGAGCTGGTTGACGTTCACGGCAAAGATGACCAGTGACGATAAATTCCAGATGGCAGGTGGGATGGGGCCGGTCAGGTTGTTGGTTTCCAGGTCAAGCGTGAAGAGGTTGGAGAGGCGACCAAGAGACGGAGGTATGTGGCCAGAGAGATGGTTCAGCCAAAGGAGGAGCTGTTGGAGGCTGGAGAGATCGCCAAAGGATGCAGGGATGGTGCCTGAGAGGGAGTTATTGGCGAGACTCATGATGACAAGCGATGTCAGGTTTCCCAGCGATGGTGGGATGTTCCCCGACAAGTCGTTGCCATCGATGCTGAGAATGACAAGGTTTCCCAGTGCACCGATCTCACCTGGGATCTCGCCACGCAGGTGGTTGGAGGCGAGGAGAAGCTTCATGAGACTGGTGCAACGCCCCAGGGTCACTGGGATGTCTCCCTGGAGCGAGTTCGCTGTGAGGTTGAGCAATCGGAGCCGACGAAGACGGCCCAGGTCCGGAGGTATATGCCCTGTGAGGCTGTTCCCCCCGAGGTCGAGGACGCGGAGGTAAGAAAGGTTACCCAGCGACGGGGACATACCACCCGACAGACCGAGGGAGTTGAGGCTCAGCGCGACGACCCTATCGCGGTGCCTGCGGCGGCCGCACCCGACGCCGCGCCATTTGCATTGGTGGCTGGAGCTGTTCCACGAAAAAAGCAAGCCGGCAGGGTCGGACACCATGGACTTGAAGGAGAGCAGTGCGAGTGTCTGCATTTGCACGGCGGTGAGGTTGCCGCCGGTACTAGTTTGCGGTATCACGTGGCAGTGGCCGCAATGCAACATGAACAGGGACAGGGTGAAGCACAGGAAGATGAAACCAGCAGCCATTATTTGTTTCTGGGTTGGCTTGGAGGAGGAAAAGGGATTTGTTGTTGACGAGGACTGGTCGATGAGCAGAAATCACTCGGGAGCTGTCCTATAAATAGACAGGAAATGAATACATTTGCTGATACTGATACAATGATGCATATGTGCCCTTTGCGGCCATTGATGTCTATCAACGAAGACCATTGGTCGCAACAACACGCCGGTGGAATATATTCCATCGTGCACTCGCAGTGGCGCACCAGGGGACAAGCTGGGCGCGTGCGGTGTACTGTCGATAGAGACGACGGCCTTGGGTGTGTTTCAACAATCACGGCGGGCAGGGATCATTCGGTTTGAGAGGCAGAGATCTGCCGACATCGATGATTCTCGTTAGTAACAGCAGAGGACGAACGAGAGCGGCAAGACAGTACACTCCTCCACGTTCCATCAGGCCGACATCGATGACTCTTGTCAGGTTTTTCGGCGCATTAGGATGATATCTCGTGTTTTAGACTACCCACAGTGAGGGTATCGTATTTAAAAATACGGATGTGTCACATCAATTAATGATGAAAGAGATGGAAGTACTCCATACCGGTTTATATGGGTATTAGCATCTTAAGGAGAAAATTTAACTATCAACTTGGTCAACAAAATATGAGATATATACCATAAAAAATTATACTATTGGATAATATTGAATTCATATTCAGAAGTTTCCAATAGCATATTTTTTATGATACATATCTTATATTTTGTTGACTAAATTGGTAGTTAAAGTTTTATCTCGAAATGCGTAATACCCCTATAGACCGGTATGGAGAGAGTAGTGGTATCATAAGTAGATACCGGATCATAGCACGTAGAACTAGAAAATTTTAATGCCAAACACAAATTTAAACAATTTTGCATTGAATTCTACAAATTAATAAATACAAATAGATTATGATACTACTACACGATGACATGCATTGTAGAGATATAATCATACACTAGTATCATACTCCCTCCATCCACAAATAAGTGTACATGGGAGCTTTCAAGATAAATTATGAAGTGGAGTTTAAAATGCATTGAGAAAACATCAGAAATTCAATTTGGTACATGAGAGCATATACTTCTGCCTCTAGAAAAACATTTTGAAATGTCAAAATAATTTGAACAAAAATTCCCGCGCTTACGTTTCGTCATTCTACATACGTACATCAAGTTTTGCAAAAAACCAACATTTTTGATGACTTGTGTGAAAAAGACAAAAAAACGCCACGTACGCTGCCATTTTTTTGCACCAAAATTTGTCTTTTTTACACGCGACACGCGACAGTAAAAATGTCAGTTTTTCGTGAGACCAATTTGTAAATGTGTAGAACTTCGAGATGTACCTATTAAATTTTATGTCCAAACTTTTCAATATTTTGAAAATGTATTTAAAATAAAATTTAAAAACCGGGAGTCCCGGGTGCCAAAACACCACTCCCCATCTCTCTCTTTAATTATATCAACTCCAATAAACTAACTACATGTAGAAAACAAGAAGAATATGTGCTGGTTTGATTTCCGTGCGATGAGAGAGAAGCAATTAAAGTGCATTGGAAAATGTAGAAGGGTAGAGAGGGAGAGATATGCGGAATATGATGGATGTTGTATTGAGCCTCTCTGGCGAATATATATAGTGGTACAGACTTGGAGGCTAAGATAGCTCTCCTAGAGATATGGTAGGTAGAGATTACAAATCCTAGACTACCTAATATACATATACCAAATATATCTCTAACACTCCCCCGCAGTCGTAGCGGTAGTGACGTGAACAACAGTAGCGTCGCGGACGGTCAGACTGGAGAGAAGCCGAAGGTAGGAACCAACGGGTTGACACTCACCCGCAGCCGTAGCGTGAGCATCGTGGACTATGTCGCGTCGCGGATGCTTGGACTGTAGAAGAAGCCGAGGTGCTCATGCGAGGTGATAGCCCTTTGTGCCGATGTCGAGGTAGCCGAGAGTGTGGGTGCTGCAACCTTGGTCGATGGAGCCGCGCGAGCGATTGCCGTGGTCGATGTCGTGGCCTGGTGCCGGTGTCGATGTAGCCGCAGGCGAGGTGGTGTGCGAGGAGAGTGACGGAGACGCGCCGAGGCAGTCGTGGAGATGGTCGATGCCGAAGTCGATGCAGTCTGAGCCGTCGAGGACGAAATGCAACCATAGTTTTGCCAGAACCAGGCGCACGTCGGTACGAAGGCATACTCTGGTTTTGCCAGAACCGAGTACGCATAGAAGAAGTCGAGGAAAGCGAGGAGCCGATCCGAGCTTGCCAGGCCCGGGGACGCGTCGGGGACGAAGGCACGCGGCGGTGTTGCCAGCACCATGCATGTGTAGGACGGGACCAGTACAAATGGCGCGCCATGTCGGAGTAGATTTAGCAGAGGAAGACTCAACGACAGTTGTCGGAGTAGAGTAGCAGGTGTCGTAGTCGGGGAAGATGCGAGGACGGCGGCGGCGGAGATGTAGTGGACGAAGACGTAGAAGGCGGCTAACCCGGCGGTGACCCGGGGTGGTCATGCGCGGACGCCTAGACGGGCGTTTGCGGTGGTCGGCGTGCCCGGCGCGACTGCAGGTGGTTGGCGAGCCCAGCGGCGACCTGGGGTGGAGGCGCGGCGGCGGTACACGAAGTAGGCGAGGAAGACCCGGCGGCGTGACGAAGACCATGCGCGGACGGAGGTGACCCGCGCCGAAGGGGCGGCGCTGTTGTGGCCTCGGACGTCTGTGCGCGGGGGACGGCGAAGTAGACTGCGTGCGGTGACGTCATGACCCGAGGGGCCGGCGTGGCTGCAGGGCGCGAGTCGGTGCAGCGGCGGGAGGCCACCGGCGACGTACATGCCTCGGAAGGCGCGTCGGAGGCCGGTAGCATGGACCAAAGGCGGCGGCGATGCGGCCCGAATGGGCGACGCAGCGGCAACCCGTAGCTCGATCAGTGGTAGGCGCGTGCTCGGGGACGTGCATGGCGGAGACGTGCGCGCGATCGGTTGATCAGACCGACGGCAGCGCTGTACGCGCCATGGCATGGACGACGCGCAGATCGGAGTCGATGGCGGCGTTGTCGATGTAGTCCCGGTCGATGGCGACGAAGACGGACATGCGATGGAGACCGTGCGAGCAAGAACAGCCTGCTGCGATGCACGTAGGGGCGCCCCGTGTGCGGCGCGTGCGACTGTGCCGTGCGGTTGATGGCCGGTGCAGGTCGATGCCGTTGTCGGAGTAGAGGCGCAAGTGGACGACGGCGATGGGCGACTCAATCCGATCTATGATTGGTAAACCAAAAAAAGAAAAACGCCGGTCGAGCGACCGGCGGAGCAAAAAGAAAACCAATCTACGGATTGGAAAAAAAAAAGACTCGAGTGCAGCGGATCAACGGATCGGCTGACGAGCCCTCATACGGGTTGCGCAGCCCCCGGAGTAGATCATGGAGATCGACCTCCCCGGGGGCGGCGCGGCGCGGAAGCTTGGGCGGCGGCTAGGTTAGGATCGGCGCCGCTCTGATACCATGTAGAAGGGTAGAGAGGGAGAGATATGCGGAATATGATGGATGTTGTATTGAGCCTCTCGGGCGAATATATATAGTGGTACAGACTTGGAGGCTAAGATAGCTCTTCTAGAGATATGATAGGTAGAGATTACAAATCATAGACTACCTATTATACATATACCAAATATATCTCTAACAGAAAAATAGGAGTACACTTTTTTGTGAACAAAGTTTAGAGTTAGATCTCCACTTATTTGAGGATGGAGAAAGTATGCATGATACTATTGTTAAGAATATATTAGCTTTAAATCTAGGCTAACTAGGCAGTTAGCATATCCATTAGGGAAACTACCTAGCAGTTAGAATATAGCGTTGTCCAAACGCTGCATGTATTGAACCGTCATTGTGTCTCTCCGAAAAGACACAAGTGTTGTAACCGACTGTAAAGGCGCCTGTTCACAGCCTATATATAGGTGAACAGTACATCAATAAAGAACACACATTTCACTTTCTATCTCTGTTTCTCTTTACGTTATCAGCACTTGTTCTGCCAAAAGCGAGTAGGCCACCGGAGAGAACGGAGAAAAGGTGAGAAAAAGAGATGGCTTCCCTGCCGTCTTTGGCTTTTGCCTTCGCACGTTTTGTAGCCAGAGAGCATCGCCGCCCACGGTTTACTCGACGGAACTTTGGTCTGGCTGCCGCTCACCGCCAGAGTTTTGGACCGGCCGCCGCTGCTCGTCGTCGAAACTTTGGCCGGAACTTCGGGCGCCGCCACCAACGTCGCCTGAACCGCAATGGTGGCCTCCGCCACCGCAGGGCACCTCTTGTTGCCCCTCGCTGTCGCTACGGTCCAGGTGCCGGCCTCCGCCGCTGCCACAACCATGGCCACCACCGTGGTCATCGTTGGGTACAGCGTGAGGCCGCCGCCGCCATGCCGGAGGCCGTGCACGAAGCAGTTGCCGGTGCGACAGAGGTCGCCGCCGTACCCGAAGCCGTTGCTATTTCGCCGCTTGTCGCTGCGCCGGTCGCCACTGCGCCGGAGCGCGAAGACGAGGCTGCTGCCTCCAACATCTCGGCGGACGTCGACGACCTTCTGCCTCCTCCGCCCGCCTTCACCGTCCCTCCCATGGAGTGGCTGCTGGGCGGACCTAGCGCGGGGTGGCTCGTGGATGAGCCCGAGCGCAACTTCAGCGACGAGGAAGACGAGGCAACGCCTCCGCTGCAGTACTACCTGCGCCATGGGTACGGCCTTTGCCTCCCGACTCCGACGCCATCCGACGAGGACCCGGCGTACTTCGCTCCGCCGGGCTACGCCCCGGTGACGGAGGTCTTCGAGCCGCCGGCTGCGGCTCCAGTGGACGCGCTCCCGCCGGGGCTCACCACCAACCTCCAGATAGAGATGGAGGAGAACGAGGCCGTGGTAACCGCTCGCGCCCGTCCGCTCGTCGTCGACCTCAACCACCCAACGGCAGAAGAAACGGAGGAGGAGAACGAGGACGCGCCGCCGGCTCCGTCCATTGCCCTCCCCACGCCCTCGCCGGAGGCCAGGGTGCTCCTCCGCCGCTTCGCCTTGGCCATGGCGGCCCGCCCCGCAGGCATCCGCAGAGGGACTTGGTCCCCCGAGGCCCTCGGCCTCACCGGCCGCGTCGCAGAGCTCCGCCTCAACGAGGCCGCCCATCACTCCTCCTCATCAGCGGAGGGGCCGAGCCGCTACTGAAGTAGTACTATTTGGTTTGCTGGTCAGGAGAAGAAGGATGTAGAGGATAAGGCTGGTGCCAATGCCTCTGTTATCACCAGAATTTGACCGGATCAGAGGTGGGCCGCGATTGGAGATGGGCTTGAAGATTATATACATATAAGGAACACATGAATCGGCCTTGTGTACCAAGTTTGGGCTAATTTCCCGTGTATCTGTACCATAGTAGGATACGTGTCGTTTAGAAGTTAGAGTTTTACCCGTGCACGGTTAGGTGCACGCCTGAATTAGAAAGTCCCCCGGACTATAAATATGTATCTAGGGTTTATGAAATAAACAACAACCAACGTTCACCACAAATCAATCTCGGCGCATCGCCAACTCCTTCGTCTCGAGGGTTCCTTCCGGTAAGCACCATGCTGCCTAGATCGCATCTTGCGATCTAGGCGGCATCAGCTTATTACGTTGTTCATGCGTTGCTCGTATCGAAGCCTTTTTGATGGCGAGCAACGTAGTTATCTTAGATGTGTTAGGGTTAGCATTGTTCTTCGTATCATATGCTGTCGTAGTGCAACCCTTATGCATCTAGCCGCCCTTACACCTATCTTAGGTGTTGGGGCGGCACCCCGCTTGATCATCGTTTAGTAGATCCGATCCGTTACGGTTGCTCCTTGTTCCTCAAGGATTAGTTTAATATCCGCAATAGTTAGGCCTTACAAAGGGTTGGAGGATCCAGCGGCGTGTAGGGTGTAGTTTGCTAGCCCTAGACGGGATGTTCCGGGGATCAACCTCGTGTTGGTTTTTAGGCCACTGTCTAGGATCGGCTTACGATCACCGTACGCGAGCGCGAGGCCCAATCGTGAGTAGGATGATCCGATTATGCGGTGAAAACCCTAAATCGTCGTAGATCTCTTTAGCTTTATCTTAATCAAGCAGGACCACCATATATTCGGACACCTTGTACGAATCATGGGTGGATCGGCTCTTTGAGCCGATTCACAGGATAACCTGAGATCCGATCGAGGCTCGTATTTAATGTTTACGTGTATGCCATGCAGGAAACTAAGCGAGGCATCATCCAACACCTTCCGACCAGGTATAGGTCGGGTGGCACGCCCTTGCATCGGCATCGGACGTGTGCGCGAAGGCTTTGCGGGCCGTCGCTCGGAGGGACCGGGGCCAGCCGCAGCCACGAGTTGTTCCCGGCTCTACGGTGTTGCCCGTCGCTGCCCGCCGGTGGGTTTCGACCGCAACACATTACGGCACGCCCGGTGGGACAATCTTCGACATCCACCGCATCGCCATCTACATCCGAGATGGCGGAGGGCACTCCGGTCAAGTACGAGGATCGGCCGACGAGCTCAAGAAGAAGCATGACGAGATCAAGGCGGTCCTCGAAGCCAACCTCATCGGCTCTTTTCACGGAACCCGCTCCCATGGCATCGGGTGGAAGGGGTTCTCACACGAAGGCGCGCTCGATGGAGTGGACCTGTCCTCCCCGTCGGAAGAACGCACCGGGTCGCTGCGTCGGGAGATCAACTTCATGGTGGCTCACTCGGCTGCACCGCCATTCCGAGAGCACTGGTGAACACTTTGGAGCGTGTCGCTCTTCGCGTGATCCAGGAAATCATGAGCCATCAGTACTCTCTGTCAGGACCGGCTCTGGGGACTTACCAAGGAGAGATGCCACTCCAGTCCCGTCCACCGCTGCCCTTTGCGTTGGCAGCACCAGAAGTGCCGAACTCATCGGCATACGCCGTCTACAAGATTGGTGGTGACCCTAGCGACTAGCAATTCCTACATGAGGCGCCCAAGGAGATCCCGCACGGATACACGTGCGCATACGTGCCGGGCTGCGATGGCTCGGGCACTCTCAAACCGAGGCTGCAACGAGCGGGGACTTCGGAACGAGCGGGGAGGAGCGTCGGGAGCGAGATATTGAGAAGCGGACGTGGCTAGCTAAGTATGCCACTCCGACAAACCTCCGGAGCCCGGCTCCTGCCGGTTGGCTCGGATCCGGAAAAGCAAGCGTGGGCTGGCTAAGTATGCCACCCCGGCGAACCTTCGGAGTTCGACGCTCGCGGCCATCACCGCGGATCAGATTTGTACAATTCTGAAAGACCAGTTCGGCATGATGCCGAAAAGGAGGACAATCGGCTATTCCAAGCCGTACCCTAATGAGTATGAATTGATCCCACTACCACCCAAGTATCGGCTCCCTGATTTCACAAAGTTTAGTGGATCAGATGGTTCCAGCTCCATCGAACATGTGAGCCGATATTTGGCACATCTGGGCATGATCTCAGCATCAGACGAGCTGCGTGTGAGGTTCTTCGCACAGTCCCTCACAGGATCGGCTTTCGGGTGGTACACATCGCTGCCACCGAACTCAATCCGGACTTGGAATCAGTTGGAAGAGCGAGTTCCATGAGCGGTATCACTCGAGAGGCTTCCGAGGCTGGCATTGCCGATCTAGCACAAGTACGACAGAAGCGCGGGAAAACGGTGTCGAGAATACATCCGGCGCTTCGGGACCGTTAGGAACCGATGCTATTCGGTTCATGTAAGTGAAAAGAAGCGATCGAATTGGCGGTGGTGGGTCTCTCATCATCGATCAAGGATGTGGCCTCCCAAGCGAGACTACCCCTCATTGGCGCACATGGTGCGAAGGCGTCGGCATATGAACGGCGCCACCCGGATGTTTACCGGGACAAATTCAAGCGTGCGGTGGCCCTGGTTGAGGCAAATGAGGATGAAGGTGCTTGCGGGAGATCAAGAGGTAGCGATGGCTGAATGGACTCGGGCGGCAAGCCCCGTGTCCTGCAAGTGGGTTAAGCCACAAGGTCCTCCAAAAGGGTTCGACTTCGACGTGACCAAAGCTGAGCAGATTTTCGACCTCTTACTCAAGGAGAAGCAGCTAAAGGTACCCGAAGGCCACAAGATCCCCACGGTGCAGGAGCTGAACGGGAAGCCATACTGTAAGTGGCATAACACGTTCACCCACGCCACCAACGACTGCAGGGTGTGGCGTCAACAGGTCCAAATGGCGATAGAACAAGGGCGGCTAATTTTCAACCAGTACGCCATGAAGGTCGACACCCACCCCTTCCCCGCCGTTAACATGGTGGAATGCACTTACCCTGAAGGTTGCCAGCCAGGATCCTCGTTCAGCATCGACATGGTAGGACCTGGACACCACTCTGGCAAGGATGGAGACGAGGGCAGCTGCTCTCATAGCAAGGACACGGAGGAAGCCGCTCCACGCGATCGGCTCCGCCACGATGGCAAGCGCTACGTCACAGAGGGAGAAGTGAAGAATATAAGATATCAGCGACCTCTCTCTGATCACCTCCTCAACAAGTATGTGAGTCAGTATGACCAACGCCGACGATCCAGCGATGATGATGAAAGAGATCGTCTGGCTAGAGAAGCCAGGAGACATCGTCGGCATGATCGCGATGAGGAGGGGTACGAGCGCCGTGCCAAGGAAGAATCGAGGGAGCAAGAAGACGAAGATAGGCACTGGGACTGTCCCTTCTTCAGACACTGCTGGGATTCAGGAATGAGCCGATTGCCAACAATCGGCAACTGCCCAGAATGCAAACAAAAGAAGAAGGATGCAGCTAACGTGTCCGTGTTCAAGCGTCTAGGGCCTCTCCCGCCTCGAAGCAAACGCGCTGAGTCCCCTCGGATGAAAGATCTTGAGGATTTGGAAGACGAGGGAGAAGAAGAAGAAGACAGGTACCACCGACCAAGGTGGTGCCCTGATGGACTCAGCCGTTCCCAAAAGCGTAGGGTTCAGCGATTGCGCGGCTTGGAGGAAGCCGAAAGGTTATACCTGCACACGCTAAGGAAGGCGCGACCTGATCTGGCCGCAAAGATCCAGCGAACCCTGGATGAAGAGGGTCGGCCACAAAGGAAAGAGTGGCGCCCCAGACAAAAGAAAGCCGATGCTGAGACATCGGCTGGCACAAACATGGTCTTCATCCTTCCAACGGAGTTTAGCGCTCCAGGATTAGACGAAGCACCTGTGGCACAACTTGACTGCGGCTCACGGCCGGTCATCTTTGAGAAGCCACGAGAGAGAAGCTACGAGCATCCGAAGGCCTCGTACTTGCGAGGTTACATCAATGGGCAGCCTGTCAACAAGATGTTGGTGGACACCGGAGCGGCAGTTAAAATTATGCCATACTCCATGCTACGTCGGTTGGGACGCTCTAGCTCGGATCTGATCAAGACCAATGTGACACTGAGCGATTGCAACGGCCAAGCATCTGACGCACAAGGTGTTCTGAATGTGGATCTGACCGTAGGAAGGAAAACCGTCCCTACGACGTTCTTTATCGTCGATAGCAAGAGCTCCTATGCTGTCCTACTAGGGAGAGATTGGATCCACGCCAACTGTTGCATTCCATCCACGATGCACCAATGCCTAATACAGTGGGATGGAGATGAAGTAGAAGTCGTCCACGCAGATGATTCAGCCGAGATCTCAACGGCTGGCATGGACGTTTGGGAGACATCAGGCCAAGAGCCACTCTCAGGCACCCAGTTTCGACGACTGCGAGCACATCAACGTGACCCAGGATGGGGCTAGGTTGGTCTTATCCACTGGCCCGACCGTGTGGCGAGAGCAAACCGATGAGCAAATGTGGCGAGGCCGATCCTTGGGATCGGCCCCCAAGGATTTATGGAGGGACATTGCAAAACCTTCATCGAGCAGGCAACATGGAGGCCGATTCCAGCAATCGGCCAAAAATTATCCTCACCATACATTCTGTTTGGGTTCAGCATTTGATCCAACAGGGAATACACGAAGAGCCGATACCATCAAATCCCTTGAAAGAATCGGCTCGGGGGCACCTAGGTGGATAAAACACGAGGATATGAAGTAGAAGTGTCTTTCAAATGCCCAGCAGCCCAAGATATTCTTTGATGATGGGTATTGAAGTATGGGGGCCGATACATAAATCGGCCGTAAAAAATTGAAAATTTTTTAAGCACAGCCGATGCATGGCCATCGACTCAAGAGGTACAGCTGATGTAGGCAGTTGTTGAGTTACAAGGAGAGGCCCTACTGGATGAATTCCTTCTCAAAACCTCCAATTCCTTCTGCAAGTCTTCATGTTCAACCGGTCGATGTCACTTTCAGAGGTTGTTACGTCCAGAGTCTTGGAGGGCATCAGAGATTCGAAACATCCTCACTGGAAGTTGCATCAGTCTGCCATATGATGAGCCGATCTGATCAGCAGGGCGCAAAGGATTGAACCAGGAGGAGTCGGAAAGCCATTATATTTGAGGCTTCTTAGTTCAAGGGACAGATTTGCTGATTTTTCTGAAACTCTTCAATACGTCGGTCCTTTAGGTGTGAGCTTTCCGGCCATGTTTTGATGGGAGCTGAAGAGGCTCGGGGGGCAGCTCGCCCTGAAAAATCCTTGCTCTTGAGAGCCGATTTTGTTGGAATCGGCTGGTTCTGCATTGTAACTTGGAAGCCGATGGTGACGCATTTGGCTGACTCAGTACTGTTCTCGTCTTGGATGGGGCTTGGGGGGCAACTCGCCCAAAAGGTTCTTGGCTCTGGGGAGCCGATTTGGTTGGAATCGGTTGGCTCTACATCGCAACTGTTCTAAGGAGTGGTGCTTTTATTTACAGAGATATCAGTTTTAGCATCCAAGCTGATTCCGCAACAGTACCGGGGCGCCCGCTCAAGACCAAATCGTCAGCCTGCTGCGATTAGCTGTGCCAAGTGCTATCGTCATCGGCGGAGCTGGCTAACTTGGAGGGATGACTGAATTGGCCTGTCTCGCAGATTATCGTGAGAAACTAATGCGTTGCCACCGGACATTGAGCATTGGTTAGGATAAAAATCGGCTAAGTCAGCATAAAGGACATCGGCAAAATCAAAGGAAGTTTTTTCATTAATAATAGGGTTTCTTACAAAGAGGAGGCGATTGTTCAACAAAAGGAACAGATTACTACAGCTAATCCTATGCTAGTAGATCCCTACTCTAAGGGCTGTTGCTGTCTTCGCCGTCGCTGGGGTAGCCGTCGTCATTGCTGCTGTCGGCGAGTTCCTCGTTGCTGCTACTGTAACCTTCAGCGGAGGCTTCTTCCTCGTCGTCGTCCTCATCCTCATCTGACCAAGCCCAGCCACGGATGCGCTTTGGCGACGGTTCGTCGGAGGAGGTGTCGTCCTCCTGTTCCTTCTTCATGTCGGAGGAGATGTCCTCGTCTTCGTCATCCTCTTCTTCTTTGGTGATGGAGGTGAATTTACCCCGGAAGGGAGGGTCGTCATCGTCACTCTCCGCCTCCAGTGCTCCGTCGATCAGGAATCGAAGGTCATCCTCCCCGTCAGTTAGGGGCATGGCCCCATCTGACCAGACGAGGTCCTCGCCCTCTGGCACGAAATCGAAGTCCCACTCCCGCTTGTCCCAATGCTTGGGAGCGCGCCGGTTGTACGCCTCCATCTGATTGTGCTCTAGAATCGACTCGCTTGAGGAGGAGGATTGGAGGGAAACGGAAGAGGAGGAAGAGGACGATATGGCTATGAAAGGAGAGGGTTTTTTGGCTGACGGCTAGTTTGGAGCAGAAGGATGAAGAGGTGAACTGTTCGGTGATATAAATAAAAGGGGATGGAAAAGAGATTTATTGCTCGAGTGGTTTCCGAGGAGGTGGACCCAAAGTTGTCAAATCGTGCAGAGAAGTTGAGAAGGCAAATCATGATGAAGGATTCTGCGGCGGTTTCTGCTCTGCCACGACATGACCCGACGAAGGAAAAGCGTAATGATTTTGGAAATGTCATTTCCAAAACCAGGGGGGCATGTGTTATCACCAGAATTTGACCGGATCAGAGGTGGGCTGCGATTGGAGATGGGCTTGAAGATTATATACATAGAAGGAACACATGAATCGGCCTTGTGTACCAAGTTTGGGCTAATTGCCCGTGTATCTGTACCATAGTAGGATACGTGTCGTTTAGAAGTTAGAGTTTTACCCGTGCACGGTTAGGTGCACGCCTGAATTAGAAAGTCCCCGGACTATAAATATGTATCTAGGGTTTATGAAATAAACAACAACCAACGTTCACCACAAATCAATCTCGGCGCATCGCCAACTCCTTCGTCTCGAGGGTTCCTTCCGGTAAGCACCATGCTGCCTAGATCGCATCTTGCGATCTAGGCAGCATAAGCTTATTACGTTGTTCATGCGTTGCTCGTACTGAAGCCTTTTTGATGCCGAGCAACGTAGTTATCTTAGATGTGTTAGGGTTAGCATTGTTCTTCGTATCATATGATGTCGTAGTGCAACCCTTATGCATCTAGCCGCCCTTACACCTATCTTAGGTGTAGGGACGGCACCCCGCTTGATCATCGTTTAGTAGATCCGATCCGTTACGGTTGCTCCTTGTTCCTCAAGGATTAGTTTAATATCCGCAATAGTTAGGCCTTACAAAGGGTTGGAGGATCCAGCGGCGTGTAGGGTGTAGTTTGCTAGCCCTAGACAGGATGTTCCGGGGATCAACCTCGTGTTGGTTTTTAGGCCCTGTCTAGGATCGGCTTACGATCACCGTAAGCGAGCGCGAGGCCCAATCGTGAGTAGGATGATCCGATTATGCGGTGAAAACCCTAAATCGTCGTAGATCGCTTTAGCTTTATCTTGATCAAGCGGGACCACCATATATTCGGACACCTTGTACGAATCATGGGTGGATCGGCTCTTTGAGCCGATTCACGGGATAACCCGAGAGCCGATCGAGGCTCGTATTTAATGTTTACGTGTATGCCATGCGAGGAAACTAAGCGAGGCATCATCCAACACCTTCACGACCGGGTATAGGTCGGGTGGCACGCCCTGCATCGGCATCGGACGTGTGCGCGAAGGCTTTGCGGGCCGTCGCTCACAGGGACCAGGGCCAGCCGCTGCCCTGAGTTGTTCCCGGCTCTACGGTGTTGCCCGTCGCTGCCCGCCGGTGGGTTTCTGACCGCAACAGCCTCACCTCACTCTCACCCGCCACGTCAGCTTTTTCCCTCACTCTCACCCCACTCTCACCCCACTCTCACCCCATGGTGCCAATGCACGGGCTATAGTGCCATCTCTCACTTCTCTCTCCTCCACATCACCATTTCTTTTTCACATTAAGTTATTTCACCCGAATTTTTGTAGACATTCAAAATAATGCAAGAAAATTATTCAACTAAAAATGTTACCGATTACATAATAATTAATAAAAATACAAATTATGTTTCTTGTTTTTCTAAATAGCCTATATGACAAGTGTGTACTTGTGTTTGTATTTTGAACTGAAAGAGTAAAAAAAGGAAAGAAAATAAAAGAAGGAAAGAAAATAAAATAAAAACTGACATTTAAAGAATAAAAGAAGGAAAGAAAAAAAGAAAAAAGAAAAAAACCGACCAGGCCGGGCGCCCCCGCCGGCGCCCCTCCCTCTCGTCTCGCCCGCCTCCCGCCCCTCTCTCGCCCCATCGCCGCTGTTAACGCCCCCGCTACCGCCCGCAATGGCACCAGCCTAAGGCGAGGAGGACGACGGGCCGGAGGGGATTTTGTTTTCCCCAGGTCGCTCCTCCCAGACTCTAGTCCCTATTTTTCTATTGATGGAGCGATGTGCCGAGACAGGCCGTGTACTGAAAAGTCTGGAAAGCTATATGTCTAGTTTACTAGTACTGTTACGTGTAGTGTTACGTGTAGTACTACTATCTGGATATCTCTGTTTGTTTTACTCAGATTAGCATTGTAGTGTGATGTAAATACATCTATTCTAGACCTTATGTCTATTAGAAGTTACAAGTATGTAATGTGCCATGTTATTAATATATTTGCCCCTAGCATATTATAACATGTTATTTGGTACAGCAATTTTATCCCACGCTCTAAATTCATCCGCGTTCAAATTGTTCCTCTAGAACAAATTTGTTGCTTACCAAAATAAATTTTACTATCAAGTAAAATTAATTAAATGCATGATCATACATGCAGGAAAAATGGGTGACATCAGTAAAAAAGAATTCCAAGAACTACAACTTGATGGAAGTAACTATCTATCATGGACCATGGATATGAAAATAAATTTAAATGGTCGTGGCCTTGGTCCCGTGATTATCGCACCCCCCGAAAATGCTCCAGAAATACCCCAAGTGGCAAAGTATGCGGCATTACATTTCATAAGGCACCACCTCCATCCCGATTTAAAAAATGAATATTTGATGGAGGAGGATCCACTAGCTTTATGGAACTCCCTCAAGAAGAGATATGACCAACAAAGAGCGGTTATGTTGCCGGAAGCCGAGAGAGAATGGTCTCTCATAAGGTTCCAGGACTTTAAGTCTGTTGCGGCATATAATTCTGCCGTGCATAAAGTTAACTCCAAACTGAGATTTTGCAACAAGCAAGTTTCAGATGAAGATTTAATCGAGAAAACCTTATGCACTTTCCATCCCTCGATGAGGATATTGCAACAGCAATATCGTCAACACAAATACACAAAGTATTCTGAGCTTATATACACATTACTTCAGGCCGAGAAGCATGATGAACTTCTCATGAAAAATCACAATGCTCACCCAACGGGTGCCATGCCGATCCCTGAAGCACATGTTAATGCTCATTTTACTAATAAATTCGGAAACCGTAAGAGGAACTTCCGAAAATTCAAGGGAAAGTGGAAGAATAATGGTCAAAGGACCAATGGTCAATTTAAGGGGAAAGGTCATTTCAAGAAAAATGATCAAAATGACAACTCTCAAGTTTGTCAAAGGTGTGGATGTGCGAATCATCGTACAAACAAATGTCGTATTCCCAAGCACCTAGTGGATCTATACATGAAGTATGGAGGAAAAGGGAAGCAAGTTCATGGAAATAAGGCTGAAGCTCACTTCAATGCCATTGAAGACAACCCTCAAGCTAGTCCTTCTCAAAGTGCTATTGAAGAATTCAAGCCAAAGGACAACATCATCCTCGATGAAGACATGCTTGTGGACTACACCCAAGATGCTT
This sequence comes from Lolium rigidum, assembly GCF_022539505.1. Lineage (NCBI taxonomy): Eukaryota > Viridiplantae > Streptophyta > Magnoliopsida > Poales > Poaceae > Lolium > Lolium rigidum. The sequence goes on along the minus strand of NC_061508.1, from coordinate 103,768,660 downwards.
TTGGAGAACTCAATTGATCTCCTAAACAATTGATGTCACTTAGCTATTTAAATACTACGATATGTTATATATTGTATAACAATAAGTAGAATAAAGTCTTTCAGACTACATGTATTGTATTATGTGAATCAGACATAATATTGTAATGCATTTATATTTCGAACTTGTAATATAAATACTATGTATGTAATTTGATGAATATATTTATAAAATAAATTTATTCTAAAATATTCTCTTTCTATTTTTAGAAAATTTACGGGAAAAATCCGATGGAAGAAGAATTATGTTTAGTGGATAGTGCTACTACTAACACAATTTTAAGGGAAACAAAATACTTCCAAACTCTTACTAAGAGAAAGGAAGATGTTATGACTATAACCGGGAGTAACAAAGCAATAATTGGTTCAAGAAGAGCCACATTCACACTCCCTATGGGTACTACTATTGTAATTCAGAATGCACTCTTGTATCCTGAATCAACGCGTACCCTTATAAGTTTCAAAGATATCCGATCAAATGATTTCCATCTTAAAACTGTTAAGATGGATAAGAAAGAATATTTGCTTTTAACAAAAAGCGACGGATATGAGGATCAAACTCTTGAAAAATTCCCTTCATTTTCATCCGGATTATACTTTACATACATCAAACCCGTACCTTATGTTGCGTACAAAATAATTTTTCAAAATCTTGATAAATTCAAGACTTGGCATGATCGCCTTGGTCATCCTGGAATAGGTATGATGAGAAAAATTATAAGCAATTCTGTTGGTCATAATTTACCAATTAAAAGATTTCCTAAGTCATCAGATTTCGTATGCACTGCATGTGCAACTGGAAAATTAATTATTAGGCCATCCTACCTCAAAGTTAAAAATGAGTCACTTAATTTTCTTGAAAGAATTCAAGGAGATATATGTGGTCCAATACAACCTTTATCTGGACCATTTAGGTATTTTATGGTGCTAATTGATGCATCTACTAGATGGTCACATGTGTGTTTATTATCAACACGTAACCATGCATTTGCCAAATTAATATATGTTGCGGTCAGAAACCCACCGGCGGGCAGCGACTGGCAACACAGTAGAGCCGGGAACAACTAGGGCTGCGGCTGGCCCCAGTCCCTCAGAGCGACGGCCCGCAAAGCCTTCTGGTCACACGTCCGATGCTTGTCGCAAGGGCGTGCCACCTGACCTATACCCGGTCAGGAAGGTGTTGGATGATGCCTCGCTTAGTTTCCTGCATGGCATACACGTAAACGTTAAATACGAGCCTCGATCGGCTCTCAGGTTGTCCTGTGAATCGGCTCAAAGAGCCGATCCACCCATGATCCGTACGGGGTGTACGAATATATGGTGGTCCTGCTTGATCAAGATAAAGCTAAAGCGATCTACGGCGATTTAGGGTTTTCACCGCATAATCGGATCATCCTACTCACGATTGGGCCTCGCGCTCGCGTACGGTGATCGTAAGCCGATCCTAGACAGGGCCTAAAAACCAACACGAGGTCGATCCCTGGAACATCCTGTCTAGGGCTAGCAAACTACACCCTACACGCCGCTGGATCCTCCAACCCTTTGTAAGGCCTAACTATTGCGGATATTAAACTAATCGTTGAAGAACAAGGAGCAACCGTAACGGGTCGGATCTACTAAATAATGATCAAGCGGGGTGCCGCCCCTACACCTGAGATAGGTGTAAGGGCGGCTAGATGTATAAGGGTTGCACTACGACAGCATATGATACGAAGAACAATGCTAACCCTAACACATCTAAGATAACTACGTTGCTCGCCATCAAAAAGGCTTCGGACACGAGCAACGCATGAACAACGTATAAGCTTGTGCTGCCTAGATCGCAAGATGCGATCTAGGCAGCATGGTGCTTACCAGGAGAGACCCTCGAGACGAAGGAATTGGCGATGCGCCGAGATTGATTGTGTTGAACGTTTGTTGTTGTTTATTTCATAACCCTGGATACATATTTATAGTCCAAGGGACTTTCTAATTCAGGCGTGCACCTAACCGTGCACGGGTCAAACTCTATCTTCTAATCTAAGATACGACCTACTATATTACAGATACACGGGCATGCTAGCCCAAACTTTGCATATAAGGCCGATTCACGTATTTCTTCCGTATATAATCTTTAAGCCCATCTTGATCGCGGCCCACCTCTGACCTGGTCAAATTCTGGTGATAACACATGCCCCCTGGTTTTGGAAATGTCATTTCCAAAATCATTACGCTTTTCCTCCGTCGGGTCATGTCGTGGCAGAGCAGAACTGCCGCAGAATCTTCCATCATTACGCCTCGCCTCCTGGGCTTCTCTGTACGAATTGACAATTTCGGCATCACGTCCTCGAGAACCGTCACGGCATTAAATCTCCACTACACCCCCTTTATTTATCTGTGCCGAACGGTTCGCCACTTCATCCTTCTGCTCCAGACTAGCCGTCAGCCAAAAAACCCTCTCCTTTCATAGCCATGTCATCCTCTTCCTCCTCTTCCGTTTCCCACCAATCCTTCTCCTCAAGCGAGTCGATTCCAGAGCACAACCAGATGGAGGCGTACAACCGGCGCGCTCCCAAGCATTGGGACAAGCGGGAGTGGGACTTCGATTTCGTGCCAGAGGGCGAGGACCTCGTCTGGTCAGATGGGGCCATGCCCCTAACTGACGGGGAGGATGACCTCCGATTCCTGATCGACGGAGCACTGGAGGCGGAGAGCGACGACGACGACCCTCCCTTCCGGGGTAAATTCACCTCCATCACCAAAGAAGAAGAGGATGACGAAGACGAAGACATCACCTCTGGCATGAAGAAGGAACAGGAGGACGACACCTCCTCCGACGAACCGCCGCCAAAGCGCATCCGTGGCTGGGCTTGGTCAGATGAGGATGATGACGATGACGAGGAAGAAGCCTCCGCTGAAGGTTACAGTAGCAGCAACGAGGAACTCGCCGACAGCAGCAATGACGATGGCTACCTCAGCGACGGCGAAGACAGCAACAGCCCTTAGAGTAGGGATCTACTAGCATAGGATTAGCTGTAGTAATCTGTCCCTTTTGTCGAACAATCGGCCCCTCTTTGTAAGAAATCTTATTATCAATGAAAAAACTTCCTTTGATTTTGCCGATGTCCTTTATGCTGATTTAGCCGTATTTTCCTCATCCGACTTTGTCGACTGTTAGCCTAACCAATGCTCAATGTCCGGTGGCAACGCACTAGCTTCTCACGATAATCTGCGAGACAGGCCAATTCAGTCATCTCTCCAAGTTAGCCAGCTCCGCCGATGACGATAGCACTTGGCACAGCTAATCGCAGCAGGCTGGTGATTTGGTCTTGAGCGGGCGCCCTGGAACTGTTGCGGAATCAGCTTGGATGCTAAAACTGATATCTCTGGGAACAAAAACACCACTTCTCAGAACAGTTGCGATGCAGAGCCAACCGATTCTAACCAAATCGGCTCCCCAGAATCAAGAACCTTTTGGGCGAGTTGTCCCCAAAGCCCCATCCAAGATGAGAACAGTAATGAATCAGCCAAATGGTGTCACCATTGGCTTCCAAGTTACAATGCAGAACCAGCCGACTCCAACAAAATCGGCTCTCGGAGCAAGGATTTTTCAGGGCGAGCTGCCCCCGAGCTTCTTCAGTCCACTTCTCGCGCCTTGCGGGTCGGATCGGGTCCTTTCCTTTGGCGGATCCGATGCAACCCATCCTTAACCTGATCTGCACGTCCATGCTGCTCTTGGCATTGGTCATCCAGAGGTTCTTGAAGAGAGGATCTGAGCCATCAAACCACTCCATTGAGGAGTTCTTCCATTAGAGTCTCTCTTCGTAGCCCACTTCCTGCTCCATTGACCCTCTGCTTATAACAGTTATACCTCTTGAGTCGATGGCCATGCATCGACTTTCTATCCTTAAGTCGATGTCTGCTGCATCGGCTGTGCTTAAATAATTTTGAATTTTTTGCGGCCGATTTATGTATCGGCCCCCATACTTCCATACCCATCATCAAAGAATATCTTGGGCTGTTGGGCATTTGCAAGATACTTCTACTTCATCTCCTCGTGTCTTATCCACCTAGGTGCCCCCCGAGCCGATTCTTTCAAGAGATTTGATGGTATCGGCTCTTTAGGTATTCCCTGCTAGATCACATGTTGAACCCAGGCAGAATGGATGTTGAACCCAGGCAGAGATTTGATGGATGTTTTGGCCGATTGCTGGAATCGGCCTCCACGTTGAATTGCTCAATGAAGGTTTTGTAATGTTCCTCCATAAATCCTTGGGGTCGATCTCCTGGATCGGCATCGCCATGTTTGTACATAGATGCTGCGTTCGCTACAGGGTCGGGCCCGTGGATAAGACCATCCTAGTCCCATCCTGTGTCACGTTGATGCGCTCGCAGTCGTCGAAATTGGGTGCCTCGTGTAATCCTGGAGCACCACACTCCGTTGGAAGGATGAGCACCATGTTTGTGCCAGCCGATGTCTCATCATCGGCTTTCCTTTGCTTGGGGCGCCACTCTTTTCTTTGTGGCCGACCTTCTTCGTCCAGGGTTCGCTGAATTTTGGCGGCCAGATCAGGCCGTGCCTTCCTCAACGTGTGCAAGTATAACCTTTCAGCTTCCTCCAACCCACGCAGACGCTCAACCCTTCGCTTCTGGGAACGGCTGAGCCCATCAGGGCACCACCTGGGCCGATGATACTTGTCTTCTTCATCATCGTCCTCTAGTTCCTCGAGATCTTCCACCCGAGCGGGCTCGGCGTGCTTGTGCCGAGGCGGGAGAGGCCCTAGACGTTTGAACACCGACACGTTAGCTGCATCCTTCTTCCTTTGTTTGCATTCTGGGCAGTTGCCGATTGTAGGCAATCGGCTCATTCCTGAATCCCAGCAGTGTCTGAAGAAGGGGCAGTCCCGAGTGCCTATCCACGTCGTCTTGCTCCCTCGACTTTTCCTTGGCGTGGCGCTCATATCGCTCCTCGTCGTGATCATGCCGACGACGTCTCCTTTCGTCCCTAGCCAGACGATCCTTTTCATCATCGTCGTCGTCGTTGTATCGTCGGCGTTGGTCATACTGACTCACATACTTGTTGAGGAGGTGATCGAGAGAGGTCGCCGATATCTTATGTTCTTCACTTCTCCCTCCGTGACGTAGCGCTTGCCGTCGTGGCGGAGCCGATCGCGTGGAGCGGCTTCCTCTCGTGTCTTTGCTATGAGAACAGCTGCCCTCATCTCCGTCCTTACCAGAGTGGTGCCCAGGTCCCACCATGTTGATATTGCACGAGAAATCTGGCTGGCACCCTTCATGGTAAGTACACTCCACCATATTAACGGCGGGGAAGGGGTGTGTGTCGACCTTCATGGCGTACTGGTTGAAAATTAGCCGTCCCTCTTCTATCGCCATTTGGATCTGCTGATGCCACACCCTGCAGTCGTTAGTGGTGTGGGTGAACGTGTTATGCCACTTGAAGTATGGCTTTCCGTTCAGCTCTTGCACCGTGGGGATCTTGTGGCCTTCGGTTACCTTTATATGCTTCTCCGTGAGTAAGAGATCGAAAATCTGCTCAGTTTTGGTCACGTCGAAGTCGAACCCTTTTGGAGGGCCTTGTGGCTTAACCCACTTGCAGGACACGGGGCCCGCCGCCCGAGTCCATTCAGCCACTTGCTACCTCTCGATCTCCCGCAGCACCTTCATCCTCGTTCGCCTCAACCGGGACCACCGCACGCTTGAATTTGTCCTGGTAAACATCCGGGTGGCGCTGCTCATATGCCGGCGACTTACGCACCATGTGCGCCAATGAAGGGTAGTACTGCTTGGGAGGCCACGTCCTTGATCGATGATGAGAGACCCACCACCGCCAACTCGATCGCTTCTTTTTCACTTACGTGAACCGAATAGCATCGGTTCCTAATGGTCCTGAAGCGCCGGATGTATTCGACACCTGTTTCCCCGCGCTTCGTCGTACTTGTGCTAGATCGGCAATGCCAGCCTCGGAAGCCTCCGAGTGATACTGCTCATGGAATTGCTCCTCCAAGCTGCTTCCAAGTCCGGATAGAGTTCGGTGGCAGCGATGTGTACCACCCGAAAGCCGATCCTGTGAGGGATCGTGCGAAGAACCTCACACGCAGCTTGTCCGATGCTTGAGATCGTGCCCAGCTGTGCCAAATATCGGCTCACATGCTCGATGGAGCTGGAACCATCCGATCCACTAAACTTTGTGAAGTCCGGGAGCCGATATTTGGGTGGTAGCGGGATCAATTCGTACTCGTTGGGGTACGGCTTGGTATAGCCGAACGTCTTCCTTTTCGGCATCATGCCGAGCCGATCTTTCGGAATTGTACAAATCTGATCCGCGGTGATGGCTGAAGGTGTCGAACCCTGAAGATTCGCCGGGGTGGCATACTTAGCCAGCCATGCTTGCTTTTCCAGTTCTGAGCCAACTGCAGGAGCTGGGCTCTGGAGGTTTGTCGGAGTGGCGTACTTAGCTAACCACGTTTGCTTCTCAAGATCTGCTCCCGACGTCCCTCCTGCTGTTCCAGAGGCCCCTGCTGTTGCAGCCTGGTTCGAGAGTTCCCAGGTACTTGATGCGTGTAGTTGACACGTCCGTTGGGAACCCCAAGAGGAAGGTGTGATGCGCACAGCGGCAAGTTTCCCTCAGTAAGAAACCAAGGTTTAATCGAACCAGTAGGAGTCAAGAAGCACGTTGAAGGTTGATGGCGGCGGGATGTAGTGCGGCGCAACACCGGAGATTCCGGCGCCAACGTGGAACCTGCACAACACAACCAAAGTACTTTGCCCCAACGAAACGAGTGAGGTTGTCAATCTCACCGGCTTGCTCTGTAACAAAGGATTAACCGTATTGTGTGGAAGATGATTGTTTGCAGAAAAAATAGTAAAAACAAGTATTGCGAGCAGATTTGTATTTCGGTATTAAAGAATGGACCGGGGTCCACGGTTCACTAGAGGTGTCTCTCCCATAAGATAAAAGCATGTTGGGTGAACAAATTACGGTCGGGCAATTGACAAATAGAGAGGGCATAACAATGCACATACATGACATGATAAGTATAGTGAGATTTAATTGGGCATTACGACAAAGTACATAGACCGCCATCCAACTGCATCTATGCCTAAAAAGTCCACCTTCGGAGTTATCATCCGAACCCCTTCCGGTATTAAGTTGCAAAGCAACGAGACAATTGCATTAAGTATGGTGCGTAATGTAATCAACAACTACATCCTCGGACATAGCGCCAATGTTTTATCCCTAGTGGCAACGGCACAACACAACCTTAGAACTTTACGTCACATTGTCCCGGTGTCAATGCGAGGCATGAACCCACTATCGAGCATAAGTACTCCCTCTTGGAGTTAAAAGTAAAAACTTGGCCGAGCCTCTACTAGAAACGGAGAGCATGCAAGATCATAAACAACACATGTGTAATAACTTGATAATTAACATGACATGGTATTCTCTATCCATCGGATCCCGACAAACACAACATATAGAATTACGAGATAGATGATCTTGATCATGTTAGGCAGCTCACAAGATCCAACAATGAAGCACAATGAGGAGAAGACAACCATCTAGCTACTGCTATGGACCCATAGTCCAGGGGTGAACTACTCACTCATCACTCCGGAGGCGACCATGGCGGTGTAGAGTCCTCCGGGAGATGAATCCCCTCTCCGGCGGGGTGCCGGAGGAGATCTCCGAGAATCCCCGAGATGGGATCGGCGGCGGCGGCGTCTCAGTAAGGTTTTCCGTATCGTGGTTTTTCGCATCAGGGGTTTCGCGACGGAGGCTTTAAGTAGGCGGAAGGGCAGAGTCGGGGGCCAGACGAGGGGGCCACACCATAGGGCGCCACCTCATGGCCCCACTTCGTGTGTTCTTCGGTCTTCTGGAAGCTCCGTGGAAAAATAGGCCCCTGGGTCTTCGTTTCGTCCAATTCCGAGAATATTTCGTTACTAGGATTTCTGAAACCAAAAACAGCGAGAAAACGAGACGGCACTTCGGCATCTTGTTAATAGGTTAGTTCCGAGAAAATGCACGAATATGACATAAAGTGTGCATAAAACATGTAGGTATCATCAATAATATGGCATAGAACATAAGAAATTATCGATACGTCGGAGACGTATCAAGCATCCCCAAGCTTAGTTACGCTCGTCCCGAGCAGGTAAAACGATAACAAAGATAATTTCTGAAGTGATATGCCATCATAACCTTGATCATACTATTTGTAAACATATGTAGTGGATGCAGCGATCAAAACAATGATAATGACATGAGTAAACAGGTGAATCATATAGCAAAGACTTTTCATGAATAGTACTTCAAGACAAGTATTAATAAGTCTTGCATAAGAGTTAACTCATAAAGCAATAAATCAAAGTAAAGGCATTGAAGCAACACAAAGGAAGATTAAGTTTCAGCGGTTGCTTTCAACTTGTAACATGTATATCTCATGGATAATTGTCAACATAGAGTAATATAACAAGTACAATATGCAAGTATGTAGGAATCAATGCACAGTTCACACAAGTGTTTGCTTCTTGAGGTGGAGAGAAATAGGTGAAGCTGACTCAACATAAAAGTAAAGAGAATGGTCCTTCAAAGAGGAAAGCATCGATTGCTATATTTGTGCTAGAGCTTTTATTTTGAAAACATGAAACAATTTTGTCAACGGTAGTAATAAAGCATATGAGTTATGTACATTATATCTTACAAGTTGCAAGTCTCATGCATAGTATACTAATAGTGCCCGCACCTTGTCCTAATTAGCTTGGACTACCGGATCTTTGCAATGCACATGTTTTGACCAAGTGTCACAATGGGGTACCTCCATGCCGCCTGTACAAAGGTCTAAGGAGAAAGCTCGCATTTTGGATTTCTCGCTTTTGATTATTCTCAACTTAGACATCCATACCGGGACAACATGGACAACAGATAATGGACTCCTCTTTAATGCATAAGCATGTGGCAACAATTATTATTCTCATATGAGATTGAGGATATATGTCCAAGACTGAAACTTCCACCATGAATCATGGCTTTAGTTAGCGGCCCAAAGTTCTTCTCTAACAATATGCATGCTCCAACCATGAAGGTGGTAGATCTCTCTTACTTCGGACAAGACGGACATGCATAGCAACTCACATGATATCCAACAAAGAATAGTTGATGGCGTCCCCGAAACATGGTTATCGCTCAACAAGCAACTTAATAAGAGATAAAGTGCATAAGTACATATTCAATACCACAATAGTTTTTAAGCTATTTGTCCCATGAGCTATATATTGCAAAGGTGAATGATGGAATTTTAAAGGTAGCACTCAAGCAATTTACTTTGGAATGGTGGATAAATACCATGTAGTAGGTAGGTATGGTGGACACGAATGGCATAGTGGTTGGCTCAAGGATTTTGGATGCATGAGAAGTATTCCCTCTCGATACAAGGTTTAGGCTAGCAAGGTTATTTGAAACAAACACAAGGATGAACGAGTACAGCAAAACTCACATAAAAGACATATGGTAAACATTATAAGACTCCATACCGTCTTCCTTGTTGTTCAAAACTCAATACTAGATGTTATCTAGACTCTAGACAAACCAAATATGCAAACCAAATTAGCAAGCTCTAAGTATTTCTTCATTAATGGGTGCAAAGTATATGATGCAAGAGCTTAAACATGAGCACAACAATTGCCAAGTATCAAATTATCCAAGACATTTTAGCAATTTACTACATGTATCATTTTCCAATTCCAACCATATAACAATTTAACGAAGAAGAAACTTCGCCATGAATACTATGAGTAGAGCCTAAGGACATATTTGTCCATATGCAACAGCGGAGCGTGTCTCTCTCCCATAAAGTGAATGCTAGGATCCATTTTATTCAAACAAAACAAAAAAACAAAAACAAACCGACGCTCCAAGCAAAGTACATAAGATGTGATGGAATAAAAATATAGTTTCGGGGGAGGAACCCGATAATGTTGTCGATGAAGAAGGGGATGCCTTGGGCATCCCCAAGCTTAGACGCTTGAGTCTTCTTAATATATGCAGGGGTGAACCACCGGGGCATCCCCAAGCTTAGAGCTTTCACTCTCCTTGATCATATTGCATCATACTCCTCTCTTGACCCTTGAAAACTTCCTCCACACCAAACTCGAAACAACTCATTAGAGGGTTAGTGCATAATAAAAATTCACATGTTCAGAGGTGACACAATCATTCTTAACACTTCTGGACATTGCATAAAGCTACTGGACATTAGTGGATCAAAGAAATTCATCCAACATAGCAAAAGAGGCAATGCGAAATAAAAGACAGAATCTGTCAAAACAGAACAGTCCGTAAAGATGGATTTTATTAGGCCACCAGACTTGCTCAAACGAAAATGCTCAAATTGAATGAAAGTTGCGTACATATCTGAGGATCATGCTCGTAAATTGGCGTAATTTTCTGAGCTACCTACAGGGAGATAGACCCAGATTCGTGACAGCAAAGAAATCTGGAACTGCGCAATAATCCAAATCTAGTACTTACTTTTCTATCAAAGACTTTACTTGGCACAACAAAACATAAAACTAAGATAAGAAGAGGTTGCTACAGTAGTAAACAACTTCCAAGACACAAATATAAAACAAAAATACTGGAGTAAAAAAAACATGGGTTGTCTCCCATAAGCGCTTTTCTTTAACGCCTTTCGGCTAGGCGCGAAAGTGTAACTCAAGTAACATCGAGAGATGAAGCATCAACATCATAATTTGTTCTAATGATAGAATCATAAGGTACCTTCATTCTCTTTCTAGGGAAGTGTTCCATACCTTTCTTGAGAGGAAATTGATATTTAATATTACCTTCCTTCATATCAATAGTAGCACCAACGGTTCGAAGAAAAGGTCTTCCCAATATAATGGGGCAAGATGCATTGCATTCAATATCCAAGACAACAAAATCAACGGGGACAAGGTTATTTTTAACCATAATATGAACATTATCAACTTTCCCCAAAGGTTTCTTTTTAGCATTATCAGCTGAGATTAACATCCAAATAACAATTCTTCAATGGTGGCAAGTCAAGCATATCATAGACTTTTTTAGGCATAACAGAAATACTTGCACCAAGATCACATAAGGCATTACAATCAAAATCTTTGACTCTCATTTTAATGATGGGCTCCCAACCATCCTCTAGCTTTCTAGGAATAGAAGTTTCAAGTTTTAGTTTCTCTTCTCTAGCTTTTATGAGAGCATTTGTAATATGTTTTGTGAAAGCCAAATTTATAGCACTAGCATTGGGACTCTTAGCAAGTTTTTGCAAGAACTTTATAACTTCAGAGATGTGGCAATCATCAAAATCTAAATCATTACAATCTAAAGCAATGGGATTATCATCCCCAAGGTTGGAAAAAATTTCAGCAGTTTTATCACAAGCAGTTTCGAGCAGTTTTAGCGGTTTCAGGTAATTTTGCGCGCTTTGCACTAGGAGTAGAAGCATTGCCAACACCAATTATTTTACCATTGATAGTAGGAGGTGCAGCAACATATGAGTCATTAGCATTTCTAGTGGTGGTAATAGTCCAAACTTTAGCTACATTTTCTTTTTTAGCTAGTTTTTCATTTTCTTCTCTATCCCACCTAGCACGCAGTTCAGCCATTAATCTTATATTCTCATTAATTCTAACTTGGATGGCATTTGCTGTAGTAACAATTTTATTTTCAATATCCCTATTAGGCATAACTTTCGATTTCAAAAGATCAACATCGGAGGCAAGACTATCAACTCTAGAAACAAGAATATCAATTTTATTGAGCTTTTCCTCAACAGATTTGTTAAAGGCAGTTTGTGTACTAATAAATTCTTTAAGCATGGCTTCAAGTTTAGGGGTGTATTCCTATTATTGTTGTAAGAATTCCCATAAGAATTAGCATAACCGTTACCATTATTATAAGGATATGGCCTATAGTTATTACTAGAATTGTTCCGATAAGCATTGTTGTTGAAATTATTATTTTTAATGAAGTTTACATCAACATGTTCTTCTTGGGCAACCAATGAAGCTAATGGAACATTATTAGGATCAACATTAGTCCTATCATTCGCAAGCATAGACATAATAGCATCAACCTTATCATTCAAGGAAGAGGATTCTTCAACAGAATTTACCTTCTTACCTTGTGGAGCTCTTTCCGTGTGCCATTCAGAGTAATTAACCATCATATTATCAAGAAGCTTTGTTGCTTCACCAAGAGTGATGGACATAAAGGTACCTCCAGCAGCTGAATCCAATAAATTCCGCGAAGAAAAATTTAGTCTCGCATAGAAGGTTTGGATGATCATCCAAGTAGTCGATCCATGGGTTGGGCAATTTTTAACCAGAGATTTCATTCTTTCCCAAGCTTGAGCAACATGTTCATTATCTAATTGTTTAAAATTCATTATGCTACTCCTCAAAGATATAATTTTAGCAGGGGGGATAATATCTACCAATAAAAGCATCCTTGCATTTAGTCCATGAATCAATACTATTCTTAGGCAGAGATAGCAACCAATCTTTAGCTCTTCCTCTTAATGAGAAAGGAAACAATTTTAATTTTATAATGTCACCATCTACATCTTTATATTTTTTCATTTCACATAGTTCAACAAAATTATTGAGATGGGCAGCAGCATCATCAGAACTAACACCAGAAAATTGCTCTCTCATGACAAGATTAAGTAAAGCAGGTTTAATTTCAAAAAATTCTGCTGTAGTAGCAGGTGGAGCAATAGGTGTGCATAGGAAATCATTATTATTTGTGCTAGTGAAGTCACACAACTTAGTATTTTCAGGGTTGGCCATTTTAGCAGTAGTAAATAAAGCAAACTAGATAAAGTAAATGCAAGTAAACTAATTTTTTTTGTGTTTTTGATATAGCAAACAAGACAGTAAATAAAGTAAAGCTAGCAACTAATTTTTTTGTGTTTTGATATAATGCAGCAAACAAAGTAGTAAATAAAATAAAGCAAGACAAAAACAAAGTAAAGAGATTGAGAAGTGGAGACTCCCCTTGCAGCGTGTCTTGATCTCCCCGGCAACGGCGCCAGAAATTTGCTTGATGCGTGTAGTTGACACGTCCGTTGGGAACCCCAAGAGGAAGGTGTGATGCGCACAGCGGCAAGTTCCCTCAGTAAGAAACCAAGATTTAATCGAACCAGTAGGAGTCAAGAAGCACGTTGAAGGTTGATGGCGGCGGGATGTAGTGCGGCGCAACACCAGAGATTCCGGCGCCAACGTGGAACCTGCACAACACAACCAAAGTATTTTACCCCAACGAAACAAGTGAGGTTGTCAATCTCACCGGCTTGCTGTAACAAAGGATTAACCGTATTGTGTGGAAGATGATTGTTTGCAGAGAAAATAGTAAAAACAAGTATTGCAGCAGATTTGTATTTCGAGTATTAAAGAATGGACCGGGGTCCACGAGTTCACTAGAGGTGTCTCTCCCATAAGATAAAAGCATGTTGGGTGAACAAATTACAGTCGGGCAATTGACAAATAGAGAGGGCATAACAATGCACATACATGACATGATAAGTATAGTGAGATTTAATTGGGCATTACGACAAAGTACATAGACCGCCATCCAACCGCATCTATGCCTAAAAAGTCCACCTTCGAGGTTATCATCCGAACCCCTTCCAGTATTAAGTTGCAAAGCAACGGACAATTGCATTAAGTATGGTGCGTAATGTAATCAACAACTACATCCTCGGACATAGCGCCAATGTTTTATCCCTAGTGGCAACGAGCACAACACAACCTTAGAACTTTTCGTCACTCGTCCCGGTGTCAATGCAGGCATGAACCCACTATCGAGCATAAGTACTCCCTCTTGGAGTTAAAAGTAAAAACTTGGCCGGAGCCTCTACTAGAAACGGAGAGCATGCAAGATCATAAACAACACATGTGTAATAACTTGATAATTAACATGACATGGTATTCTCTATCCATCGGATCCCGACAAACACAACATATAGAATTACGAGATAGATGATCTTGATCATGTTAGGCAGCTCACAAGATCCAACAATGAAGCACAATGAGGAGAAGACAACCATCTAGCTACTGCTATGGACCCATAGTCCAGGGGTGAACTACTCACTCATCACTCCGGAGGCGACCATGGCGGTGTAGAGTCCTCCGGGAGATGAATCCCCTCTCCGGCAGGGTGCCGGAGGAGATCTCCAGAATCCCCCGAGATGGGATCGGCGGTGGCGGCGTCTCAGTAAGGTTTTCCGTATCGTGGTTTTTCGCATCAGGGGTTTCGCGACGGAGGCTTTAAGTAGGAGGAAGGGCGCGAGTCGGGGGCCGGACGAGGGGGCCACACCATAGGGCGGCGCGGGCCCCCCGGGCCGCGCCGCCTTGTGGTGTCGCCACCTCATGGCCCCACTTCGTGTGTTCTTCGGTCTTCCGGAAGCTCCGTGGAAAAATAGGCCCCCGGGTCTTCGTTTCGTCCAATTCCGAGAATATTTCGTTACTAGGATTTCTGAAACCAAAAACAGCGAGAAAACGAGAACCGGCACTTCGGCATCTTGTTAATAGGTTAGTTCCGGAAAATGCACGAATATGACATAAAGTGTGCATAAAACATGTAGGTATCATCAATAATATGGCATAGAACATAAGAAATTATCGATACGTCGGAGACGTATCAGTACTGCAGTCTGGTACGTATGCGCACGTGTATCCATGCGGGATCTCCTTGGGCGCCTCAGGTAGGAATTGGTAGTCACTAGGGTCACCACCAATCTTGTAGACGACGTATGCCGATGAGTTCGGCACTTCTGGTGCTGCCAACGCGAACGGCAGCGGCGGACGGGACTGGAATGGTATTTCTCCTCTGTAAGTCCCCAGAGCTGGTCCCGACGGAGAATACTGATGGCTCATGATTTCCTGGATCACGCGCAGAGCGACACGCTCCAAAGTGTTCACCGAGGCTCTCGGAGTGGCGGTGCAGCGAATGAGCCACCATGAAGTTGATCTCCCGACGCAGCGACCCGGTGCGTTCTTCGACGGGGCGGACAGGTCCACTCCATCGAGTGCGCCTTCAGGTGAGAACCCCTTCCACCTGATGCCGTGGGAGCGGGTTATGTGGAAAGAGCCGATGAGGTCGGCTTCGAGGACTGCCTTGATCTCGTCATGCTTCTTCTTGAGCTCGTCAGTCAGATCCTCGTACTTGACCGGAGTGCTCTCCGCCATCTCGGATGTAGATGGCGATGCGGTGGATGTCGAAGATTGTCCCACCGGGCGTGCCAGAATGTGTTGCGGTCAGAAACCCACCGGCGGGCAGCGACTGGCAACACAGTAGAGCCGGGAACAACTAGGGCTGCGGCTGGCCCCAGTCCCTCAGAGCGACGGCCCGCAAAGCCTTCTGGTCACACGTCCGATGCTGTCACAAGGGCGTGCCACCTGACCGATACCTGGTCAGGAAGGTGTTGGATGATGCCTCGCTTAGTTTCCTGCATGGCATACACGTAAACGTTAAATACGAGCCTCAATCGGCTCTCAGGTTGTCCTGTGAATCGGCTCAAAGAGCCGATCCACCCATGATCCGTACGGGGTGTACGAATATATGGTGGTCCTGCTTGATCAAGATAAAGCTAAAGCGATCTACGACGATTTAGGGTTTTCACCGCATAATCGGATCATCCTACTCACGATTGGGCCTCGCGCTCGCGTACGGTGATCGTAAGCCGATCCTAGACAGGGCCTAAAAACCAACACGAGGTCGATCCCCGGAACATCCTGTCTAGGGCTAGCAAACTACACCCTACACGCCGCTGGATCCTCCAACCCTTTGTAAGGCCTAACTATTGCGGATATTAAACTAATCCTTGAAGAACAAGGAGCAACCGTAACGGATCGGATCTACTAAATAATGATCAAGCGGGGTGCCGCCCCTACACCTGAGATAGGTGTAAGGGCGGCTAGATGTATAAGGGTTGCACTACGACGAGCATATGATACGAAGAACAATGCTAACCCTAACACATCTAAGATAACTACGTTGCTCGCCATCAAAAAGGCTTCAGCACGAGCAACGCATGAACAACGTATAAGCTTGTGCTGCCTAGATCGCAAGATGCGATCTAGGCAGCATGGTGCTTACCAGGAGAGACCCTCGAGACGAAGAAATTGGCGATGCGCCGAGATTGATTGTGTTGAACGTTTGTTGTTGTTTATTTCATAACCCTAGATACATATTTATAGTCCAAGGGACTTTCTAATTCAGGCGTGCACCTAACCGTGCACGGGTCAAACTCTATCTTCTAATCTAAGATACGACCTACTATATTACAGATACACGGGCATGCTAGCCCAAACTTTGCATATAAGGCCGATTCACGTATTTCTTCCGTATATAATCTTTAAGCCCATCTTGATCGCGGCCCACCTCTGACCTGGTCAAATTCTGGTGATAATCAAATTATCAAATTAAGAGCAAATCATCCTGAACACAGGATTAAAACAATAAGAATGGATAATGCAGCTGAATTCAGTTCACGCGCATTCAATGATTATTGTATGGCCTTAGGCATTCATCTAGAACATTCTGTACCTTATGTTCATACTCAAAATGGATTGGCTGAATCTTTAATCAAAAGAGTAAAATTAATTGCTAGACCATTATTGCAGAATTGCAATTTACCAACCTCTTGTTGGGGACATGCGGTTTTACACGCCGCAGATCTGATACAAGTCAGACCAACTGCATATCATGAAACTTCCCTATTTCAAATAGTACGAGGCAATCAGCCAAGTATTTCCCACGTGCGAAAATTCAGTTGCGCTGTATACGTACCGATATCACCACCGCAGCGTACCTCCATGGGCCCCCATAGAAAAATTGGAATCTATGTGGGATATAAATCTCCGTCAATTATAAAATATTTAGAACCCCTAACAGGGACCTATTTACAGCCCGGTACGCTGATTCAATTTTTGATGAGGATCATTTCCCGGCATTAGGGGGAGAAACAAACCACAAAGAATGCCAGGAAATAGATTGGAATGTAACAGGCATCCAATCCCTAGATCCACGTACTAAAGAATCTGAATCTGAAGTTCAGAGAATAATAGATTTGCAACACTTTGCAAATAACTTGCCAGACGCATTTACTGATCACAAAGGTGTCACTAAATCATATATCCCTGCAGTCAATGCACCAGAACGAGTAGAGGTACCAAATAAAACTACTCAACTCCCAATTGCAAATAAAAGGGGAGAAATCTGGTCTCAAGGGAAAAGGCTTCTCCAAAGCCACCGCGGAAACAAAGAAAATCTATGACGGTAAATGCTAATCAACCTGAAGTTGATAGACACCAAGATGATGTTCAACATCAAGAACCTAGCATAAATGTGCACACAAATTCTATTGCTGGGACATCGAAACAACCAGACTCCGTTGTTATGGGAAATCACACGGTGCCTGAAGAAACTAATGAAATTTCCATAAACTATATCGATTCGGGAGAATCATATAATAGAAAGACTACAATTGTCGACACATATTTCTCCTCTAAAATTGCTAAAACCCTTCAACTGGATCCAGAGCCAAAATCTATGAAAGAGTGCCTGAAGCGCTCGGATTGGCCTAAATGGAAGGAGGCAATTGAGGTAGAATTGCGCTCGCTTAATAAAAGAGAGGTATTCTCTAAAGTAATACCTACTCCTCAAAAATTCTTCCCTGTGGGAGCTAAATGGGTTTTCGTTCGAAAAAGGAACGAAAATAATGAGGTGGTGAGATATAAAGCGAGACTAGTAGCACAAGGGTTTACGCAGAGACCCGGTATCGACTACGACGATACATATTCTCCTGTAATGAGTGGAATTACGTTTCGATACTTAATATCATTGGCAGTACAAATGAATTTATCAATGCAGTTAATGGATGTAGTGACCGCATATCTATATGGGTCACTCGATGCGGATATTTATATGAAAGTCCCTGATGGACTTAAAATCCCTAATCCAAATATAAATCGCAACATGTATTGTGTAAAATTACAAAAGTCACTCTATGGCTTAAAGTAGTCGGGTAAAATGTGGTATAACCGGCTTAGTGAGTTCCTTCTTCAGAAAGGATACTCAAATAATGATGATTGCCCATGCGTTTTCATTAAGAAATCTTCAAAAGGATTTTGCATCATCTCAGTTTATGTTGATGACCTCAACATCATTGGTAACGCGGCAGATATATCTGTAGCACGCAATCATTTAATGACGGAGTTTGAGATGAAGGATTTGGGAAAAACCAAATTCTTCTTAGGTTTACAACTTGAGCATCTTCCCTCAGGAATACTCGTTTATCAGCTCGCATATATCCAGAAAGTTTTGGAAAAATTCAATATGGATAAATCATATCCATCCAAAACACCCATGGTCGTTAGATCCCTTGATATGGAAAAGGATCCTTTTAGACCTAGGGATGATAACGAAGATGTATTGGGACCTGAGTTTCCATACCTTAGTGCGATAGGAGCACTAATGTACCTTGCTAATTGTACTAGGCCGGATATTGCCTTCGCAGTAAATTTACTGGCTAGACACAGCGCAGCTCCAACAAAACGCCATTGGGCTGGAGTGAAGAATATCTTCAGGTATTTACAAGGTACCAAAGATCTTGGTTTATTCTATAAGAAGAATCAAGATATGACTTTGACTGGCTATACTGATGCCGGTTATCTTTCTGATCCCCATAATGCTAAATCACAAACTGGATTTTTATTTTTATACGGTGGAACTGCTATCTCGTGGAAGTCAACTAAACAGACTCTAGTAGCAACTTCCACTAACCACTCTGAAATAATTGCATTATATGAAGCTTCACGTGAGTGTGTATGGCTTCGCAGAGTGATTAACCATATCCAGACCTCATGCGGCATAGGTTCATTAGAATCACCAACTATTATCTATGAAGATAATGCCGCATGTGTTGCTCAAATGCATATGGGATATATTAAAAGTAATATCACAAAACATATTGCTCCAAAACTGTTCTTTCCTCATGAACTACAGAAAAATGGAGAAATTAATATTTTGCAAACAAAATCTTGTGATAATCTTGCAGATTTATTCACTAAGTCTTTACCAGCAACTGCATTTCAAAAATGCATTCATGGCATTGGTATGAGACGACTTAGAAATTTGCAAAGTTCAGGGGGAGAAATTTCCCAAAACTGAACTTAGTATTTATCATCCGATAATAATATAATATACTATTTCCTTATGAGTTCTCCAACGGATTTCTCATAGAGGTTTAAATGATACAATTATTATACCAACGGTATATCGGATTCCTATATTATCCTTATATTTTTTCCACAGGATTTTGGAGGACATATATTTTACAAGATCAAGTTTCAAGATCAAGGTCCATCGAGATCAAGTTTTCAAGAGACATTATGGAGAATTTCGGACATTGAAGATTTCAAAGACATCGTTTGTCCAAGGGGGAGTGTTAAGAATATATTAGCTTTAAATCTAGGCTAACTAGGCAGTTAGCATATCCATTAGGGAAACTACCTAGCAGTTAGAATATAGCGTTGTCCAAACGCTGCATGTATTGAACCGTCTTGTGTCTCTCCGAAAAGACACAAGTGTTGTAACCGACTGTAAAGGCGCCTGTTCACAGCCTATATATAGGTGAACAGTACATCAATAAAGAACACACATTTCACTTTCTATCTCTGTTTCTCTTTAACTATATCGTACCACCCATTGTAGCTAGTCTTATCAAAAGAATTAACATCCACGTATGCTACTGCACTTTGCTAAGACTGATCACAATTGAAAGTATCATACACTACTATATGATACAAGTTTATGATACCACTTCTATATTGCATATTATCATGGGGTAGTGTCATACTTTATCTGCAAGGTTTATTAGGCTGACATGTAGTTTAAGAAAAATGTGTGACATAAATTTGATCAACAAAATATGAATTATATGGAACAAAATTGTACCATTAGATTCATATTTAAAATATCATTCCTATGATATAATTTTTGTGATATATAATTCATTTTTATTAAGAAAATTAGTTTAATTTTTTTCTTGAAATATGTGTTGGTCTACAGAGGGGTAGTTCCATCATATTTAATATTTAGTACAATCTTAATGCAAATTTATATACACGATATATTTGCATTTAAATTTTTAGTTTTACATGTTATGATATGATATTTATCTATGAACCAATTTCACCCCTCTTTGTATTAATTGTTGTGCCAATCAGATTTTTACCATCATACGGTTTAACATGCACGTATTTGAAGAAATTGGTTTGATCATTATTTTTGTCAATAAAATATAAAATATATGTCACAAAAATTATATCATTGAAAACCTTTTTTAAATACAAATATAATGGTATAAATTTTGTAGACATATAATTCATATTTTGTTGACCAAATTAATGGTCAAACTTTATCTAGTACCAATTCGAGGGAGTACTTATGATGCTCTTATTGACTAGCCATAATGAAGCATCGTAAGTACTCCCTCCGTCCAGGATAACTAGGCCTCTAGTGAAAATCTATTTGTCCAGAAACTCCACCTCCACAAGGCTTGTTAGAATTAATTGCTCCTAAATCAGTGGGCCTAATTATGGCTAATCTCCTCCACCACCGCATGGTTTCCTCTCTCTCTCCCTTAATTCTCTCCACCGCATGCATGTGAATTCTTCTCCACCGCACCTTCCTCCCTCTCTCTCCCTTAATTGCTCCTAAATCAGTGGGCCTAATTATTAGGCTTTTATGGAGAAAATATGGAAACTGACGCTGATTGGTTGAAACTGCTGATTTTGGCTCCATGAAACGAACCACTAATCTGCTGCCTTGGTCGCGCTGTTTTTCCTTAGAAGTCTTGTTATCCTGGACGGAGGGAGTACTAAGATTAGTCATAGTGGAGAGTAATTTAGACTAGTAATATGCAAATGTTATTAATTTATGTTACTAACTTCATAGCATTGTTTGAAAAATCGGTCGAGACACCGATTTATCGTGAATCGGGTGGTAACCGATAAGATTTTCGCATATCTGCTGATTTATCGCCGGCACTGATATTTCGACCAATTTTCAGTTTGATGACCGATAATTTTGATGATTTTTAGTGAAATTTTAGTCTTATTATTTTCTATTTTTATTGATTCCAATGCAAGGAATCAATGTAATATTTCTATTCAATGGTCTAATATTATTTTTACATACCATGATGTAAAAAAATAATGCTAAAAATTAGGACTTCCAAAAAATAAGCAGATAAATGGCCGACAGGTAAGATCAATTAATCAGCCGATAAACGATTAATCTTCATTTTAAGACTGACTGATAAGTTAACGGTTAACGATTTCTTGAAGATTGCTTCATAGTGGGTTGTAACTTTTGTATGGTATTTTTCATATATTATGTCATTTATTTTATTGTTGACTCATCGTGTGATGTTATGATAACATAGTTATTTAGCACATCAATTTCTTTCTTTATTTATTGTCATGTCACCAAAAAAATTTGAGATATGTAATATTACTACCTATTTTACTCCTACTATAAGTAGTATAACATATATACCATGTTGGCAAAAATCTAATATGACACAACAATTAATAAAGAGAGAGATAAGAGTGATAGAGTAGTATCATAGGAAGACATTGTATCATAACATGTATAACTAGAAAAATTAATGGCATATAAATTTGCATTCTATAAAATATTAAATATGATGAAAGTTACTATGTACAATACTTTCCATTGTGACTAATCTTTGCAAATTGTACATGAAGTATTTTTATTTTTCAGCATTTTCATGTTGATTTATTAGGCTTCACGTTCTTTAAGAAAATATTAACGATAAATTTGGTCAATAAAATATAGATTATATGGAACAAACAAATATTATCAGATTCATATTTAAAAAAACGTTTCCACTGATATAATTTTTGTGACATACTTCATTCAGCCAAATTTATGGTAAAAAAAATTAAACTACATGAAGGCATAATAAACTGAGATGAGATAGAGAGTACCATTCCCAGCATTTGTTTCAGCGTTGACGGCAAGTGTAATTTACAGTTACCCAAGCAAGGCCAGGGGAGAAATTCTTGGGACATGGAAAAGTAATAAGCTTAAATGACCACAAAACAAACCCAAAGATGACATGCATTGACAATACTTCAACGGTTTCCTTCAGCATTCCAGAGGAAGTGTTACCCGAGCGACAACAATGCAAGGCCACACTACATCCCACACATAATAAAGAAATATCTGGTTGATGCCTATCGAGTCTGGCAATTTCTTGCGATGATTTCCACAAATTGACAAACAAGCAAAGAGTCTACAGCATCATTCGGTATTCATCATTCAACATAAATCCCTGAACCAGTTCTTTGCTGCAAGAGTGTTCGACCTTCCTTAACCATAGTTCAGGCGGAACATGTCGTTCTGCACATAGAAGGACCCTCCAGCTGGCAGCAAATGGAACATCTGCAAATACAGTGGGTCACAAGGTTAGAAACATTATACATCCTTATATGGCCGTCAACTACAATGAACATCACAATGTACTTCCATGAAACTCTCGTAACCTACACCTCGTGTCAGAAAAAAAAAACATCCTAATAATATTCATGCAAACAAAGAGGGAACACATGGACATGGGTGTGAATTAGCTGCCTCATTCAAAGGACATCTCCTGTCAGAAAAGAAAACCATCCTAATAGTATTCATGCGAACAAACAGTGAATACATGGACATGGATGCGAATTAGCTGCCCCATTCAAAGGATCAGTCATACAAGGCAATCAAGAACCATCTAAGAGCTACAGTGTTCTAAAGATGCTAACATAAGTATTATAAAACATTAAGTGGTTAAAGAAAGGAGGCACGTGAGATCTGAATTGCAAATTATTTTATTTGTAAGGACCATCTAATCCAATGAGCAGAGCTCAATTCTATCTAGAAACTCCAAAATACAAATACAAATATCACCGTATTGATTACGAGGAAGCTTTGTGTAGCCTAAAAAATATAAGATGTACAGCATTAGAAGATAACAGTTGAGGTATTGTATAGAAGTGTGTACATTTCAAAAACAGTTGGGTCAACTTAATATTAATCCCGTTGTTTTTTTTAAACGACCTCCTGAATATAACTGTATCACTGTATGGTGACAGGAATTCCAGAACAGAAGGCAGTGAAACTTCCAACAGAAACGGCACAATCGGTACACCACCCCAATCTAATACTTTCAAACAGACTATGTTCCAAGTTACATGGGACTGAAAATTCTTGATGTAGTCCTCCTTTTTAACAAATGGAAAAAAAACATAACCCAAGTTCATGACACCACAAGGAGATGAATCATATTATTTCAGATGAATACAGAATTAAAGCTACCACATGTTCCATGCGGACAAGCATAAAATTAAGTGAACAAGAATGTAAAGCATCTTAAGTGTCAAGTCACTCCAGCAAGAAGAAAAATAATTAACACGGACATGATATTACTTTGTCAGGCAAAAAAAGATATCACGACATTAATATTTGATCTAATATCTACTAGTAGGGAAATTACGCAAAAATGTGATTCAGTGGACTAAATGTCATGCAAAAAAAAAATACTGCAGATGGAACAGAGAAAGCCGTAGTATCTGTTCTCGGAATGAAACAGCAGCACATCAATATTTGGTAACAAGTCAATCACTACACATCAACAAAGTCAGTGACTTGAGATAGACTGAGCCAAAGAAACAATGAAAGATCAAGCTTGGAGATACACCACAGACTAGATACAAACAACAGAAAAATCAAATCATACTGCACAGGGGTCTTAGAGAAGAAACAACTTAAAGCCGTAACAATGAGCATGGTTAGTACTACACAATAGATTACCTCCTTCCTGAAATAAGTGTCTCACTTTTGTCTATCTAGAAAAAGCTTTGACACTTATTTTAGGACCGAGGGAGTAGTCAATAAAAGCTCTTGACCAGATTCAAAATTCTAAGAATAGTAACATAGGGAACAACAGGGTACAGATCGTATGAACAAATTACCTTTCAACTACCTCAAACAAATCTAAAAAAACATTGCTAGGAAATAATAGAAGTACCAAAGGGAGAACCCAGTGATTATACAAACAAGAAAACTTGGCAGCTATGAGGCAGAGATCTAAACGTCGCAACTCACGGTTTCACATCTCCAACATAAGGCTTGCGGCTCAAACAAATACAACTACTACCCAAATATACTACTGTAAGTAATCAAGTATAATCTATTGATAACAAAAAAGGCTAGGCTAGGAGATCGACCAAACCCAGCCATCACGATAGTAAGAGTTATGGACATATCAGACAAACATTTTTTTATCAACAAATCGAGAGTCGACCAGTTCCAGGGAAGACCGCTCCGTCCGATTGTGTATGATTTGGGGCCAAACGAAGGAGCGCAGCAACCAATAGGAACAGATCGGCACGTAATAGGAAGAAACAAGGGGAATATTTGGCGGGGGGTGGCGCGGACCTGTGAGAACTTGAGCGGGTGCTCGCCGGGGCCGGTGGTGATGGTGCCGGAGACGAAGACGAGGACGCCGCCCTGGGGCCCCGAGGGCTGGCAGTCGACGGTGTCGATCTTGTGCTGGCACTGCTGGAAGGGGAGGGATCCGATCTTGTTGGTGATGGCGGCGGCGCCGCCGAACTTCTCGCCCTCGAAGGTGAGCATGGAGCCGTCCTGGTAGAGCCCCGCCAGCGCGGCGCGGTTGGAGTCGAAGGTCTGGTAGTAGTGCTGCACGAAGGCCTTGGCCACCGCGTCGGGATCCATGGCCTCGCCGCGCCTTGCCTCGCCTCGCCTAGGGTTTGGAGCTCTGGATGCGGCCGGCTGGGTCTCGGGGGCGTTTGGAGTAAATGGGGAGAGGGGTTCGTTCGCCAAGGGGAATAATAATTGCTGCTGATTTGGATGGGATGGGCGTGGGTGGGTGGGGTTGGGCGTTGGCGTGGGAAGGACGCTACGGCGTCGGGCTGGGCCCGCCGATGGAGGAATACCGCGTTGGGCATTTGGGCTGGGATGGGGTTTTTTTTTCCTGAGACTTCTTTTTTAGGATATGACTCGGTTTTCATGGGCTGTGGTGTGTTCGTGGGCTCGTTTTAGTGTGGTACTAACGTATATTCATAGTGAATCCAGTGGTTTGAAGTCCCATCGTGGGGAGAATCAACTAGTTTTTTTTGTTTTTTTGAGCATAACCAGCCGTCCTTTATTCATTAGACATGTTCATAGGAATACAAAAATGGTCTGGTGAATTGATCAGCCAGACATGACGACCTGGTGATAAGTATGCAGAGCTCTTTGCTAGACTATGAGCTTCTACATTTGACGCCCTCTTCTCGTGACCAAAACGCACAAGAGAAAATTCTTCGGATCTTGCTTGGATTTCGTTCAACACTGAGCTGTAGCGGCCCAGGTTGCTTTCCTTCATGCTCTCGACAATCTCCAAACAATCTGTCGCCACGAACACCCTCTCTTGAAGCAAATCCCGGCCCAAAGCTAGAGCCTCTCTACATGCAAGCGCTTCTAGGGTTGCTGGGTCCGAGATACCCTGGATCACCACGGCCGATGCTCCAAGGTAATGCCCGTCCTCTCGCCTCGCACACCGCCGCAACCGCACCAAAGTTCTGGTGCTTGCGTACCGCTGCGTCGACATTGATCTTGACACTGCCCACAGGTGGCGCGATCCACCGTAAACATGTGCCTTCCTCCTTCTTTGGCGTCTTCTTCTTCTCCTTTGTCATCGCAAAATCTCGCAAGAAGCGGGAGAATCAACTAGTGGTTGGGTGTTCTTAGGCCATCTCCAACCTAGCGACCCAAACGGACGCGCTGGGTCATCTGTTTTAGGCTGTTTAGGTGATGCGGACGGAGCCCGCGTCCGCGCGTCCGTTTGGGTCGCGCACTGCGCCCAACGCGCAGATTTGGGTCGCGATGGCTTTTTGCTTGTAAATTCACTATAAAATGCCAAATAAATTATAGAAAATATGTAAAATAGTTCAAATGCTCAAAATTTATTACACAGTACATTGTCCACGTAATCAATGATAAAGTATTATTCAAATAAAATGTAAAAACGATACAAATGATTTAGGCTTCGGGATTTCCTTCATCATTGTTGTTTGCAGCATTGTTGCCTACATGCTGCCACATGTGCTCGACCAAATCAGCCTGCAGCTGGTTGTGTACAGCTAGATCTCGAATTTCATGATGCGCATGAAGAATGTCCTGGAATGATGCCGGACCACCTTGAGAAGTAACCAACTCTCCCTGGCCTTCCCACTCATTATCAAAGAGTGAATCATCCCGCTCTACCTCAACAATCATGTTATGCATGATTACACAAGCGGTCATCACCTCCCACAGAGTTTGCACATCCCAGGTTCTGGCAGGGTGTCTGACGATAGCCCAACGAGCTTGGAGGATGTCAAACGCCCGCTCGATATCTTTCCGGGCTGCCTCCTGCTCTTTGGCAAACCTTGCCTCCTGCTCTGAGTTGGGTTTTCGGATTGTCTTCACGAGTGTAGCCCAAGGTGGGTAGATACCATCAGCAAGGTAGTACCCCTTGGTGTAGTGGTGGCCATTGATCTCAAAATCCACATCAGGAGACTGACCGTACGCTAGCCTATCAAACACCGGAGAGCGCTGCAGCACATTGATGTCATTGTGCGAGCCAGCCATTCCGAAGAATGAGTGCCAAATCCATGTGTCATGTGAAGCAACAGCTTCAAGAATGACTGTGCACCCCTCAGATTGGCCGTTGTATGCCCCCTGCCAACCAAAGGGGCAGTTCTTCCACTCCCAGTGCATGCAGTCTATGGTGCCAAGCATCCCAGGAAACCCCCGGAAGCGTTGATTGACAACGTACGAGCCGTGTCCTCTCGCATTAGGTTGCCGGAGGTACTCGTTCTCCGAACGAACCGATCACCGCTCTGCAGTAACCCGTACATCGCTTCCAAGCCGGTAGACTCACTCATGCGCGTGTACTCATCTACGAAATCACCGGCAACGCCATATGCGAGCATCCTAATCGCTGCAGTGCATTTCTGGTACGAAGAGAGGTCTACCTTGCCAATTGCATCCGCTTTCGCGCAGAAGTAGTCGTCGTAGAGCTTGACGCCATCCATTATCCGGCGGAACAACGTTTTGGACATCCGAAAACGACGGCGAAACAACGCCGGCGAGAACAATGGCTTGGGTTGGAAGTAGTCGTTGAAGAGCTGGTCGTGGCCGCGTTCTCTTTTGCGGTCCAAGGAGGCCGCGCGCCCCGGCAAGGACCCCCGGTACACGGGGATCTGCGAGACAATGTGCTCGTGGATGATCAGTGTAGCCTCCGTGAAAAATTCATCGTCGGACTCCTCGTCTGACGACGTGTCGATGAAGTTCTTGAAGAAGTAGTCGTCGTCGATGTCCACCATGATCTAAGATGAAAAGGGACAAATTTTAGATCGCCCATTTCATCGAACACCTCCCAGGCGGAGGCCATCCAATGCGTCTGTAGGGACCTGCAGGCCATGGCCGTCTCGGCCGACTGGCTGTCTGGAAACACGGTGCACGATAGCTCACCTCCGGCGGCAACGGCGCAGCTGCGAACGGTGGGAGGTCTCGCGACGGTGAGAGGACAACAGCGACGGCGACGGCGTCCTCCCACTCTGCTACGACGCAGCGAAAGCAGTGCGGGGCCGCGACCTATGCTTCCGCCCCGCTTGCCGGTGTCTCGACGACGGTTGCCGGCGTCGACGCCGCTCCCAAATCGCTGGTCGTTGGGTGGCGGTGGAGCGGCGGGAGATGTGTGCGAGGGGTTTGTGTTTTGGGAGACAGACAGGCGGACCAGGGGCGGAAAAGGGGAGGACGCGAGCGACCAGCCTTCGGCGTTCGTGGCCACGCAAACTCGTCCCAGATTTGGGTCGGGTTTGGGTCGTCCCGGACGCTGCGGCCATCCGTTTTAGGGATGGGTCCGCGCGATGGGCCGGGTTTTTGTCCGGCTCGACCCATCCGGACGCGCAGGCGCGGGATGGGTCACTCAATTGGAGATGCCCTTAGGGAATGTACAACTGGGAGGTGCTGAGGCTGGACGCCACAAACATTATCTTGTTCATCTCACGCGGCATCGACGCAAAAACTGGAGGCGGCCTCTTAGGGCATGTACAGTCGTTTAGACAAGTCTCGTTCCTAATATTATGCCATCTCATGTCTAGACAGTACCTAGAGACACCTCGTCCAATGAATTGTATGTTTAGCTGTCTATAGGAGCCATACAAATTGGAGGAGAGGAACTAAAAAAAAAGTCTGCATGCATTAATGTGGCTACCCAGCATACCACTGCATGGTGTAGTATGCAAGTCTGGTATAACACCAATGAAACACCGTTCCACTAGTCTTATATCGCTCAGAGTGGACAACAGAAACATATGCGGGTCCAAAGCATGTCTATAGAATTACAACATTGACTCTGTTACATAAGATCAGCACAACCTCCTACTTTACAATGAGGTAAATCTTCAAATAAACTCCAGAAGAACGACTCGTAGTCTAATCCTATCACGAACTCTATTTGTAGAGTATTTGACTAGCTATAGGGGCTATGAATAGATTCTAGCTAAATAGGAGCTAGGTTTAGGAAGCTAGTTCCCTTCTATGGCTAAACTAGGTTTTCTCCTTGTTGGATGTGGCATCTGACTCCTCTGACAGGGTCCTGTTTCTTGAAGTAGTTGTTGACTCCTCGGCCTTCGAGTTGCACTGTAGATCCTCCTTCGATGACTCCATATCTAAGCAGGGGATTAAAGAGTGGTATGAGTACGAGCGTACTCAACAAGTTCATTATAGGAAAGAGGTGTTTAATGCACTAGCTATAGCATTAGACCAGAAAGTCTAATACCAATGCAGGTTTTCATAACCATTTCTTGAAAAGGTTGCTTTTATTCAAAAGAACTATGTCCGTCAGCCTTCACCGGTTTACTAGAACTTCATGGAGTTCCTTTCCGGCAGCGTTCGCAGTTCCATATCCCGGAACAGGGAGTGACAGGTCACGATTCATTACACTCGCAGAGGTGTGTTGCTTTACCCATAAGAGATCTTAACCTTGGTGCCAACCGAGCACGTTACCCGTCCACACTTCCTTTGGTGTGAGGCCCGGTATAAGGTTTAGCCAATCATGTTCCTCCGCTACCTCGAACACCCACCCTTTGTTGCAAACTCCAACCCTGGGTCCACGCCGGTTCACTTATACCATTTAAGGATGGGCCCCGACCACGACGACAATGCAGGGCTCTACCATACATTCTTACGCCGGCAGCTGCAACCCATCATAGACCGCAATACCGTGGGGACTTAGGACTCCCCAGCCTCACCGCTTGCTCCTTCGGGCGACAAGTGTACTACGGACAATGCCGTGGGGACTTAGGACTCCCCAGCCTCACCGCTTGCCCCCTTGGATTACAAGTGTACTACGGTAAAGCGCATCCGTTGATGAACGAGAGGTGGAAACACTTTTGACTACTCCGTCCCACTCCGGATCTTATGGTTAACACGGGTATTACGGCACAAGAATCACTGGACGACATTTGTTGTTTAATCCTAGATGGATACAAACCCTTGCAATGGAACCTCCACCATATCAACACAATCCATGGTTCCATTGCCCACCACTTAGTCATATTCATAGTTATGAAAATAGTGGTTTTGCTTTTTATGCAATAGTGATAAACATAGTACTTTGCAAGTAATTTGGTAAAAATACTCAAATGACATGAGCAAGCGATGAACTTGCCTTTCTTGACTGCAAGATTATGCAGGCAAGGTCTTCGATACGCAATAACTCCAAATTCTGAAATAGCATCATCGTCCGGTAAGGACGATGTTTAAAAGATTGGCAAGGATGCAATAATGCATAAGTATGAGATGCAATCGCTCTAAGCGTGACCTAACCCCGATGATTTAGGATTAGTGAGTGGTAATGATTAGTTCAAGGTGTGTTGCACTTTTAGAGTGATTCACAAACAAGGTTCTTATTACGGTTTTGTTGTCTTAGAATCATAAACAAGTGGTAGAATGCATAATAACAATCATACATACTAAAGGATAGTAGTTGTAATAATAAGTAAGGAGCAGTTGTCAATTTTAAGTCCTATAGTGCATGGTTGATGATTATTTATTATATATTTTAAAAGAATAACTTTTGAAGAACATGTTCTTTAATAAAGAACAAGTATGATAATTAGGTTGGTGGGGTTCTATAGTTGACTATGGTTCCAAGTAGCTTCTGGAATAAGGATTAGATGGATCTCAACCATGTTGGTTTCATCATAAGCTAGGACTTGTAGGGTTGAGTTAAGCCTTAGCATCTTAAGCAACTGGTTATACATAGGTGCTATCAAAGTTTGTTATATCTTATTGGTGATAGATAACTAGGGTTTATAGATCCTATTAGGCAGGTGATACGTCTCCGACGTATCGATAATTTCTTATGTTCCATGCCACATTATTGATGATATCTACATGTTTTATGCATACTTTATGTCATTATTATGCATTTTCCGGAACTAACCTATTGACGAGATGCCGAAGGGCCGCTTCTCGTTTTCTCGCTGTTTTTGGTTCCGTAAATCCTAGTAAGGAAATATTCTCGAATCGGACGAAATCAACGCCAAAGATCTTAGAATCCCGGAAGCATCCAGAACACCCGAGAGTCGCGCGAGGGGGGCCACAGGGCCCCCAGATGATAGGGTGGCGCGACCCACCCCCTGGCCGCGCGGCCCTATGGTGTCGTCGCCCCTTCGACCTTCTGACGCCGCCTCTTCGCCTATATAAAGGTCCCAGACCTAAAATCTCGATACGGAAAAGCCACGGTACGAGAAACCTTCCAGAGCCGCCGCCATCGCGAAGCCAATATCTGGGGGACAGGAGTCTCTGTTCCGGCACGCCGCCGGGACGGGGAAGTGCCCCCGGAAGGCTCCTCCATCAACACCACCGCCATCTTCATCAACGCTGCTCGTCTCCCATGAGGAGGGAGTAGTTCTCCATCGAGGCTCGGGGCTGTACCGGTAGCTATGTGGTTCATCTCTCTCCTATGTGCTTCAATACAATAATCTCATGAGCTGCCTTACATGATTGAGATTCATATGATGATGCTTGTAATCTAGATGTCATTATGCTAGTCAAGTGGGTTTTACTTATGTGATCTCCGGAGACTCCTTGTCCCACGTGTGTAAAGGTGACAGTGTGTGCACCGTGTGGGTCTCTTAGGCTATATTTCACGAATACTTATTCACCGTTATGAATGGCATAGTGAAGTGCTTATTTATATCTCTTTATGATTGCAATGTGTTTTGTATCACAATTTATCCGTGTGCTACTCTAGTGATGTTATTAAAGTAGTTTATTCCTCCCGCACGGTGTAATGGTGACAAGTGTGTGCATCCGTGTTAGTACTTGGCGTAGGCTATGATTATGATCTCTTGTAGATTATGAAGTTAACTATTGCTATGATGGTATTGATGTGATCTATTCCTCCTAAATAGTGTGAAGGTGACAGTGTGCATGCTATGTTAGTACTTGGTTTAGTTGTGTTGATCTGTCATGCACTCTAAGGTTATTTAAATATGAACATTGACTATTGTGGAGCTTGTTAACTCCGGCATTGAGGGTTCGTGTAATCCTACGCAATTAGTGGTGTTCATCATCCAACAAGAGAGTGTAGAGTATGCATTTATCTATTCCGTTATGTGATCAATGTTGAGAGTGTCCACTAGTGAAAGTCTAATCCCTAGGCCTTGTTCCTAAATATCGCTATCGCTGCTTGTTTACTCGTTTTACCGCGTTACTACTGCTGCGTTACTACTCGCTTGTTTATCGTCCCGGGCAAAGCACTTTTCCGGTGCCGTTGCCACTGCTCATACTTATTTATACCACCTGTATTTCACTATCTCTTCGCCGAACTAGTGCACCTATTAGGTGTGTTGGGGACACAAGAGACTTCTTGCTTTGTGGTTGCGGTGGTTGCATGAGAGGGATATCTTTGACCTCTTCCTCCCCGAGTTCGATAAACCTTGGGTGATCCACTCAAGGGAAACTTGCTGCTGTTCTACAAACCTCTCGCTCTTGGAGGCCCAACACTGTCTACAAGAATAGAAGCACCCGTAGACATCAAGCTATTTTCTCGGCGCCGTTGCCGGGGAGGAAAGGTAAAAGGTACTCACACTCCGGATCTCGGCTACTAAGCTATTTTCGCCATTGTAAGTACTCGAAGCTATTTCCTTTAGATCCCGCAATTGCATCTTTTTGTTTCTTGTTTACACTAGTTTGGCATAATGGACAAGAATGAGCTTCTTATTCTATTTCCTGATTTAAAACATGGATTGTTTGATGCGAAAATTAAAAAACCTATGAAATCTTATTTGCATGCTCGGTAGTAATATTAGTATGAACGCTTTGAACACCATTGTTGATAATGATATAGAAAGTTCTAAGCTTGGGGAAGCTGGTTTTCATGATCTTTTTAGTCCCCCAAGCATTGAGGAGAAAATTTTCTTTGATGATACTTTGCCTCCTATTTATGATGATTATAATGATAGTGGTCTTTTGGTGCCACCTACTATGGAGAGTATATTTTGTTGTGATTATACTATGCCTCCTACACTTGATGAGAATAATAATGATAGCTACTTTGTTGAATTTGCTCCCACTACAACTAATAAAATTGATTATGCCTATGTGGAGAGTAATAATTTTATGCATGAGACTCATGATAAGAATGCTTTATGTGATAGTTATATTGTTGAGTTTGCTCATGTTGCTACTGAAAGTTATTATGAGAGAGGAAAATATGGTTGTAGAAATTTTCATGTTACTAAAATGCCTCTCTATGTGCTGAAATTTTTGAAGCTACACTTGTTCTATCTTCCCATGCTTGTTACTTGCTCTTCATGAACTTGTTTATTTACAAGACTCCTATGCATAGGAAGCATGTTAGACTTAAATGTGTTTCGATTTTGCCTCTTGATGCTCTCTTTTGCTTCCAATACTATTTCTTGCGAGTGCATCATTAAAACTGCTGAGCCCATCTTAATGGCTATAAAGAAAGAACTTCTTGGGAGATAACCCATGTGTTATTTTGCTACAGTACTTTGTTTTATATTTGAGTCTTGGAAGTTGTTTACTACTGTAGCAACCTCTCCTTATCTTAGTTTTGTGTTTTGTTGTGCCAAGTAAAGTCTTTGATAGTAAAGTTCATACTAGATTTGGATTACTGCGCAGTTTCAGATTTCTTTTCTGTCACGAATTTCGACCTGTCTCCCTGTAGGTAGCTCAGAAAAATATGCCAATTTACGTGCGTGATCCTCAGATATGTACGCAACTTTCATTCAATTTGGGCATTTTCATTTGAGCAAGTATGGTGCCTCGATAAAATCCATCTTTACGGATTGTTCTGTTTTGACAGATTCTGCCTTTTATTTCGCATTGCCTCTTTTGCTATGTTGGATGAATTTCTTTGATCCATTAATGTCCAAGTAGCTTTATGCAATGTCCAGAAGTGTTAAGAATGATTGTGTCACCTCTGAACATGTTAATTTTTATTGTCCACTAACCCTCTAATGAGTTGTTTCGAGTTTGGTGTGGAGGAAGTTTTCAAGGATCAAGAGAGGAGTATGATACAATATGATCAAGGAGAGTGAAAGCTCTAAGCTTGGGGATGCCCGGTGGTTCACCCCTGCATATTCTAAGAAGACTCAAGCGTCTAAGCTTGGGGATGCCCAAGGCATCCCCTTCTTCATCGACAACATTATCAGGTTCCTCCCTTGAAACTATATTTTTATTCGGCCACATCTTATGTACTTTACTTGGAGCGTCTGTGTGCTTTTGTTTTTGTTTTTGTTTTTGTTTTTGTTTTTGTTTGAATAAATGCTTGTGTGGGAGAGAGACACGCTCCGCTGGTTCGTATGAACACATGTGTTCTTAGCCTTTAATTTTCATGGCGAAGGTTGAAACTGCTTCGTTAAATTATTATATGGTTGGAATTGGAAAATGATACATGTAGTATTTGCTATAATGTCTTGGATAATGTGATACTTGGCAATTGTTGTGCTCATGTTTAAGCTCTTGCATCATACACTTTGCACCCATTAATGAAGAAATACATAGAGCATGCTAAAATTTGGTTTGCATATTTGGTCTCTCTAAGGTCTAGATAATTTCTAGTATTGAGTTTTGAACAACAAGGAAGACGGTGTAGAGTCTTATAATGTTTACAATATGTCTTTTATGTGAGTTTTGCTGCACCGGTTCATCCTTGTGTTTGTTTCAAATAACCTTGCTAGCCTAAACCTTGTATCGAGAGGGAATACTTCTCATGCATCCAAAATCCTTGAGCCAACCACTATGCCATTTGTGTCCACCATACCTACCTACTACATGGTATTTCTCCGCCATTCAAAAGTAAATTGCTTGAGTGCTACCTTTAAATTCAAAATTTATCACCTCTGATTTGTGTCAATGTTTTATAGCTCATGAGGAAGTATGTGGTGTTTATCTTTCATTCTTGTTGGGCAACTTTCACCAATGGACTAGTGGCTTCATCCGCTTATCCAATAATTTTGCAAAAAGAGCTGGCAATGGGATTCCCAGTTCCAAATTAATTAACCCTAATAGACACTCCTCCATGGTATGTGATTGTTGGACGGCACCCGAAGGATTCGGTTAGCCATGGCTTGAGAAAGCAAAAGGTTGGGAGGAGTGTCATCCATAAATAAAGAAAAACTAAACTAAAGTACATGTGTAAACAAAAGAGAAGAGGGATGATCTACCTTGCTGGTAGAGATAACGTCCTTCATGGGAGCCGCTCTTGAAAGTCTGGTTGATGAGGTAGTTAGAGTGCTCACTACCATTCGTTGACAACAACAAACACCTCTCAAAAATTTACTTTTATGCTCTCTTTATGTTTTCAAAATAAAAGCTCTAGCACAAATATAGCAATCGATGCTTTCCTCTTTGAAGGACCTTTCTTTTACTTTTATTTTGAGTCAGTTCACCTATTTCTCTCCACCTCAAGAAGCAAACACTTGTATGAACTGTGCATTGATTCTTACATACTTGCTTATTGCACTTGTTATATTGCTTTGCATTGACAATTATCCATGAGATATACATGTTACAAGTTGAAAGCAACCGCTGAAACTTATTCTTCCATTGTGTTGCTTCAATGTCTTTACTTTAAATTATTGCTTTATGAGTTAACTCTTATGCAAGACTTATTGATGCCTGTCTTGAAAGTGCTATTCATGAAAAGTCATTGCTTTATGATTCAGTTGTTTACTCTTGTCATTACCATTGTTTTGATCGCTGCATTCGTTACATATGTTTACAATATGATCAAGTTTATGATGGCATGTCACTCCAGAAATTATCTTTGTTTATCGTTTACCTGCTCGGGACGAGCAGAAACTAAGCTTGGGGATGCTGATACGTCTCCGACGTATCGATAATTTCTTATGTTCCATGTGTCGTCGTGGTGAACGAGCAGATGCCATAGGATGGCTTAAGTTGGGGCCGAATGGACGTATGAGGATTCGGGGGAGGGTTTGCGATTAGAATTTATTCGTCGATGGGATCAATGCAAGAGAGTGTCCACCAGTGAAAGTATGATCCCTAGGCCTTGTTCCTAAACACCGCTATCGCTGCTTGCTTCATCGTCATCGCATCGCTATCGTCCAATGTCCAATATTACCACCATCAACCACACGCCATGGCTACTTTTCTCGGTGCCGTTACTATCGCTTATATTTATTCATACCACCACGTATTTCACTATCTCTTCGCCGAACTAGTGCACCTATTAGGTGTGTTGGGGACACAAGAGACTTCTTGCTTTGAGCGTGTGGCAGTGGTTGCATGAGAGGGATATCTTTCACCCTCTTCCTCCCCCGAGATCGATAAACCTTGGGTGACCCACTCAAGGGAAACTTGCTGTTGTTCTACAAACCTCTCGCTCTTGGAGGCCCAACACCTGCCTACAAGAAT
>NC_061508.1:103708099-103732443 GCF_022539505.1 Lolium rigidum | reverse complement strand
ACTAACCCTCTAATGAGTTGTTTCGAGTTTGGTGTGGAGGAAGTTTTCAAGGGTCAAGAGAGGAGGATGATATACTATGATCAAGGAGAGTGAAAGCTCTAAGCTTGGGGATGCACCCGGTGGTTCACCCCTGCATATATCAAGAAGACTCAAGCGTCTAAGCTTGGGGATGCCCAAGGCATCCCCTTCTTCATCGACAACATTATCGGGTTCCTCCCTCGAAACTATATTTTTATTCCATCACATCTTATGTGCTTTTTCTTGGAGCGTCTCGTTTGTGTGCTTTTGTTTTTGTTTTTGTTTGAATAAATTGGATTACATCATGCTTGTGTGGAGAGAGACACGCTCCGCTGGTTCATATGAACACATGTGTTCTTAGCTCATAATATTCATGGCGAAGTTTCCTCTTCGTTAAATTGTTATATGGTTGGAATTGGAAAATGATACATGTAGTAATTGCTATAATGTCTTGGGTAATGTGATACTTGGCAATTGTTGTGCTCATGTTTAAGCTCTTGCATCATATACTTTGCACCTATTAGTGAAGAATACATAGAGCATGCTAAAATTTGGTTTGCATAATTGGTCTCTCTAAGGTCTAGATAATTTCTAGTAAGGTGTTTGAACAACGAGGAAGACAATGTATAGTTTTATAATGCTTGTAATATGTCTTTTATGTGAGTTTTGCTGTACTAGTTCATACTTTTGTTTGCTTCAAACAACCTTGCTAGCCTAAGCCTTGTATCGAGAGGGAATACTTCTCATGCATCCAAAATACTTGAGCCAACCACTATGCCATTTGTGTCCACCATACCTACCTACTACATGGTATTTTCTGCCATTCCAAAGTAAATTGCTTGAGTGCTACCTTTAAACAATTCAAAATTTATTACCTCTTATTTGTGTCAATGTTTTATAGCTCATGAGGAAGTATGTGGTGTTTATCTTTCAATCTTGTTGGGCAACTTTCACCAATGGACTAGTGGCTTCATCCGCTTATCCAATAATTTTGCAAAAAGAGCCGGCAATGGGATTCCCGAGTCCCAAATTAACAAACTAAAAATAGACACTCCTCCATGGTATGTGATTGTTGGACGGCACCCGAAGGATTCGGTTAGCCATGGCTTGTGTAAGCAAAGGTTGGGAGGAGTGTCATCATAATAAAACTAAAATAAAAAGGTACTCCTTCATGGTATGAGATTGTTGGCAGGCACCCGAGGATTCGGTTAGCCATGGTTTGTGAAAGAAAGGTTGGAAGGAGTGCCATCCAAAAATAAAATAAAAAGCCGCTCTTTGAAGGTTTGTCTGGCAAGGGGGTTAGAGTACCCGCTACCATTCGTTGACAACAACATACACCTCTCAAAACTTTATTTTTATGCTCTCTTTATGTTTTCAAAATCAAAGCTCTAGCACAAATATAGCAATCGATGCTTTCCTCTATGGAGGACCATTCTTTTACTTTTATTGTTGAGTCAGTTCACCTATTTCTCTCCACCTCAAGAAGCAAACACTTGTGTGAACTGTGCATTGATTCTTACATATTTGCATATTGCATTTGTTATATTGCTTTGCATTGACAATATCCATGAGATATACATGTTACAAGTTGAAAGCAACCGCTGAAACTTAATCTTCTTTTGTGTTGCTTCAATACCTTTACTTTGAATTATTGCTTTATGAGTTAACTCTTATGCAAGACTTATTGATGCTTGTCTTGAAGTGCTATTCATGAAAAGTCTTTGCTTTATGATTCACTTGTTTACTCATGTCATACACATTGTTTTGATCGCTGCATTCTCTACATATGCTTTACAAATAGTATGATCAAGTTTATGATGGCATGTCGCTCCGAAATTATCTTTGTTATCGTTTTACCTGCTCGGGACGAGCGGAACTAAGCTTGGGGATGCTGATACGTCTCCAACGTATCGATAATTTCTTGTGTTCCATGCCACATTATTGATGTTATCTACATGTTTTATGCACACTTTATGTCATATTCGTGCATTTTACGGAACTAACCTATTAACAAGATGCCGAAGTGCCGGTTCTCGTTTTCTCGCTGTTTTTGGTTTCGGAAATCCTAGTAACGAAATATTCTCGGAATCGGACGAAATCAACGCCAAAGTTCCTATTTTCATCGGAAGCATCCGGAACACCCGGGAAGGACCGGAGGGGGCCACGGGGCCACCAAACCCTAGGCCGGCGCGGCCGAGAGGGGGGCCGCGCCGCCCTATGGTGTGGCCCCCTGTCGGCCCTCTGCGCCGCCTCTTCGCCTATATAAAGCCCCTGGATCAGAAAACCCGATACCAATTGACGAAACCCACGAAACCTGCCGAGCCGCCGCCATCGCGAAGCCAAGATCCGGGGACAGGATCTCTGTTCCGGCACTCTGCCGGAGCGGGGAAGTGCCCCGGAAGGCTTCTCCATCGACACCGCTGCCATCTCCACCGCCATCTTCATCACCGCTGCTGCTCCCATGAGGAGGGAGTAGTTCTCCATCGAGGCTCGGGGCCGTACCGGTAGCTATGTGGTTCATCTCTCTCCTATGTGTTTCAATACAATAATCTCATGAGCTGCCCTACATGATTGAGATTCATATGATGATGCTTGTAATCTAGATGTCATTATGCTAGTCAAGTGAGTTTTACTTATGTGATCTCCGGAGACTCCTCGTCCCACGTGTGTAAAGGTGACAGTGTGTGCACCGTGTGGGTCTCTTAGGCCATATTTCACAGAATACTTACTCATTGAATGGCATAGTGAGGTGCTTATTTATATCTCTTTATGATCGCAGCATGCTTGTATCACTACTATCTATGTGCTACTCTAGTGATGTGTTATTAAAGTAGTTCTATTCCTCCTGCATGTGTGCAAAGGTGACAGTGCGTGCACCATGTTAGTACTTGGTTTATGCTATGATCATGATCTCTTGTAGATTATGGAGTTAACTATTGCTATGATAATATTGATGTG
This sequence comes from Lolium rigidum, assembly GCF_022539505.1. Classification (NCBI taxonomy): domain Eukaryota; kingdom Viridiplantae; phylum Streptophyta; class Magnoliopsida; order Poales; family Poaceae; genus Lolium; species Lolium rigidum. The sequence goes on along the minus strand of NC_061508.1, from coordinate 103,729,467 downwards.
ATCTATTCCTCCTACATATGCATGAAGGTGACGAGTGTGCATGCTATGCTAGTACTTGGTTTAGTAGCGTTGATCTATCTTACACTAAAGGTTACTAAAACATGAGCATTATTGTGGAGCTTGTTAACTCCGGCATTGAGGGTTCGTGTAATCCTACGCAATATGTTCATCATCCAACAAAAGTGTAGAGTATGCATTTATCTATTCCGTTATGTGATCAATGTTGAGAGTGTCCACTAGTGAAAGTGTAATCCCTAGGCCTTGTTCCTAAATACTGCTCGAGTTACTACGCTTGTTACTACTCGCTACAATACCACCACCATCAACTACACGCCAAGCACTTTTCCGGCACCGTTGCTACTTGCTCATACTTATTTATACCACCTGTATTTCACTATCTCTTCGCCGAACTAGTGCACCTATTAGGTGTGTTGGGGACACAAGAGACTTCTTGCTTTGTGGTTGCGGGGTTGCATGAGAGGGATATCTTTGACCTCTTCCTCCCTGAGTTCGATAAACCTTGGGTATCCACTTAAGGGAAACTTGCTTCGCTGTTCTACAAACCTCTCGCTCTTGGAGGCCCAACACTGTCTACGGGAAAGGAGGGGAACGTAGACATCGGTGGACCCCACATACTAAATGGGCCAGCCCTTTAAGCTGGAAAGTGGGACCCACCGGTGCTTTTGGCCGGCCCAGCGGCTTGTTGGGCCAGCCCATTTGATCTAATGTGGACCCCACGTACTAAATGGGCCGGCCCGCTAGGAGGAAAGTGGGACCCACATGCTAATTGGGCCGGCCCACTAACTTCTTGGGCCGGCCCAGTTGCTTTAATGTGGACCCCACTTTGTAAATGGGCCGGCCCGATACCAGGAAAGTGGGTCCCACATGTCTTGTGGGCCGGCCCTTTGCACTGTTGACCGGTCAATCGAGTGCATTCGGCCCGGCCCACATGCTTAGTGGGCCGGCCCATTAAAGTTTTGACCGATCAACCTTAGAGGTTAGGCCGGCCCACGTAACTAATGGACCAGCCCAGCTATATAGTTGACCGGTCAAACTAAGTCGGCTGGCCCGGCCCGCAAACTTAATGGGCCGGCCCGCTTAAGATGTGGCGAGGCCTCGTGTGGGCCTACCATCTACCACGGGGTTTCGGCCAGGTTAACGCCGTTAACTTCCGGTTAACGGCGTACGCCACGTGTCGGTTGCATGACGTCAGCAGTCAACGGGCTCTCGGAAACACTTGGGCAACGGTCCGATTTTCCGTGGCGGAAGGGCGCCCAAGCGCGACGGACCGAAAAAATTGTCGTAGGACTTTGCCTGACGCAGTTTCCACAACGGAACCCATATCGTCGGGTTAGGCCCATAGGCGACGAAAAATACCCCTTAGCGGACGATTTTGAGACGTTGTCTATCAGAACTTTTCTTGTAGTGAGGATGACCTCCTCCTCGTTATTTTAACGAAGGGGTATTTGGGCTGCTAGGTGGGTCGGTTCTGGGCTGCTGCTGGGCTGCCTTGCTGGGCTTCTGCGGCCAGGTGAGCCAGGTAAGGTGTTTCTCTCTTTTTCTTTTCTGTTTTTATTTTCTATTTTCCATTTTGTTAATTTAGGTACTGTTTTGAATTCAAATTTGAATTCCTTTCTATTTTGCAGATGTTTATCAATTTGGCTTTCATGAGGTTTATTACAAGGAGCACTGTATTACTGCATTGTTTTGTTTAATAAATATTAAGTATCTGTGAGCAGTGTCACAATTTTCAATTAGACAAGTATTTAGGTATTGATTTTAATGTCCCTTTTTATTTGGATTGCCACTCCCTTTTGGAATGGTTAGAATTTATAATTTATACTCCAAGGGTTTTACAAGGTATCATTAGGACTTGATCTCATATTTGAGAAGGTTGTCACTTGCACATAATTTTATGTGAGCACTTGCTTGTTAAAGTTTTGTAGATTTTATTATAACCATATTTCAAAGATGGCACTAGGATCATATTTAATAACACCTTAAATTACCTAGAGTAGACATTACTCTCATCCTGGTTTGGTCTGGGTTAGAATGATAAGTGGTTGATCACCACCTATGGGTCTAATTATAGAGTTTAGCACTAGGTTAATATTAGGTTCCATAATTGAAGCATAAGTTTTAGTTTGTGAGCAATTCTAGGTTTCTAATGATTTTCTCCTAATGGCATATGGCTTGGAACTCAAATGTGGGCTAGGTTTATATTTGTTATCACTCCAATGATTCACCAACTAGGTTTATTCTCCCTATCCATTATAAGGTGGTTACTTGCTTAATAGTTGATGTTCTCCTTTGGTTAATAAGGAATTGAGAATTGGTTTTATCTTCTACCACTTATATTTATTACCATCCTCAATTTATCATTAAAGTAACTAAAGTTGTTATAGTTCTTTTTATAGTTAACTTTGGTCATATGGATGGATGGGTTTCTCACCATTTAGAGTATAGAGTTTAACTCTAAGGTTTTCTTAGGTTCTTTAATTGATGAATGAAAAATAGATGGGGTAAGATTCTACTTATGATCACCAAGTGACTCACAAGTTAAGATTGGGATATAAGCCTATGGTTGATTACTAGTTACCTCCCTATGATTTCATGTGGTGAATGATATTTACTTATCCTATTAGGGTTTAACTTATCCTCACATACCTCAAGAGCATGATCATGGATTAAGCATGATCAACTTGTTCTTAATATCTCTACCTCAAATTCTTAGGGTTTATGATCATTACTCAATTTATAATGTTCAAGGTTTGGCTTCCTAAATTATTTCTAATGGAATTGTTTTCACTTCCATGATCAAGTGTTGTCTTGATCAGCTAAGCATAATATCTCTCTTATAGTTTCTTGGGTGATCATGGCTATATTTGTCTCTATAGATTATATCCCAGGAGAATGCCTGAGATATTCTGTTAGGGTTCTACTCAAATACTGATGATATGGTCATCTGGTTATAAGAATAATTCTCTCCCTCAAATCCAGGTGTTGCCTCAACTATCTTGAGTGTAACTCCATAGCTTGGGTTCTCTCTCTAGGGATGGTCTGGAATAATATCCTAGGGTTTCTCTTCAAGGTGATGGTTGGAATACATGGATGTATATCCAAGGTTTTAGCTGAAGGTTTTCCATTGCTTCTCTAATAAATACTATAGAACTCTCACCTCTCTAGGTTTGATGTATAATAATTTGGAATGTAGAAGAATATATACTAATTGAGTGGATCTCCTTGTTATAATTCCAATTGTTGAAGTGGAATGAATACCATGAGGTTTCATGGTAGGATCATGGATAGTTTTAATACATGGAGAAGATAGTCAAGAATGGTTTCTCCATTTTATTGTTACTTGATTTCCAATTAAATGGATGTTCATATGTTATGGCAAGGAATATTATGTTGTGATCTTTAATAAGATCAAGTAGTTGATCCTTGATTAATAAGTTCTTGTGTTGATTTTAATTCCATTTGATCTAATCCCTTAGATCAAATTATCTCTACCCAAAACAAGGTTTTAGCAAAGTCACATTGAGGTTTATAGTGCTTGACTTGATGAGCTACTTCAATTCCACCAAGGTCAAGTGAAACTTCGATTCATTGTGACTGTTTTACTTTAAATCGCGAAAATTCCCCGGATTTTCTATGCATGAATGCAATGCACACATCTGTTTCCTCTATTTTTATAACCCCATTACCTGGGATATTACAATTAATTTGGATTCAAGCAAGACTCATCCCGGATAAAAATAACCGCCAGTTCTAGACTCCCCACGTACAACAGGAGATCAGCCGTCGTTAGGTAGCAACTTTTACGGGATTAGACCGTCTTTAATTTTGCAGACGGCTTCCCTCTTTTTGGTTACTCTCTTTCCTCTACGTAGGCAGATATCAGACGTGGCCAGCGCTACAGACAACTAAATCGACAACGTTGTACATGCCCTTAGCTTTTATTTACGTGTTGTGTGACGCGCGAAGGCCAACCCGTGATAGTAGCTAGGCAGTTTTGCGCCCAGGATAATGTTCCTGGGTTCGTTTTAGTGTGCTACTCGAACACATTCATAGTGTTGAATCCAGTGGTTTGAAGTCCCTTTCTAACTGGACTAAATATGATTTGCTCAAAAAAACTAGACTAAATATGAGGCTGGTATATCTACATTTCAGTGTCCATCTTATTTATTTCAAATTCAATGCATTTTGTAGTCACTAGAGATAGCCCGTGTATTTGTACAATGTATTATTTGCTACTTTAAATATATGTGGTATTGACTGTCAAAAAAAGTTCGACGGATTTCACAAGGAAATAAACTTGGTTATAGAATGACGAGGCATGCGGAGATGAAGATGTATGTCTTTGTTCACGCACCTGAAAGAAAGTTACCACGCCGTTGGAGAGGTGTGGGTTACCACGAAGGACCACAAAAGTTTGCCTTCTTCTCTAAGCCCCTCCACGAAATTAAAGCCCCTTCTTATGGTTAGCTTATCTTCCACCCCGGAGTAGATAAGCTCCACAACATCTTCAGAAATCCCAAGAAAGGGGAAATGGGGGCCTTTTCATAATCTTCCGTGAAGAGGCTATCGTGGCACCAACCACCAAGCTCATGGCTCTCACTTGAATGAATCAACATGGAGGCCTCAAACTTATGCAAATAATGCAAAGTAAGAATACCAAAAAATGTGCTCAAATCGTTCTCTCTAAAATCCATCAAAGCAATAAAATGCTAGCAAGAAATTATAGAGCAAAACAATGGAGGAGGTCAGTGATACCACACAAATCTAGGGGATCAAAACACCTTTCGAATATAAATAGTTTTTGAGCCACAAGCCACGAGGAGTTGAAGGTACTCGTTAGCAAATTCAACAAAGTAAACAATAAAAGATGTAAGGATTTGTATTTTCATATTTATAGTTCACGAAAGTAAATGAAAAGTAAAGTAAAATGCAAGTAAATCAAATTGCAAGTAGTATAAATGCTCTTTTCAGTGAAAGCCCAATCCTCTCTTTAGCAAGAGTACAAGGTTGGGTGTGTTCTTATATGAGACAAGCGCTCCCAAAGGCGGCATAGACTTCACGGCATAAAAATTTCTAGTCCAGCATGGTACATATTTTTTCAACTTTTATTCTCATCAGACGAACCCTAAAATAGGTGCGGCCACAAGCATGAGCAAACACACCTCTAATGATTAGTACCTAAGACATTTAGATATGTGCCAACTAGGGATTCATTATATAAATGTCCAACTATTGCCTAAGTTAATTATATGGTCCCTGGTCATATAAACCCCTAATGCAACAGTAAAGATCTAGACAAGGTTTTTGTTATCTCCTGCTATCCATACTCCATATTGAAAGGATGAGATGTTGCCTAGAGGGGCGTGAATATGCGTTTTAAAAACTCTTACGAATTTGGCTTGTAAGAATGCGGAATTAAACTAACGTTTATTTTACAAGCACAAATCCTAAATATGCTAGGCTCACCTAAGTGCAACAACAACAGCTAGAGCTAAGCAAGATAGGCACAAGATATATGTAGCAAAAGTGATAGCAAGATATATGTACTTCAAGAACGATGGCTATCAAAGGAAAGTAAGCTCGGGTATAGAAATAACCTAGGCACGCGGAGATGAAGATGTATTCCCGTGTTCCCTTCCTTCGCAAGAAGGTACGTCACGTTTGGAGGGGTGGAGGTCCCACGAAGGATTCCCCAACGCCACGAAGGCTCACCCTATTCTCCGAGCCTATCCCACGAAGGAATAGCCCTTTCCTTATGGCTAGCTTTTCCTCCACTCCGAAGATGGCAAGCTCGACAACCACTTCACAAGCTCTACAAAGGAGAAGCCCGGGCCCCTTCACAATCTTCCACGAAGAGGTCACCGGGGCACCAACCAGGCCAACTAGGAGGTCACCCTCCAAGAGTAACAAGCTCACGGCCTCTCACTCGAACTAATCGTGGTGGAGATCTCAACACCATGCAATGATGCAAAGCAAGAACACTAGAGGTGTTCAAATCCTTCACACTCAAATCCCACCAAAGCAACAAATGCTAGGATGAGATTAGACAAAAAGAACAGGGAGAAAATCAACAAATGACTCCAAGATCTAGATCTAAAGGGTTCCCCTCACTTAGAGGAGAAATGGATTGGTGGGGATTGTAGATCTAAATCTCCTCTCTTAGATCCCTCAAGAATGAGCAAGAATCGTGGGGGTAATCAAGATATAGGGCAAGTTCTTCAAAATCAACAATGGAGGAGAGAGAGTGTAAGAACTTACCCAGCCCAAGGTGAAAGAAGACCTATTTATAGCCTAAGAGAAAATATAACTGTTGGGTGAGGAAACGGTTAGAAAAACGACCCAGCCGACCGGTCCACCGGGCTGGGTGCTGGACGGGCCGGCGCACAGGCCGGCAGCGCTGGCTGTCAAGCCGGACTAGGGCAGGTGGGCCACGCAATGGCCAAAAGGGCCCAGCCGGGATGGCCGGTCGACCGGGCTCTAGGCCAGCCGGTCCGGCGACCACCGAGCGTGGTACCGAACATGGGTCGGGAGACCCCTGGAACAGGCCCGGTGTGCACGAGCCCAGCAGCCAGTTTCCACCGGGCGTGCCGGCGGGAGGCCCGGCGATGCCGGGCGGTGGGCCGTACTGCAGGACTCCTGGAGATCTTTTCTTTTTCTTTAAAATAGAAAATGCTCCCGCACTCTGAATGAGATGAAACCAATTTTGTTGGAAAGATAACGACAAATAGAACCCCAACTGGAAATATGGAGACTCCTCACATGATATTTTTAGATGATTCTAGATAGGGAGTCTCCCACCATCAAGAAACAGTGAAGGCATCCAAACTCGAAAACGCAATAGAGGATGCATGTGGATTCCGTTTTCGATGAACTTGGGCTTGTAAAGCTAGCAACAAGCTCAAGAACCTCACACAGAGAAAGACCAAGAAGTAATAAGGATATGCAAAGTATGCAAAGGGTTGAGCTCACTAAGACGATGTGATCAAGTTACCCAACCGAAATCCCCTCTTGATAGTGCGGCTATCTATCCTATAATCCGGTCTCCCAAAAACCACCTTGAGATCGGTACGTAGAAAGAAAATCTAGCAAACCCATACCTTTGCCTTCCGCATCCCGCTTGATCTTGATGATAACTCTTCAAGCTCCACTCAAGCCGGAATGCCTTATTTGATCATCATTACTTCGTGAAGACTCACAAATGCTCCCCCATACACCATGATGGGAAAGCTCCATTGATGCACATCTTCACATGTCCATTATCACCAAACGGACGGCAAGCTTCAAGCATATGATCCTCTTGAGATGCTCAACTTGAACTTGCCCAACTCAACCTTGATGACGATCACCACTTGACGTCATCCTCTCATGGGCTATATGAGATCTCACTTTTGATGCATGCCCATGGCAAGATACCTAACCCACATAGACAACACAAGGGAACATATATGATGGGTTAGTTCATAAAGCATAATTGACACGGCTTACCATACCACATGACTTATCGTGGTACATTCTTCGTGCTTCATGTGTTGATCAATCTTGAATCTATTCTTCACTCTTTGTATTGGTCAACCTTGTATATTCTCGTGCTCTATCATACTATCTTGAGGTGTGTAAAGAATTCTTCATTTGTTTGCATGCTCTAAATCTTAGTCAACCATAGCTCAACTCATGAGACTATCATGACATCGACTTAGAGCCATAACTTGAATTCTTCACTTGGAATCAAGCACTCAAGATCTTGATCATTCATTGCTTATCATATAAGCTAGAGCATGGCTAATATTGAGCTCCACATAATATCTCCTTCTTCATTTCTTCTTCTTGATCATATCACATATATGTCTTCAAATCGATCATCTTGATGCCAATACTCAAGGTATATCTTTTATCTTCATGGCATCCATACTTGAATCCAACACATGGACTACAAGTAGTATCTATGAAATGTTACTTCATATAAACTCAATGGAAACATTAGTCCATAGGGGTTGTCACTAATTACCAAAACCACACATATGGGCAATATACCCTTACACGTATATATCATGATGCTAAGATGCGGCCCAATGAGCCCATATAGGTGAAGTAACACACGGTCAATGTTTGTATGTTACCATCATTGTTTCACATAAAAGTACAAAACTAGACCGAATACTCATGACAGACATAAAAGTCCAACCATTTCCTTAAGTTATATGGCCTCCAATCATATAAACTCCATAATGTAACCCTAATGATTTGGACAAGGTTTATATCATTTCCTACAATTACACTACGGTGCAGACATATGAGCCCATAAAGTTGAAGTAACACATGGTCATGTTCCTATGTTACCATCATAGAACCACATAAAAGTACAAAACTTGACCACAAATGCTCATGACATACTAGATATAAATCATAGCCAATCCATCGTATGCCCTCTGGAACTGATGGCGTGCAGTTATACACCGTTGGGGAACCTCAAGAGGAAGGTGTGATGAGCACAGCAGCAAGTTTTCCCCCAATAAGAAACCAAGGTTTAATCGACCAGTAGGAGAAAGGTGTGACTGCTGAAGGTGTTGCTAGCTGACTATTGGCAGGGTGCACTACCGGCGTCAGCAATAACGTGGAACATGCACACAACACAACCAAAATACTTTGCCCCAACTTACAGTGAGGCTGTCAATCTCACCGGTTTTGCTGAACACAAAGGATTAATGTATCGAGTGGGAGGATATGTTTGCAATAATTAAAGAGAACATGGCTTGCAATAAGTAAACAGAACAGAATTGCAGTGGTTGAATTTTTTAGTGTAAAGGAAAGGACCTGGGTCCACAATTCACTAGAGGTGTCTCTCCATAAAGATAAATAACATGCTGGGTGAACAAATTACAGCTGGGCAATTGACAGAATATCGACCATACATGACAAGATGATTACTATGAGATTCGTTTGAGCATTACAATATAATACGTAGACCGTAATCCAACTGCGTGTATGACTAATAATCCACCTTCCGGTTATCGTCTGAACCCCTTCCAGTATTAAGTTGCAAGCAACAGATTATCGCATTAGACAATGTGGGTAAAGTAAACAATAGAATTACCCTTGATAAAACATTGTTGTTTTCTCCCTAGTAGCAACAACACATCTACAATCTTAGAAGTTATTGTCAATCTTCCAGAAAACTAGAGGCATGAACCTACTATCGAGCATAAATACCCCCTCTTGAAGTCACAAGAATCTATTTGGCCAGAGTATCTACTACCAACGGAGAGCATGCAAGATCACAAATAACTTATGACATGAATATATAATCGACCTCAACATAGTATATAATATTCATCGGATCCTAGCAAACACAACATGTACCATTACATAAGGATGATCTTGATCATGTAGGGCAGCTCACAAGATCTAAACATGAGACACAAATTGGATAAGACAACCATCTAGCTAATGCTATGGACCCATAGTCCAGGGATGAACTACTCACGCATCACTTCGGAGGCGGGCATGCCGATGTAGATGCCTCCGGCGATGATTTCCCCCTCTGGCAGGGTGCCGAGAAGAGCTTCAGAACCCTCCCGAGATGGGTTCTGCAATGACGGCCGCGACGGAACTTTTCGTGGATGGAGGCTTGGGTATTCAGGGTTTCCCGAGATCGCGAATAAATAGGCGGAGGGGCGATGTCGGTGGAGGCCAGGGTGGCCCACACAATCTATAGGCGCGGGCCAGGGCTAGGCCGCGCCTAGGGCTGGCGTGGCTGCCCTTCTGCCCCCCTTCGACTCCCCTCTGGACTCTGTGTTCGTTCCGTAAAATATTGACTTCGGCTTTTGTTTCGTCTAATTCCGAGAATATTTCCTATACAAATTTTTTTAAATACAAAACAACAGAAAAAAGGGAACTGGCACTGTGGCATCTTGTTGATAGTTAGTGCCAGAAAATGTATAAAAGTGCAACGAAATATGAGCAAACATATAGGAATTGATGTAAAACAAGCATGGAGCATCAAAAATTATAGATACGTTTGAGACATATCAACACTACAAGAAAAGTTTCCATAGCCTATGAATTGAAAGTCGCGCCGTGGTTGCTGATGCACCATGCTCGACAATTTTTGCTGTCTCCGTGGTGCATGTTAAAACTTTTTTCTCGTTTTAGAGGTCATCTAGCCCGACGAAAACGTGGAAAACGTCGCGTATGGTGGCCCGGTACGTGGTGCATGATGAATTCTCGGGTGCACCGGCCAAGTCAACGCAAATTGCACCGCCCAGGGATGTACGGCCCAGATGGTAGCCTCTCTAGCATTGCTTTTTTCTCGATCGCGCCATCTCGTTCAACGTTCTCCGATCGAGCCGTTTATGATGCATGATCATGGGTCCCGCATGTCATCCTCTATGAACGAAAATTCTTTCTTTTCTTCGATTTTTTTTGACCCCCTGATTTCTGGCTACTTCCTTTTTCTTTTGATCACGTGTTGCCTTGGAAACGTTGAGACCGCTGCTGCAAAATAGGACCCGCATGTCATCCTATATGTGCAATCAAGTTTCTTTTCTTGGATTTATTTTTGGCACCTGATATTTGGTCACTTGCCTTTTTCTTTCGATCATGTGCCGCCTCTGAAACATTGAGACCGCTGCTGCAAAATGGGACCCGTATGTCATCCTCTAGTACAATCAGGTTTCTTTTCTTGGAGTTATTTTTGGCACCTGATATTTGGTCACTTGCCTTTTTCTTTTGACCCCATGCAACTGTTTCTTTATAACATGAAGAGTTACTCAAACAAAGGATCATGGATAATTATGCATTGAAAGCAACTGTTTATTTATGAGCATAGATAAAACATAGCAAAGTGGTACTCAACATGTCCTTTATGAAGTAGCAAAACATAAATGCTAGGACACCTTTAAAGTTCAAAGGGTGACTAGATACAAGTAATTTAAAAACAAGCAATAGCACAATCATGAATCAATCAATAATAATTTTGGGACTATGCACATTGCACTAAGAATGACAACTATGCTATCTTATTTACAACGGGGTACCTCACTATGGCTCGCTGTAAATTTCCACCATGAATGATGCATGGCTTAGATTAGCGGCCCACTAACTCATATACAAACTCCATGGACTTACAAGTTTCCATTTTATTTCGCACCGCTAGGCATCCATAAACAAAAGAACATGACATAAATTAAATATGGAAAAGTGCAATGTTGAAAGCGTTCCCCATGAAAGCATGGTTATGCTAACTCCCGACTTGCAATTTTCAAACATATAAACTTCATAAGATAGTCACAATGATCAAGTTTTTAAAGTGCAAGAAAGTAAATGTGCCATCAAGTTCGTGAGAGCTTTACTAGCTAATTTTCTCATGCCAAAATTTAATTTGGAAGATAAATAAAAACATGATGAGCATACTTGGAATAGCAATAATTTTACTAGGTAGATATGGTGGACACAATTGGCAAACTTTGGTTTATGGTGGTTGGATGCACGAGTAGAGTTCATACTCAGTACAGGCAAAAGCTAGCAAAAGACTGGGAGCGACCAACTAAGAGAGCAATAATGGCCATAATCATACATAGCGACAAAACATTATCAATCAAAGCATAAAGTGATATTACAAGTCAAAAAATAAATGATCATAGAGCCTTTAGTTGACTGGTTATAGTCATAACATGGTATAAGCATGTGCCAAGTCAACCCAATAAAGCATCAAAGGAGAATACCACAATATTATGCTTTTATGATGGAAATAACACATGATTCTTTCAATGGAACATTATGCACTCTCAGCTATTTGAGACAAGTCATGCTACAACAATAAATACTAAGAATATGACAAGAATAACATCCAACATGACATGCCAAAGTTTATGCCACGGTCTAGACAAGCTTCCTTTTGCATCACTATAGTTATGAAACATTGTACTCGTCCCCAACACCAATCAACTTATTTGAAATAACTCTTAGATATGAAATACAATATGAACCAGAGAGCTAATTATACATAAATCAAAAATAATAATGAGCTCCGAACATAATTCAAATGAAAGAACAAGAGTTAAACGCAGTACCAGAAAACTAGAACACTCGCGGAACAATAACAGCGAAAACTAGAGCGTTCTATGCAATTAAAACGGAGCGGGTCTTTCTCCAAAACAAATGTGTCGGGATCCAACATATGCTACAGCAAACTAAACTAAACTAAACTAAACTAAAAAAACACTCCAATAACAAGACATAGCGTATGAAGCAATAAAAATATAGCGCATAGAGAGATGACATGTTGCTTTGTTAATGAAGAGGGGATGCCTTGGCATCCCCAAGCTTTGACCCTTGTACCTCTTGAATATTTCTTGGGGTGTAGTGGCATCCCCAAAATTGAACTTTTGTCGATTCTTCATCCCATCACATCATTCTTCTCTCCCTACACTTGAAAACTTCCTTCATACAAAATTTCACACAATTCTCTATTAGCAGCATTAGTACAATCAAAATAGACAAATCCACTTGGGTTCAGTTCTAACATATATCAAATATCTTTTAAAGCATCAGCTACTGTAGCAACTCTTCAAAAAGCTCTTTGATCAAAAGAACTAAAAAATAAAGAGATTTAAGAGGCAAATGCAAATAGTGCAGAAATCTGTCAAAACAGAACATCATGTAAAGATCAATTTTTCCGAAAATCTTCTGTTGCTCATCTCGAAAAGTGGTCAACTAACGAAAGTTAGATAATAACCTGGTGCATATGCATAAAAAATGGCAGATCAAAATTTCGCTCTGACTATTTATACGGATTTGTATGGTGACAACACAGAATCTGTTTTCAGGACAACAACTTCCCCAAATCTTACTTTCTTCCTATTAGAGGCTATTCTTGGCACAAAAACGAAATAAAAATGATAAGGTAAGGTTATTACGGAGGTAATAACTTCAAGACTCGAGAAAAAGAAAAATTACAGTAATAAAACATGGGTTATCTCCCAAGAGTGCTTTTCTTTAACGCCTTTCAGCTAGGCGCAGAAAAAGAGCGACTATCAAGTATTATCAAGTGAAGAAGCATCAACATCATAAATGGAGGGAGCCTTGCGGCTTCTCCTCCTACCTTTATGCTTTTTCTTAGGGAAAGAGTGAGAAGTACCTGGTGGGGAGGTGAAAGTCATAATACCTTCCCCAACATCAATTCTTGCTCCCGGGAGCTTTAGCAGAGATCGCCCAAGCGTGATTTGTCCTTTTCCTACACATTCAATGACAAGATAATCAGTAGATACCATTCTTCCTAGGATGTTTGTATGCACTCCTTCAGCAATTCCAATGGGTAATATAATAGCATTGGTGTAAGAGATATTTCTTCTCCATCCTCAGAAAGTCCCCAAAGATTTAAAGACTCGTAAATATCTTTAGGCATAAGACAAAACTCAGACATAATATTGCAACGAGCATAAAAAATTTCACCACCTATATCAACTTTCACCGAAGGGAGCCAACTTCAGATTTCAGAATTTATTGGAATATGATCATATTTCTCTCGAAGCATACTATAACATTCTTTCAATCTAGTAGTACTTGTCTCAAGAGTATTTAATCTAGCAAAAGTGCTCACAAGGGACGAATCAAAATTACTAGGTGAGTTGTATGATGCAATCAACTTTTTAGTGGCATTAAAAGCTTGATCTCTATCACACTGAAGGAAATCTCCTCCTGCTACGGTGTCCAAAGCATATCTATAACGCAGAATAAGACCAAGATAAAAGCTACTAAGAAGCAAGCCTAGAGTCATTTTAGGTTCAATTTTATTATAAGAACTATTAATTCTAGACCAAGCTTCCTTAAAACTCTCCTCACTCCCTTGTTTGAAAGTGAAGATCATTTCCTCGGGCGACATAGTAACAGGAATAGACATAAAACAACCTAAAATAGGAACTACTTTTTGTGTTTTTGATATAAAGACAACTATAAAGGAAACTATTTTTTTGTTTTTTTTGATATAATGAAGCAAAAAGATAAACTAAAATAAACTAAGCAAAACAATAACAAAGTAAAGAGATTGGAGATGAGAGACTCCCCTTGCAGAAATCCTCTTTCTCCCCGGCAATGGCGTCAGAAAAAGTCTTGTTGGCGTGCAGTTATACACCGTTGGGGAACCCCAAGAGGAAGGTGTGATGAGCATAGCAGCAATTTTTCCCTCAGTAAGAAACCAAGGTTTCATCAACCAGTAGGAGAAAGAACAAGCAATAGCACAAATTTAAGGTTGTCTGATGACCCACAAGTATAGGGGATCGCAACAGTCTTCGAGGGAAGTAAAACCCAATTTATTGATTCGACACAAGGGGAGCCAAAGAATATTTGTAAGCCTTAACAGCGGAGTTGTCAATTCAGCTTGCACTCGAAACATACTTGCTCGCAAGATTTTATCGTAGCAAGCAGCTTTATAGCAAGTAGCGTAGTGAAATATCGCACAGCAGTGTAACAAAGACAACATTAGTGATTATAGTAAACAACAGGATTAAAATACTGTAGGCACATGGATGGATGAACGGGCGCTGCATGGATGAGAGAACTGATGTCTACGGGTGCTTCTATTCTTGTAGACATTGTTGGGCCTCCAAGAGCAGAGGTTTGTAGAACAGCAGCAAGTTTCCCTTAAGTGGATCACCCAAGGTTTATCGAACTCGGGGAGGAAGAGGTCAAAGATATCCCTCTCATGCAACCCTGCAACCACAAAGCAAGAAGTCTCTTGTGTCCCCAACACACCTAATAGGTGCACTAGTTCGGCGAAGAGATAGTGAAATACAGGTGGTATGAATAAATGCGAGCAGTAGCAACGGCACAAGAAAAGTGCTTTGCTGTCCAGGACTGGTGTGTGGTTGATGGTGGTAATATTGCAGGAAGTATAGATGCAGTAAAACAGTAAACAAACAGCGATAGCAGTATTTAGGAACAAGGCCTAGGGATCATACTTTCACTAGTGGACACTCTCAACATTGATCACATTACAGAATAAATAAATAGATGCTAGACTCTACACCCTCTTGTTGGATGATGAACACCACTAACTGTGTAGGATTACACGAACCCTCAATGCCGGAGTTAACAAGCTCCACAATATTCAATGTTCATATTTAAATAACCTTAGAGTGCATAACAGATCAACATGACCAAACCAAGTACTAACATAGCATGCACACTGTCACCTTCACACTACGAAAGGAGGCATAGATCACATCAATACCATCATAGCAATAGTTAACTTCATAATCTACAAGAGATCACAATCATAGCCTACGCCAAGTACTACACGATGCACACACTGTCACCATTACACCATGCAGGAGGAATAAACTACTTTAATAACATCACTAGAGTAGCACACAGATATATTGTGATACAAAACACATTGCAATCATAAAGAGATATAAATAAGCACTTCACTATGCCATTCATAACAGTGGACAAGTATTCTGTGAAATATAGCCTAAGAGACCCACACGGTGCACACACTGTCACCTTTACACACGTGGGACAAGGAGTCTCCGGAGATCACATAAGTAAAATACACTTGACTAGCATAATGACATCTAGATTACAAGCATCATCATATGAATCTCAATCATGTAAGGCAGCTCATGAGATTATTGTATTGAAGCACATAGGAGAGAGATTAACCACATAGCTACCAGTACAGCCCCGAGCCTCGATGGAGAACTACTCCCTCCTCATGGGAGACAGCAGCGTTGATGAAGATGGCGGTGGTGTCGATGGAGGAGCCTTCCGGGGGCACTTCCCCGTCCCGGAGGCGTGCCGGAACAGAGACTCCTGTTCCCCAGATCTTGGCTTCACGATGGCGGCGGCTCTGGAAGGTTTCTCGTACCGTGGCTCTTCCGTGTCGAGGTTTTAGGTCAGGGACCTTTAAATAGGCGAAGAGGTGGAGTCGGAAGGTCAACGAGGCGACGACACAACAGGGGGGCGCGGGCCCCCCTTGGCCGCGTCGGCCTACCATCTGGTGGGCCTATGGCCCCCCTCTGGCGACTCTCGGGTGTTCTGGAAGCTTCGTGCAATCCTAAGATGCTGGGCGTTGATTTCGTCCGATTCCGAGAATATTTCCTTACTAGGATTTCGAAACCAAAAACAGCAGAAAACAAAGAACTCGCCCTTCGGCATCTCGTCAATAGGTTAGTTCCGGAAAACGCATAAATATGACATAAAGTATGCATAAAACATGTAGATATCATCAATAATGTGGCATGGAACATAAGAAATTATCGATACGTCGGAGACGTATCAGCATCCCCAAGCTTAGTTCCTGCTCGTCCCGAGCAGGTAAACGATAACAAAGATAATTTCTGGAGTGACATGCCATCATAACCTTGATCATACTATTGTAAACACATGTAATGAATGCAGCGATCAAAACAATGGTAATGACATGAGTAAACAACTGAATCATAAAGCAAAGACTTTTCATGAATAGTACTTTCAAGACAAGCATCAATAAGTCTTGCATAAGAGTTAACTCATAAAGCAATAAATTCATAGTAAAGGTATTGAAGCAACACAAAGGAAGATTAAGTTTCAGCGGTTGCTTTCAACTTATAACATGTATATCTCATGGATATTGTCAATGTAAAGTAATATGATGAATGCAATATGCAAGTATGTAGGAATCAATGCACAGTTCACACAAGTGTTTGCTTCTTGAGGTGGAGAGAAATAGGTGAACTGACTCAACATAAAAGTAAAAGAAAGGTCCTTCAAAGAGGAAAGCATCGATTGCTATATTTGTGCTAGAGCTTTGGTTTTGAAAACATAAAGAGAGCATAAAAGTAAAATTTTGAGAGGTGTTTGTTGTTGTCAACGAATGGTAGTGGGCACTCTAACTACCTCATCAACCAGACTTTCAAGAGCGGCTCCCATGAAGGACGTTATCTCTACCAAAGCAAGGTAGATCATCCCTCTTCTCTTTTGTTTACACATGTATTTTAGTTTTATTTATGGTTGACACTCCTCCCAACCTTTTGCTTACACAAGCCATGGCTAACCGAATCCTCGGGTGCCTTCCAACATTCACATACCATGAAGGAGTGTCTATTTGCAAAATTAAGTTGCTTACCGATGAATCGAGCAAAACATGTGAAGAGAATTATTAATGCAAGTTAATTAATCGGGGCTGGGAACCCCATTGCCGACTCTTTTTGCAAAATTATTGGATAAGCGGATGAAGCCACTAGTCCATTGTGAAAGTCTCGTCAGAAGTAAATGACAAGATCGAAAGATAAAACACCACATACTTCCTCATGAGCTATAAAACATTGACACAAATCAGAGGTGATAAATTTTGAATTATTTAAAGGTAGCACTCAAGAAATTTACTTTGGAATGGCGGAGAAATACCATGTAGTAAGTAGGTATGGTGGACACAAATGGCATAGTGGTTGGCTCAAGGATTTTGGATGCATGAGAAGTATTCCCTCTCGATACAAGGCTTAGGCTAGCAAGGTTATTTGAAACAAACACAAGGATGAACCGGTGCAGCAAAACTCACATAAAAGACATATTGTAAACATTATAAGACTCTACACCATCTTCCTTGTTGTTCAAACTCTTTACTAGAAATTATCTAGACCTTAGAGAGACCAATTATGCAAACCAAATTTTAGCAAGCTCTATGTATTTCTTCATTAATAGGTGCAAAGTATATGATGCAAGAGCTTAAACATGAGCACAACAATTGCCAAGTATCACATTATTCAATACATTCTACCAATTACTACATGTAGCATTTTCCGTTTCCAACCATATAACAATTTAACGAAGAAGTTCAACCTTCGCCATGAAAAATAAAAGCTAAGAACACATGTGTTCATATGAATCAGCGAAGCGTGTCTCTCTCCCACACAAGCATTTATTCAAACCAAAACAAAAACAAAAACAAACAGACGCTCCAAGTAAAGTACATAAGATGTGACCGAATAAAAATATAGTTTCAAGGGAGGAACCTGATAAATTTGTCGATGAAGAAGGGGATGCCTTGGGCATCCCCAAGCTTAGATGCTTGAGTCTTCTTGAAATATGCAGGGATGAACCACGGGGGGCATCCCCAAGCTTAGACTTTTCACTCTTCTTGATCATAGTATATCATCCTCCTCTCTTAACCCTTGAAAACTTCCTCCACACCAAACTCGAAACAAACTCATTAGAGAGTTAGTGCATAATCAAAAATTCACATGTTCAGAGGTGACACAATCATTCTTAACACTTCTGGACATTGCTCAAAGCTACTGGAAGGTAATGGAACAAAGAAATTCATCCATCATAGCAAAAGAAGCAATGCGAAATAAAAGGCAGAATCTGTCAAAACAGAACAGTCCGTAAAGACGAATTTTATTGAGGCACCAGACTTGCTCAAATGAAAATGCTCAAATTGAATGAAAGTTGCGTACATATCCGAGGATCACTCACGTAAATTGGCATAATTTTCTGAGTTACCTACAGAGAATTAGGCCCAGATTCGTGACAGCAAGAAATCTGTTTCTGCGCAGTAATCCAAATCTAGTATTGACTTTACTATCAAAGACTTTACTTGGCACAACAATGCACAAAACTAAGATAATGAGAGGTTGCTACAGTAGTAAACAACTTCCAAGACTCAAATATAAAAAACAAAATTACTGTAGTAAAATAAACACATGGGTTATCCCCCAAGAAGTTCTTTCTTTATAGCCATTAAGATGGGCTCAGCAGTTTTAATGATGCACTCGCAAGAAATAGTAGTTGAAGCAAAAGAGAGCATCAAGATGCAAATTCAAAACACATTTAAGCCTAACATGCTTCCTATGAAAAGGAATCTTGTAAATAAACAAATTCATGAAGCATGATGCAACAAGCATAGAAAGATAAAACAAGTGTAACTTCAAAAAATTCAGCATATAGAGAGGTGTTTTAGTAACATGAAAATTTCTACAACCATCTTTTCCTCTCTCATAATAATATCCAGTAGCATCATGAGCAAACTCAACAATATAACTATCACATAAAGCATTCTTATCATGAGTCTCATTCATAAAATTATTACTACTCCCAACATAAGCATAATCAATTTTATTAGTAATAGTGGGAGCAAATTCAACAAAGTAGCTATCATTATTATTTTCATCATCAAATATAGGAGGCATATTGTAATCATAATCAAATTTATCCTCCATAATAGGCGGTAACAAAAGACTACTATCATCATCATAAATAGGAGGCAAAGTATCATCAAAGTAAATTTTCTCCTCAATGCTTGGGGGACTAAAAAGATCATGCTCATCAAAACCAGCTTCCCCAAGCTTAGAACTTTCTATATCATTAGCAACAATGGTATTCAAAGTGTTCATACTAATATGTTCCATGGGTTTTTTAATTTTCGCATCAAACCATCCATGTCTTAAATCAGGAAATAGAATAAGAAGCTCATTGTTGTCCATTATGCCTAACTAGTGTAAACAAGAAACAAAAAGATGCAATTGCAGGATCTAAAGGAAATAGCTTCGAGCACACACACAACGGCGCCGGAAAAGTACTTTACTCCGGAACCGGAGTATGAGAGCCTTTTACCTTTCCTCCCCAGCAACGGCGCCTGTAAAAGTGCTTGATGTCTACGGGTGCTTCTATTCTTGTAGACAGGTGTTGGGCCTCCAAGAGCAGAGTTTTGTAGAACAGCAGCAAGTTTCCCTTAAGTGGATCACCCAAGGTTTATCGAACTCGGGGAGGAAGAGGTCAAAGATATCCCTCTCATGCAACTCTGCAACCACAAAGCAAGAAGTCTCTTGTGTCCCCAACACACCTAATAGGTGCACTAGTTCGGCGAAGAGATAGTGAAATACAGGTGGTATGAATAAATGCGAGCAGTAGCAACGGCACCGTAAAAGTGCTTTGCTGTCCAGGACCGGTGTGTGGTTGATGGTGGTAATATTGCAGGAAGTATAGATGCAAGTAAAACAAGTAAACAAACATCGATAGCGATATTTAGGAACAAGGCCTAGGGATCATACTTTCACTAGTGGACACTCTCAACATTGATCACATAACAGAATAAATAAATAGATGCTAGACTCTACACCCTCTTGTTGGATGATAAACACCACTAATCGTATAGGATTACACGAACCCTCAATGCCGGAGTTAACAAGCTCCACAATATTCAATGTTCATATTTAAATAACCTTAGAGTGCATAACAGATCAACATAACCAAACCAAGTACTAACATAGCATGCACACTCGTCACCTTCACACTACGAAAGGAGGCATAGATCACATCAATACCATCATAGCAATAGTTAACTTCATAATCTACAAGAGATCACAATCATAGCCTACGCCAAGTACTACACGATGCACACACTGTCACCATTACACCATGAAGGAGGAATAAACTACTTTAATAACATCACTAGAGTAGCACACAGATATATTGTGATACAAAACACATTGCAATCATAAAGAGATATAAATAAGCACTTCACTATGCCATTCATAACAGTGGATAAGTATTCTGTGAAATATAGCCTAAGAGACCCACACGGTGCACACACTGTCACCTTTACACACGTGGGACAAGGAGTCTCCGGAGATCACATAAGTAAAATCCACTTGACTAGCATAATGACATCTAGATTACAAGCATCATCATATGAATCTCAATCATGTAAGGCACTCATGAGATTATTGTATTGAAGCACATAGGAGAGAGATTAACCACATAGCTACCGGTACAGCACCGAGCCTCGATGGAGAACTACTCCCTCCTCATGGGAGACAGCAGCGTTGATGAAGATGGCGGTGGTGTCGATGGAGGAGCCTTCCGGGGGCACTTCCCCGTCCCGGCGGCGTGCCGGAACAGAGACTCCTGTCCCCCAGATCTTAGCTTCGCGATGGCGGCGGCTCTGGAAGGTTTCTCGTACCGTGGCTCTTCCGTGTCGAGGTTTTAGGTCAGGGACCTTTAAATAGGCGAAGAGGCGGAGTCGGAAGGTCAACGAGGCAACGACACAACAGGGGGGCGCGGGCCCCCCTTGGCCGCGCCGGCCTACCATCTGGTGGGCCTGTGGCCCCCTCCGGCGACTCTCGGGTGTTCGGAAGCTTCGTGCAATCCTAAGATGCTTGGGCGTTGATTTCGTCCGATTCCGAGAATATTTCCTTACTAGGATTTCTGAAACCAAAAACAGCGAGAAAACGAGCAAGCGGCCCTTCGGCATCTCGTCAATAGGTTAGTTCCGGAAAACGCATAAATATGACATAAAGTATGCATAAAACATGTAGATATCATCAATAATGTGGCATGGAACATAAGAAATTATCGATACGTCGGAGACG
>NC_061508.1:103627460-103707999 GCF_022539505.1 Lolium rigidum | reverse complement strand
CAAGCATATAATTTTCTCGAGAGGCGGCCTGTAAGGCCTCAGTAACTGCAGATTCTTTCAATTTTAAGGACTCTTGAGCCTGTTGAAGTTCTATTTTCTCCTGCTCAGAAGATTTGCGGGATTGTTCCATGACAATAAGGAAATGTTTCTTCATGGCTTGGAGTTGTTGTCGAAGTTCAATTAATTCTAAGGGATTTGAGTTAGCACATGAAGAATCGTCAAAGAAAACGTCGTCAGATATCTGCTTCGAGTGAGACGTAGCAGGAGAAGCAGTGGATGGTCCAGCAGTCTTAGAGTAATTATCAAACACTAACCGGAAGAAAGAAAAGGTCGACATCAATCACTAAACAAAGATTCCATCTTTTTTCATTCATAAGTCAAAATATTTACATAAGCGAGGATTCATTACAAAAGGACGACTCCTAGTGAGTCGACAAAGGTAGCCACATATCTTAAGGATATCGACAGCTATCAAAAGAGGAAAAGAAGACAAATGGAGGGGTAAGTTGATCTACTTGACCTCTGGCTTGGCGGTACTAGAGGAAGCAGCTGGTTTATATCTGAGGAAGGAGAGAATCTTTTTCGAGTGCGGCTTGGCGGCCTTCACCGAGGACTTCCACTTCTCCTTGTTTATTCCTTGCGTTTCGCCAACTTTTGTCCAGTCGACATTTTGTTGACTTTCGGCAACTGATGTCTACGGGAGCTTCTATTCTTGTAGACAGTGTTGGGCCTCCAAGAGCAGAGGTTTGTAGAACAGCAGCAAGTTTCCCTTAAGTGGATCACCCAAGGTTTATCGAACTCGGGGAGGAAGAGGTCAAAGATATCCCTCTCATGCAACCCCGCAACAACAAAGCAAGAAGTCCGTTGTGTCCCCAACACACCTAATAGGTGCACTAGTTCGGCGAAGAGATAGTGAAATATAGGTGGTATAAATAAGTATGAGCGAGTAGTAACGCAAGCAGTAGCAACGCGATAGAAACGATAAACAAGCGGCGATAGCGATATTTAGGAACAAGGCCTAGGGATTACACTTTCACTAGTGGACACTCTCAACATTGATCACATAACGAGAATAGATAAATGCATACTCTACACTCTTTTGTTGGATGATGAACACCATTGCGTAGGATTACACGAACCCTCAATGCCGGAGTTAACAAGCTCCACAATTCAATGTTCATATTTAAATAACCTTAGAGTGCATGAAAGATCAACACGACTAAACCAAGTACTAACACAGCATGCACACTGTCACCTTCACACTATGTAGGAGGAATAGATCACATCAATACCATCATAGCAATAGTTAACTTCATAATCTACAAGAGATCATAATCATAGCCTACGCCAAGTACTAACACGGATGCACACACTCGTCACCATTACACCGTGCAGGGAGGAATAAAACTACTTTAATAACATCACTAGAGTAGCACATGGATAAATTGTGATACAAAACACATTGCAATCATAAAGAGATATAAATAAGCACTTCACTATGCCATTCATAACGGTGAATAAGTATTCCGTGAAATATAGCCTAAGAGACCCACACGGTGCAAACACTCGTCACCTTTACACACGTGGGACAAGGAGTCTCCGGAGATCACATAAGTAAAACCCACTTGACTAGCATAATGACATCTAGATTACAAGCATCATCATATGAATCTCAATCATGTAAGGCAGCTCATGAGATTATTGTATTGAAGCACATAGGAGAGAGATGAACCACATAGCTACCGGTACAGCCCCGAGCCTCGATGGAGAACTACTCCCTCCTCATGGGAGACAGCAGCGTTGATGGAGATGGCGGTGGTGTCGATGGAGGAGCCTTTCGGGGGCACTTCCCCGTCCCGGCGGCGTGCCGGAACAGAGACTCCTGTCCCCCAGATCTTGGCTTCGCGATGGCGGCGGCTCTGGAAGGTTTCTCGTACCATGGCTTTTCCGTATCGAGGTTTTAGGTCTGGGACCTTTATATAGGCGAAGAGGCGGAGTCGGAGGGGCGACGAGGCGGTGACACCATAGGTGGGCGCGGCCCAGGCCCTGGCCGCGCCACCCTGTCGTCTGGGGCCCTCCTCTGGCGGCTCTCGTGTGTTCTGGATGCTTCCGGGCAAAATAGGAACCTGGGCGTTGATTTCGTCCGATTCCGAGAATATTTCGTTACTAGGATTTCTGAAACCAAAAATAGCAGAAAACGAGAACCGGCACTTCGACATCTTGTTAATAGGTTAGTTCCAGAAAATGCACTAATATGACATAAAGTGTGCATAAAACATGTAGATATCATCAATAATGTGGCATGGAACATAAGAAATTATCGATACGTCGGAGACGTGTCAGCATCCCCAAGCTTAGTTCTGCTCGTCCCGAGCAGGTAAAACGATAACAAAGATAATTTCTGAAGTGACATGCCATCATAACCTTGATCATACTATTTGTAAACATATGTAATGAATGCAGCGATCAAAACAATGGTAATGACATGAGTAAACAAGTGAATCATAAAGCAAAGACTTTTCATGAATAGTACTTCAAGACAAGCATCAATAAGTCTTGCATAAGAGTTAACTCATAAAGCAATAAATCAAAGTAAAGGTATTGAAGCAACACAAAGGAAGATTAAGTTTCAGCGGTTGCTTTCAACTTGTAACATGTATATCTCATGGATAATTGTCAACATAGAGTAATATAACAAGTGCAATATGCAAGTATGTAGGAATCAATGCACGAGTTCACACAAGTGTTTGCTTCTTGAGGTGGAGAGAGATAGGTGAACTGAATCAACATAAAAGTAAAAAAGAATGGTCCTTCAAAGAGGAAAGCATCGATTGCTATATTTGTGCTAGAGCTTTTATTTTGAAAACATGAAACAGTTTTGTCAACGGTAGTAATAAAGCATATGAGTTATGAAAATTATATCTTACAAGTTGCAAGCCTCATGCATAGTATACTAATAGTGCCCGCACCTTGTCCTAATTAGCTTGGACTACCGGATCATCGCAATACACATGTTTTAACCAAGTGTCACAATGGGGTACCTCCATGCCGCATGTACAAAGGTTTAAGGAGAAAGCTCGCATTTTGGATTTCTCGCTTTTGATTATTCTCAACTTATACATCCATACCGGGACAACATGGACAACAGATAATGGACTCCTCTTTAATGCATAAGCATGTGGCAACAATTATTATTCTCATATGAGATTGAGGATATATGTCCAAAATTGAAACTTCCACCATGAATCATGGCTTTAGTTAGCGGCCCAATGCTCTTCTCTAACAATATGTATGCTCCAACCATTAAGGTGGTAGATCTCTCTTACTTCAGACAAGACGGACATGCATAGCAACTCACATGATATTCAACAAAGAATAGTTGATGGCGTCCCCAGAAACATGGTTATCGCACAACAAGCAACTTAATAAGAGATAAAGTGCATAAGTACATATTCAATACCACAATAGTTTTTAAGATATTTGTCCCATGAGCTATATATTGCAAAGGTGAATGATGGAATTTTAAAGGTAGCACTCAAGCAATTTACTTTGGAATGGCGGAGAAATACCATGTAGTAGGTAGGTATGGTGGACACAAATGGCATAGTGGTTGGCTCAAGAATTTTGGATGCATGAGAAGTATTCCCTCTCGATACAAGGTTTAGGCTAGCAAGGTTATTTGAAACAAACACAAGGATGAACGGTGCAGCAAAACTCACATAAACGACATATTGTAAACATTATAAGACTCTACACCGTCTTCCTTGTTGTTCAAAACTCAATACTAGATATTATCTAGACTCTAGAGAAACCAAATATGCAAACCAAATTAGCAAGCTCTAAGTGTTTCTTCATTAATGGGTGCAAAGTATATGATGCAAGAGCTTAAACATGAGCGCAACAATTGCCAAGTATCAAATTATCCAAGACATTTTAGAATTACTACATGTATCATTTTCCAATTCCAACCATATAACAATTTAACGAAGAAGAAACTTCGCCATGAATACTATGAGTAAAGCCTAAGGACATACTTGTCCATATGCTACAGCGGAGCGTGTCTCTCTCCCATACAGTGAATGCTAGGATCCATGTTATTCAAACAAAACAAAAACAAAAACAAACCGACGCTCCAAGCAAAGTACATAAGATGTGACCGAATAAAAATATAGTTTCAAGAGAAGGAACCTGATAAGTTGTCGATGAAGAAGGGGATGCCTTGGGCATCCCCAAGCTTAGATGCTTGAGTCTTCTTGAAATATGCAGGGATGAACCACCAGGGCATCCCCAAGCTTAGACTTTTCACTCTCCTTGATCATAGTATATCATCCTCCTCTCTTGACCCTTGAAAACTTCCTCCACACCAAACTCGAAACAACTCATTACAGGGTTAGTGCACAATAAAAATTAACATGTTCAGAGGTGACACAATCATTCTTAACACTTCTGGTCATTGCATAAAGCTACTGGACATTAATGGATCAAAGAAATTCATCCAACATAGCAAAAGAGGCAATGCGAAATAAAAGGCAAAATCTGTCAAAACAGAACAGTCCGTAAAGATGGATTTTATTGAGGCACCAGACTTGCTCAAATGAAAATGCCCAAATTGAATGAAAGTTGCGTACATATCTGAGGATCACGCACGTAAATTGGCATAATTTTCTGAGCTACCTACAGAGAGGCAGACCGGAATTCGTGACAGCAAAGAAATCTGTTACTGCGCAGCAATCCAAATCTAGTATTCACTTTACTATCAAAGACTTTAGTTGGCACAACAAAACACAAAACTAAGATAAGGAGAGGTTGCTACAGTAGTAAACAACTTCCAAGCACACAAATATAAAACAAAAATACTGGAGTAAAACAGGTTGTCTTCCATAAGCGCTTTTCTTTAACGCTTCAGGTGGCTCTAATGGAGGTGAAGCTTGATGTCTACGGGAGCTTCTATTCTTGTAGACAGTGTTGGGCCTCCAAGAGCAGAGGTTTGTAGAACAGCAGCAAGTTTCCCTTAAGTGGATCACCCAAGGTTTATCGAACTCAGGGAGGAAGAGGTCAAAGATATCCCTCTCATGCAACCCCGCAACAACAAAGCAAGAAGTCTCTTGTGTCCCCAACACACCTAATAGGTGCACTAGTTCGGCGAAGAGATAGTGAAATACAGGTGGTATGAATAAGTATGAGCAGTAGTAACGCAGCAGTAGTAACACAAGAAACAGGAAACAAGCAGCGATAGCAGTATTTAGGAACAAGGCCTAGGGATTAGACTTTCACTAGTGGACACTCTCAACTCTGATCACATAACAGAATAGATAAATACATACTCTACACTCTTGTTGGATGATGAACACATTGCGTAGGATTACACGAACCCTCAATGCCGGAGTTAACAAGCTCCACAATTCAATGTTCATATTTAAATAACCTTAGAGTGCATGAAAGATCAACACGACTAAACCAAGTACTAACATAGCATGCACACTCGTCACCTTCACACCATGTAGGAGGAATAGATCACATCAATACCATCATAGCAATAGTTAACTTCATAATCTACAAGAGATCATAATCATAGCCTACGCCAAGTACTAACACGGATGCACACACCGTCACCATTACACCGTGCGGGAGGAATAAAACTACTTTAATAACATCACTAGAGTAGCACACGGATAAATTGTGATACAAAACACATTGCAATCATAAAGAGATATAAATAAGCACTTCACTATGCCATTCATAACAGTGAATAAGTATTCTGTGAAATATAGCCTAAGAGACCCACACGGTGCACACACTCGTCACCTTTACACACGTGGGACAAGGAGTCTCCGGAGATCACATAAGTAAAACCCACTTGACTAGCATAATGACATCTAGATTACAAGCATCATCATATGAATCTCAATCATGTAAGGCAGCTCATGAGATTATTGTATTGAAGCACATAGGAGAGAGATTAACCACATAGCTACCGGTACAGCCCCGAGCCTCGATGGAGAACTACTCCCTCCTCATGGGAGACAGCAGCGTTGATGAAGATGGCGGTGGTGTCGATGGAGGAGCCTTCCGGGGGCACTTCCCCATCCCGGCGGCGTGCCGGAACGAGACTCCCGTCCCCCGCATCTTGGCTTCGCGATGGCGGCGGCTCTGGAAGGTTTCTCGTACCGTGGCTTTTCCGTATCGAGGTTTTAGGTCAGGGACCTTTAAATAGGCGAAGAGGCGAAGTCGGAGGGGCGACGAGGCGGCGAAACAACAGGGGGGCGCGGCCCCCCCTCTGGCCGCGCCGGGCTATCGTCTGGGGCCCACAGGGCCCCCCTCTGGCGACTCTCGGGTGTTCTGGAAGCTTCGTGGAAAAATAGGATGCTGGGCCTTGATTTCGTCCGATTCCGAGAATATTTCCTTACTAGGATTTCTGGAACCAAAAACAGCAGAAAACAGGAACTGGCCCTTCGGCATCTCATCAATAGGTTAGTTCCAGAAAATGCACGAATATGACATAAAATGTGCATATAACATGTAGATATCATCAATAATGTGGCATGGAACATAAGAAATTATCGATACGTCGGAGACGTATCAGCATCCCCAAGCTTAGTTTCTGCTCGTCCCGAGCAGGTAAAACGATAACAAAGATAATTTCGAAGTGACATGCCATCATAAACTTGATCATATTGTAAACATATGTAATGAATGCAGCGATCAAAACAATGGTAATGACATGAGTAAACAACTGAATCATAAAGCAAAGACTTTTCATGAATAGTACTTCAAGACAAGCATCAATAAGTCTTGCATAAGAGTTAACTCATAAAGCAATAATTCAAAGTAAAGGCATTGAAGCAACACAAAGGAAGATTAAGTTTCAGCGGTTGCTTTCTACTTGTAACATGTATATCTCATGGATAATTGTCAACATAGAGTAATATAACAAATGCAATATGCAAGTATATAAGAATCAATGCATAGTTCACACAAGTGTTTGCTTCTTGAGGTGGAGAGAAATAGGTGAACTGACTCAACATAAAAGTAAAAGAAAGGTCCTTCAAAGAGGAAAGCATCAATTGCTATATTTGTGCTAGAGCTTTTATTTTGAAAACATGAAACAATCTTGTCAACGGTAGTAATAAAGCATATGAGTTATGTAAATTATATCTTACAAGTTGCAAGCCTCATGCATAGTATACTAATAGTGCCCGCACCTTGTCCTATTTAGCTTGGACTACCGGATCATCGCAATACACATGTTTTAACCAAGTGTCACAAAGGGGTACCTCCATGCCGCCTGGTACAAAGGTCTAAGGAGAAAGCTCGCATTTTGGATTTCTCGCTTTTGATTATTCTCAACTTAGACATCCATACCGGGACAACATGGACAACGAGATAATGGACTCCTCTTTAATGCATAAGCATGTGGCAACAATTAGTGTTCTCATATGAGATTGAGGATATATGTCCAAAACTCGAAACTTCCACCATGATTCATGGCTTTAGTTAGCGGCCCAATGTTCTTCTCTAAAAATATGCATGCTCCAACCATTAAGGTGGTAGATCTCTCTTACTTCAGACAAGACGGACATGCATAGCAACTCACATGATATTCAACAAAGAGTAGTTGATGGCGTCCCCAGAACATGGTTATCGCACAACAAGCAACTTAATAAGAGATAAAGTGCATAAATACATATTCAATACCACAATAGTTTTTAAGCTATTTTGTCCCATGAGCTATATATTGTAAAGGCGAATGATGGAAATTTTAAAGGTAGCACTCAAGCAATTTACTTTGGAATGGCGGAGAAATACCATGTAGTAGGTAGGTATGGTGGACACAAATGGCATAGTAGTTGGCTCAAGGATTTTGGATGCATGAGAAGTATTCCCTCTCGATACAAGGTTTAGGCTAGCAAGGTTATTTGAAACAAACACAAGGATGAACGGTGCAGCAAAACTCACATAAAAGACATATTGTAAACATTATAAGACTCTACACCGTCTTCCTTGTTGTTCAAAACTCAATACTAGAAATTATCTAGACTTTAGAGAGACCAAATATGCAAACCAAATTTTAGCAAGCTCTATGTGTTTCTTCATTAATGGGTGCAAAGTATATGATGCAAGAGCTTAAACATGAGCACAACAATTGCCAAGTATCAAATTATTCAAGACATTTTAAAATTACTACATGTAGCATTTCCCGATTCCAACCATATAACAATTAACGAAGCAGTTCAACCTTCGCCATGAATATTATGAGCTAAGAACACATGTGTTCATATGAACCAGCGGAGCGTGTCTCTCTCCCACACAAGCATTTATTCAAATAAAAACAAAAACAAAAACAAACAGACGCTCCAAGTAAAGTACATAAGATGTGACCGAATAAAAATATAGTTTCAAGAGAAGGAACTCGATAATTTGTCGATGAAGAAGGGGATGCCTTGGGCATCCCCAAGCTTAGATGCTTGAGTCTTCTTGAAATATGCAGGGATGAACCACCGGGGCATCCCCAAGCTTAGAGCTTTCACTCTCCTTGATCATAGTATATCATCCTCCTCTCTTGACCCTTGAAAACTTCCTCCACAACAAACTCGAAACAAACTCATTAGAGGGTTAGTGCATAATCAAAAACTCACATGTTCAGAGGTGACACAATCATTCTTAACACTTCGGGACATTGCTCAAAGCTACTGGAAGGTAATGGAACAAAGAAATCCACCCAACACAGCGAAAGAAGCAATGCGAAATAAAAGGCAGAATCTGTCAAAACGGAACAGTCCGTAAAGACGAATTTTATTGAGGCACCAGACTTGCTCAGATGAAAATGCCCAAATTGAATGAAAGTTGCGTACATATCCGAGGATCACTCACGTAAATTGGCATAATTTCTGAGTTACCTACGAGAGAATTAGGCCCGGATTCGTGACAAGCAAGAAATCTGTTTCAGCGCAGTAATCCAAATCTAGTATGAACCTTACTATCAAAGACTTTACTTGGCACAACAATGCAATAAAATAAGATAAGGAGAGGTTGCTACAGTAGTAAACAACTTCCAAGACACAAATATAAAATAGAGGTACTGTAGCAAAATAAACACATGGGTTATCTCCCAAGAAGTTCTTTCTTTATAGCCATTAAGATGGGCTCAGCAGTTTTAATGATGCACTCGCAAGAGATAGTAGTTGAAGCAAAAGAGAGCATCAAGAAGCAAATTCAAAACACATTTAAGCCTAACATGCTTCCTATGCATAGGAATCTTGTAAATAAACAAGTTCATGAAGAGCAAAGTAACAAGCATAGGAAGATAAAACAAGTGTAGCTTCAAAAATTTCAGCACATAGAGAGGTGTTTTAGTAACATGGAAATTTCTACAACCATATTTTCCTCTCTCATAATAACTTTCAGTAGCCACATGAGCAAACTCAACAATATAACTATCACATAAAGCATTCTTATCATGAGTCTCATGCATAAAATTATTACTCTCCACATAAGCATAATCAATTTTATTAGTTGTAGTGGGAGCAAATTCAACAAAGTAGCTATCATTATTATTCTCATCATCAAATATAGGAGGCATAGTATCATCAAAGTAAATTTTCTCCTCAATGTTTGGGGGACTAAAAAGATCATGAAAACCAGCTTCCCCAAGCTTAGAACTTTCTATATCATTATCAACAATGGTGTTCAAAGCGTTCATACTAATATTACTACCAAGCATGCAAATAAGATTCCATAGGTTTTTTAATTTTCGCATCAAACCATCCATGTCTTAAATCAGGAAATAGAATAAGAAGCTCATTGTTGTTCATTATGCCAAACTAGTGTAAACAAGAAACAAAAAGATGCAATTGCAGGATCTAAAGGAAATAGCTTCGAGTACTTACAACGGCGAAAATAGCTTAGTAGCCGAGATCCGGAGTGTGAGTACCTTTTACCTTTCCTCCCCGGCAACGGCGCCAGAAAAGTGCTTGATGTCTACTGGTGCTTCTATTCTTGTAGACAGTGTTGGGCCTCCAAGAGCAGAGGTTTGTAGAACAGCAGCAAGTTTCCCTTAAGTGGATCACCCAAGGTTTATCGAACTCAGGGAGGAAGAGGTCAAAGATATCCCTCTCATGCAACCCCGCAACAACAAAGCAAGAAGTCTCTTGTGTCCCCAACACACCTAATAGGTGCACTAGTTCGGCGAAGAGATAGTGAAATACAGGTGGTATGAATAAGTATGAGCGAGTAGTAACGCAGCAGTAGTAACGCGATAGAAACGGTAAACAAGCAGCGATAGCAGATATTTAGGAACAAGGCCTAGGGATTAGACTTTCACTAGTGGACACTCTCAACTTTGATCACATAACGAGAATAGATAAATGCATACTCTACACTCTTGTTGGATGATGAACACATTGCGTAGGATTACACGAACCCTCAATGCCGGAGTTAACAAGCTCCACAATTCAATGTTCATATTTAAATAACCTTAGAGTGCATGAAAGATCAACACGACTAAACCAAGTACTAACATAGCATGCACACTTGTCACCTTCACACCATGTAGGAGGAATAGATCACATCAATACCATCATAGCAATAGTTACCTTCATAATCTACAAGAGATCATAATCATAGCCTACGCCAAGTACTAACACGGATGCACACACTGTCACCATTACACCGTGCGAGGAGGAATAAAACTACTTTAATAACATCACTAGAGTAGCACACGAGATAAATTGTGATACAAAACACATTGCAATCATAAAGAGATATAAATAAGCACTTCACTATGCCATTCATAACAGTGAATAAGTATTATGTGAAATATAGCCTAAGAGACCCACACGGTGCACACCATCGTCACCTTTACACACGTGGGACAAGGAGTCTCCGAAGATCACATAAGTAAAACCCACTTGACTAGCATAATGACATCTAGATTACAAGCATCATCATATGAATCTCAATCATGTAAGGCAGCTCATGAGATTATTGTATTGAAGCACATAGGAGAGAGATTAACCACATAGCTACCGGTACAGCCCCGAGCCTCGATGGAGAACTACTCCTCCTCATGGGAGACATCAGCGTTGATGGAGATGGCGGTGGTGTCGATGGAGGAGCCTTCCGGGGCACTTCCCCGTCCCGGCGGCGTGCCGGAACAGAGACTCCTGTCCCCCAGATCTTGGCTTCGCGATGGCGGCGGCTCTGGAAGGTTTCTCGTACCGTGGCTTTTCCGTATCGAGGTTTTAGGTCAGGGACCTTTAAATAGGCGAAGAGGCGGAGTCAGAGGGGCGACGAGGCAGCGACACAACAGGGGGGCGCGGCCCCCCCTCTGGCCGCGCCGGGCTGTCGTCTGGGGCCCACAGGGCCCCCCTCTAGCGACTCTCGGGTGTTCTGGAAGCTTCGTGGAAAAATAGGATGCTGGGCCTTGATTTCGTCCGATTCCGAGAATATTTCCTTACTAGGATTTACGGAACCAAAAACAGCAGAAAACAGGAACTGACCCTTCGGCATCTCGTCAATAGGTTAGTTCCAGAAAATGCACGAATATGACATAAAATGTGCATATAACATGTAGATATCATCAATAATGTGGCATGGAACATAAGAAATTATCGATACGTCGGAGACGTATCAAAGCTTGGCAGATTTCTTGTGCAATGATTGAGCAAAGGGGTAAGAAAGAAGAAGAGGGGTATAAATACCCCTCTTCAAAATCCAGCCGTTGTGCATTTTGGGGGGCCGGATAATCTGGCCTAAGTAAGGGCCGGATAATCTGCCCCCCCCCCCGGATAATCCGGCCTCCAGGTACAAAACCATGACAATGTCCGGGCAAATGTCCGGCCCCTATACTGAGAGGCAATTCTTCAAGTCCTTAGCCATTTTCGAGGGGGCCGGATATTCTTGAAATATCCGGCCCGGATAATCCGGCCCTGGTACAAAACCGGGACAATATCCGGGCAAATGTCCGGCCCCTATACTGAGCTGCAAATCCCAAAGTCCTTAGCCGAAATTCTGGGGGCCGGATATTTTGGAAATATCCGGCCCGGATTATCCGGCCTGGTGAGTTTTCTGCTGATGCTTTTTGACAGAACTGACCACATCCAACACACATACACATGTATCTATGTAATCCCTGTACCACTTAAACAACCATTAGTGTATCACATACATTGACATCAAACACACAAAACATAATATGAGACATGTTCTTACAGCTGGCGGGCCACGCGGCGTTGGACACCGAGCTGGAACAGCGCAGGCTGGCAGCCGCCGTAGCCGCAGAGGACTCCGACTCCGAGATATCTTGGTCTTCCGATGACCCTGATGCGCCTACGCCGGAGGAGAGGGCGCGGAGCAGAGGGCTACCGTCGAGTCTTTCGAGACGCTCAAACGACGCCGCGAACGCGAGGCTGGAGCAGTGCCTGCAAGAGGACGCGGCGGCGCACCGAGCCATAGCAGCCGCACGGGAGGCGGCGGAGAAGCAGGCAATGGAGCGACGCAATGACGGTGCCGGCCCGTCCGGAAGCAAGTAGTCTAGTCTTCTAGATCTACATTGTATAGTTTTTATGCATTTAAATGTACTACTTTTTATATTTTTAAATGCGTTCTAAAAATGGGTCGCCCCGGTGGACGCACACCCAGACGCAAATGGACAGTCGGACAAAATATGTCCGCGGGGCGACGCAAACGGACGCTCGCGACCACTTTTGGGCGTCCGAAATGCGTCGCGCCGCTGGAGATGCCTTTAGACTGAGAGAGGAGGGAAACTCTCCTTTATAAGCGGTCGCAGCATTTTTCTTTGGCGGACACAAGAAAGAAGTGGGGGCACCTCCAGTTTTTCTTTTGCGCACCCAAAATGTAAAAAAGTTTGGCAAATGAATAACATATAAGACAAATTCATTATCAATATTGAAGTTCAATACATATATCAAATGTGCACAATTGCAATGTAAATAGTTCAAAACATCAAAAGAGTCTTACATGATAGAATATAGCATAAATAGAAACTTAGATCATTTCTTGAATCCACGTTGTCGCATTGCCATGAAAGTTTTAACTATGGCATCATCACTTACATTAATGAACACCTCTCGCTCGATAAATATCACTAAGCAATGGTTCAAGAGCTCATCATTCATACTATTTCTCAACTTGTTTTTCACTAGACTCATTGCAGAAAATACTTTTTCAACATTCGTCATCGCCACCGGTAGGAGCAATATCAATTTGAGAAGCATGTAAAGTAAAAAAGAACATGCTTTTTTGTTTCAGCAAACTTAATAGAGAACTCACCAAGATAATTGACACATTTGAACATATAATATTTTCTTATATCATCAATAAAGATTTTAAGTTGGGGTTCAAGTCTTATCAAATCCATGCTTGTTATGCCATTGGGAAAGTTTCATTACCATTTGTGCATCATAAGAAGCAAATGAATTCACGGGTTCAAAACTTCCATGGAAATAAGAAACTCCATGTTAACCTCATCAAACCGATTGTCAAGCTCTTGAATAATTTGATCAACAACACCAAGAAACACTTCTCTTCTACAACGAGCATCATTTGTTTGTTTTTCCTGATATCATTGTGATCTTCCATGATCCACATAATTGTACTCTGTTGAAGGAACTTCAATGCCATATTTGTTGCAAAAGAATGTCACATTTTCTAGAAATCCTTCCCATTCAAGTGATGACCTCATATGCTTCATTTTATTCTTTGACAATCCAACAAGCTCTATTGCATTGACAATATCTTGATCCCTCTTTTGCAAATATATAGACAAGTCATTTGTTTAGCCAAGAACAACAAGCATCATGTTGAGATTGAAAACAAAGTCAAATGATTCAAAGGCCGCTGCAACTTCTCTTATTCTTGTCCACTCACTCTTTTGTGAACGATCTTTTCCAATCCTTACAAGCACGTCAAGGATTGTGGGGTATATGTCAACAACGTGTAGTATGGTCTTGTAATGAGAACCCCATCGAGTATCACCGGGTCTGATAAACCTATCTCTTGATTTAGTCCACTTCTACTTGCAATTTCACCCATCTCAAGTGCTTGTAAAACTTGTTTAGCTCTAACATCTCAAAGCATGGCATGACGTTTGTAAGAAAACTCCAATGATATTGAACAAATAAGAAACATGATAAAAAACCACACACATGCTTCACTTTTCTTTGCCACGACAATAAGAACCAATTGAAGTTGATGTGAAAAGCAATGGATATAAAAATAAGATGGCTACTCTTTCATGATCAATGTTTTCAACCCCTTAATATCACCCTTCATGTTGCTAGCCCCCATCATGTCCTTGCCCACCAATTTGAGTGGGAGACAAATGATGATCTTTTAGCAAGGATATAAATGCAACATTAAGAGACAATGGAGTAGTATTGGAAATAACCTTATTGACCTCTTCATTACACTAATAGAGGGTGTTTAGACAATTTTTAGATTTGCAAAAATCGAAAAGGAAACATGACTTTTTTCAGATTTTAGATTTCGGGAAGAAATTTCAAAAAAAGAAAAAAATAGCAATGGCGCACCATGCCTTGGTGCGCCACTACTAACTTCCCGCCCAAAAAATTTAAAATGCCTTCGCCGGCCACTTACCCCCTCCTACTCCCTACTCCCTCCTCCTCCTCCTCCTCCTACTCCTCTCCCATTCTCCTCATCTCCTTTACTTCCTTCTACTCCTCCATCCACTCCTCATTACTCCTCTCCGAAGACCGTCCGGCCTCCACATCCTCCTCTCCAGCGAACTCCAACGACCCTCTGGCCTCCCTCCTCCCTCCGGCCTCCATTACCCCCTCCTCTCTATGAACCCTCCCCTCCTCCATCCTACATCCTCACCTCACCTCTACTCCATTCTATCATCCATCCTACCCCGGACGACTAGGATATGAATGAGATGAACATGGGACAAATAATTCGAGCAACAAAAGCAAAAAAAATCAAAAAAAATGTGCCATATCTAGATCTAGATCAAGAAATTTCAAATTTTAGCAGCGGCGCACCTTTTGCTGTCCAGTGGCGCACCTCCCACTTTTAGCAATGGCGCACCAAGGAGCTAGTAGTGGCGCACTGCTTGGTGCGCCACTACTAATCTAGATAGGAATGGCGCACCACTGGTGCGCCACTGCTAACAGTTAGCAGTGCCGCACCCAGGTGCGCGCTGATTAGCTATTTCCTAGCAGTGTTACCTTACCTTCCGCAAGCCATTTTATAAGTTCAATAAAATCCCCCGATTGGTTGATTCTTCACTATCATCATGTACATTCTTCTTAGACACCTTCATAATAAAATTATCAATTTTGGTATTGGGTGCAACAAATAAGTTGTACTTCTCTTGAGCTTGGTTGTGAATGCTAGTAACACCACCCACATGCTTCTTAAATGCTTCAGGCCTCCTAAAATTTCTAAAACCATCTTTAAGAAAGGCATCTCCTTCAGGACCGCCATTGGCTCTCTCCACGCGCTTTAGGCTGCATGGTGGCGACGAGCAGTAGCCAACCGAGCGCGTCTCCAACGACCGGCGAGATTCGGCTGACTGCCTCCAGGGCCAGAGAAAGCTGGAGTGGAAGAGGAGCCTGAGGGAAGGGTTGAACCCAAGGGATGAGAGGGAGGGGGACCAGCCGAGCCGGGCGAGCCGGGCGAGTTGCCGGCAGAGGGCGTAAGGGTAGGCCAGAGAGGGAGATTGGAGGACGGAGGAAGCGCCAGTATCTAGGTTTGGTTCGGCGTTGACGAGGAGAGATGTCGTTCCGCAGTTCTGCTCGCTGAACCCACTCAGGTTTGGCACTCTGTGCACTAGTAGAAAAAATGGCTTTGGTTTTTGGCTCCAAAGAGCATTAGCATCGGTTGTGCTACGAACCCAGACTAAAGGTTGCATTAGCACCGGTTCATGCGGCCTAGACGTCGCAGGGGACCAGCAGAGTTTTAGCACCGGTTCGTGACACGGACCGGTGCTAAAGGTTTGTCATCGGGCACGTGGCAGACGCGAAACCTTTAGCACCGGTCCGTGTCATGAACCGGTGCTTAAGATAAACATTATCACCGGTCCTCGTCATGAACCGGTGCTAAAGCCCCCCTTTGCCTATAAATTCAGCTCACCCCAGCCAGCCCTCTTTCTATTTTTTCTTGGTGGAAGGTGTGAGGGTTGTGTGCTTGTTTGCTTGTTTGCTTTTCTTTCCGATGCACATGAGGTGCTCGATGAAATGTCTGAGAGAATGATGTCGCTTCGTTTCACACAAAACCAAAATGATATGAGGTGCCGGAGCGACACTTGAGATTTCTGCTCTTTCTTTCCTCCTCGATCAACGTAAGCAACTTTACCGTTTCATTTGTACAGTGGTCATTTCACTATTTATGATGTTTTGTAATGGTTTTTTGATAAATTTAATTATTTGATGTAGATGAACCGGCGGCAATGGATGTACGTTGACCGACGCCTACCCGAGTTAACTGCAGGCCTGAAAGATTTTCTCCGTGTGGCTGAGGAAAACCCACAGGCGGATGGTTTTATGTGTTGTCCATGTGTTGATTGTCGGAACTTAAAGCAATACCGTAAATGGAAAGTCCTTCACTCCCACCTGCTTTGGAATGGTTTCATGTCCACCTATAATTGTTTGAACAAGAATGGAGAAAGAGGGGTTATGATGGAAGACAATGAAGAAGAAAAAGAGGATGATGATATGTACCCTAACTGCGGTGATACTGCAACGGGGCATGATGAAGATGAAGAGGCATCAGATGAGCCCGTTGATGATGATCTTCGTCGGGCCATCGCTGGTGCACATAGAGTAGCAGAAAGTGCAAACGAGAAGCGGAAGTTAAAGGGCATGTTAGAGGAACACAAAAGAGTTGTTCCCAAATTGCGAAGATGGTAGCACAAAGCTCGGTACCGCACTGGAGTTGCTTCAATGGAAGGCAGAGGCTGGTATATGTGACAAGGCATTTGAGAAGTTACTGAAAATAATGAAGAAGCTTCCAAAGGATAACAAATTGTCTGACAGTACGTATGAAGCAAAGAAAGTTCTCCGCCCTCTAGGATTAGAGGTGCAGAAGCTACATGCATGCATTAATGAATGCATCCTATACCGCGGTGAGGAGTACGAAAATTTAAAAAATTCCTGGTATGCACTGCACTGCGGTATAAGATCAGGCGAGATGACCCTGGTGATGTTGAGGGCGAGTCCCCCAGGAAGAGGGTTCCTGTCAAGGTTATGTGGTATGCTTCTATAATACCATGGTTGAAACGTCTATTTAGAAACAAAGAGCATGCCAGGTTGTTGCGATGGTACAAAGAAGATCGTAAGAAAGACGAGATGGTGAGACACCCCGCTGATGGGTCGCAGTGAAAAAAATCGATAGAGAGTCCCGGAATTTACAGGTGACGCGAGGAACTTAAGGTTTGGTCTAAGTACAGATGACATCAATCATTTTGGGGAGCAGAGCTGTAGTCATAGCATCTGGCCTGTAACTCTATGTATCTATAACCTTCCGCGGGCATGAAGCGAAAGTTCATTATGATGCCAGTGCTCACCTAAGGCCCAAATCAACCCAGCAACGACATTGATGTGTACCTAAGGCCATTATTTGAAGAACTATTACAGTTGTGGGACAAACTAGGTGTACATGCGTGGGATGAGCACAAACATGATC
Organism: Lolium rigidum; assembly: GCF_022539505.1. NCBI lineage: Eukaryota > Viridiplantae > Streptophyta > Magnoliopsida > Poales > Poaceae > Lolium > Lolium rigidum. Next base: position 103,690,335 of record NC_061508.1, on the reverse strand, counting down.
CATTTGACCTACGAGCGTTGCTTTTCGTGACCATCAATGATTCGTCTGCTCTTAGTAACCTTTCAGGACAGACAAACAAGCGATACAATGCATGCAGACACTATTTAGATGAGACCGAAGGTGTATATTTGGATAAATGTAACAAGGTTGTGTACCTGGGGCATCGTCGATTTCTTCCAAAGAGGCACCCCGTCAGAAAGACAGGCAAGAATTTCGGAGGTGAGGCGGATCACCGGGAGAAGCCTAACCTCCGTACTGGTGATGCTTTACTTGATATGGTCTGATGGCGTGTAACTCACACGTTCGTTGGGAACCCCAAGAGGAAGGTATGATGCGCACAGCAGCAAGTTTTCCCTCAGAAAGAAACCAAGGTTTATCGAACCAGGAGGAGCCAAGAAGCACGTTGAAGGTTGATGGCGGCGGGATGTAGTGCGGCGCAACACCGGGGATTCCGGCGCCAACGTGGAACCTGCACAACACAACCAAAGTACTTTGCCCCAACAAAACAGTGAGGTTGTCAATCTCACCGGCTTGTCTGTAACAAAGGATTAGATGTATAGTGTGGATGATGATTGTTTGCGTAAAACGAGTAGAACAAGTATTGCGATAGATTGTATTCGATGTAAAAGAATGGACCGGGGTCCACAGTTCACTAGAGGTGTCTCTCCCATAAGATAAATAGCATGTTGTGTGAACAAATTACAGTCGGGCAATTGACAAATAGAGATGGCATAACAATGCACATACATGACATGATGAATATTGTGAGATTTAATTGGGCATTACGACAAAGTACATAGACCGCTATCCAGCATGCATCTATGCCTAAAAAGTCCACCTTCGAGGTTATCATCCGAACCCCTTCCGATATTAAGTTGCAAAACAACGAGACAATTGCATTAAGTATGGTGCGTAATGTAATCAATAACTACATCCTCGGACATAGCATCAATGTTTTATCCCTAGTGGCAACAGCACATCCACAACCTTAGAACTTTCTCATCACCGTCCCAGATTTAATGGAGGCATGAACCCACTATCGAGCATAAATACTCCCTCTTGGAGTTAAGAGCAAAAACTTGGCCAGAGCCTCTACTAATAACGGAGAGCATGCAAGATCATAAACAACACATAGGTAATAGATTGATAATCAACATAACATCGTATTCTCTATCCATCGGATCCCGACAAACACAACATATAGAATTACGAGATAGATGATCTTGATCATGTTAGGCAGCTCACAAGATCCGACAATGAAGCACATGAGGAGAAGACAACCATCTAGCTACTGCTATGGACCCATAGTCCAGGGGTGAACTACTCACTCATCACTCCGGAGGCGACCATGGCGGTGAAGAGTCCTCCGGGAGATGATTCCCCTCTCCGGCAGGGTGCCGGAGGTGATCTCCGAATCCCCCGAGATGGGATTGGCGGCGGCGGCGTCTCAGTAAGGTTTTCCGTATCGTGGCTCTCGGTACTGGGGGTTTCGCGACGAAGGCTTTAAGTAGGCGGAAGGGCAATGCGGGGGGCCACACGAGGGCCCCACACGCCAGGGCCGCGCGGCCAAGGGCCAGGCCGCACCGCCCTGTTGTGTCGGTGCCTCGTGGCCCCACTTCCTTTCCTCCTCGGTCTTCTGGAAGCTTCGTGCAAAAATAGGACCCTGGGCGTTGATTTCGTCCAATTCCGAGAATATTTCCTTTGTAGGATTTCTGAAACCAAAAACAGCAGAAAACAGGAATCGGCTCTTCGGCATCTCGTTAATAGGTTAGTGCCGGAAAATGCATAAATGCGACATATAATGTGTATAAAACATGTAGATATCATCAATAATGTGGCATGGAACATAAGAAATTATCGATACGTCGGAGACGTATCAGCATCCCCAAGCTTAGTTCCTGCTCGTCCCGAGCGATAACAAAGATAATTTCTGGAGTGACATGCCATCATAACCTTGATCATACTATTGTAAGCATATGTAATGAATGCAGCGATCAAAACAATGGTAATGCATGAGTAAACAAATGAATCATAAAGCAAAGACTTTTCATGAATAGTACTTAAAGACAAGCATCAATAAGTCTTGCATAAGAGTTAACTCATGAAGCAATAAATCAAAGTAAAGGTATTGAAGCAACACAAAGGAAGATTAAGTTTCAGCGGTTGCTTTCAACTTGTAACATGTATATCTCATGGATAATTGTCAACATAGAGAAATATAACAAGTGCAATATGCAAGTATGTAGGAGTCAATGCACAGTTCACACAAGTGTTTGCTTCTTGAGGTGGAGAGAAATAGGTGAACTGACTCAACATTAAAAGTAAAAGAAAGATCCTTCAAAGAGGAAAGCATCGATTGCTATATTTGTGCTAGAGCTTTTATTTTGAAAACATGAAACAATTTTGTCAACGGTAGTAATAAAGCATATGTATCATGTAAATTATATCTTACAAGTTGCAAGCCTCATGCATAGTATACTAATAGTGCCCGCACCTTGTCCTAATTAGCTTGGATTACCGGGATCATCGCAATACACATGTTTTAACCAAGTGTCACAAAGGGGTACCTCCATGCCGCCTGTACAAAGGTCTAAGGAGAAAGCTCGCATTTTGGATTTCTCGCTTTTGATTATTTTCAACTTAGATATCCATACCGGGACAACATGGACAACAGATAATGGACTCATCTTTAATGCATAAGCATGTAGCAAAAATTAGTGTTCTCATATGAGATTGAGGATATATGTCCAAAACTGAAACTTCCACCATGATTCATGGCTTTAGTTAGCGGCCCAATGTTCTTCTCTAATAATATGCATGCTCTAACCATTAAAGTGGTAGATCTCCCTTACTTCAGACAAGACGGACATGCATAGCAACTCACATGATATTCAACAAAGAGTAGTTGATGGCGTCCCCGTAAACATGGTTATCGCACAACAAGCAACTTAATAAGAGATAAAGTGCATAAGTACATATTCAATACCACAATAGTTTTTAGGCTATTTGTCCCATGAGCTATATATTGTAAAGGTAAAGAATGGAAATTTTAAAGGTAGCACTCAAGCAATTTACTTTGGAATGGCGGAGAAATACCATGTAGTAGGTAGGTATGGTGGACACAAATGGCATAGTGATTGGCTCAAGGATTTTGGATGCATGAGAAGTATTCCCTCTCGATACAAGGTTTAGGCTAGCAAGGTTATTTGAAACAAACACAAGGATGAACCGGTGCAGCAAAACTCACATAAAAGACATATTGTAAACATTATAAGACTCTACACCGTCTTCCTTGTTGTTCAAAACTCAATACTAGGAATTATCTAGACTTTAGAGAGACCAAATATGCAAACCAAATTTAGCAAGCTCTAGGTGTTTCTTCATTAATGGGTGCAAAGTATATGATGCAAGAGCTTAAACATGAGCACAACAATTGCCAAGTATCAAATTATTCAAGACATTTTAGAATTACTACATGTAGCATTTCCCGATTCCAACCATATAACAATTTAACGAAGAAGATTCAACCTTCGCCATGAATACTATGAGTAAAGCCTAAGGACATATTTGTCCATACGCAACAACAGAGCGTGTCTCTCTCCCACACAATGAATGCTAGGATCCATTTTATTCAAACAAAAACAAAAACAAACCGACGCTCCAAGCAAAGTACATAAGATGTGATGGAATAAAAATATAGTTTCAGGGAGGAACCTGATAATGTTGTCGATGAAGAAGGGGATGCCTTGGGCATCCCCAAGCTTAGACGCTTGAGTCTTCTTAAAATATGCAGGGGTGAACCACCGGGGCATCCCCAATCTTAGAGCTTTCACTCTCCTTGATCATATTGTATCATCCTCCTCTCTTGATCCTTGAAAACTTCCTCCACACCAAACTCGAAACAACTCATTAGAGGGTTAGTGCACAATAAAAATTAACATGTTCAGAGGTGACACAATCATTCTTAACACTTTTGGACATTGCATAAAGCTACTGGACATTAATGGATCAAAGAAGTTCATCCAACATAGCAAAAGAGGCAATGCGAAATAAAAGGCACAATCTGTCAAAACAGAACAGTCCGTAAAGATTGATTTTATTGAGGCACCAGACTTGCTCAAATGAAAATGCCCAAATTGAATGAAAGTTGCTTACATATCTGAGGATCACGCACGTAAATTGGCATATTTTTCTGAGCTACCTACAGAGAGGCAGGTCGAAATTCGTGACAAGCAAAGAAATCGTTTCACACGCAAGAATCCAAATCTAGTATGAACCTTACTATCAAAGACTTTACTTGGCACAACAATGCACAAAACTAAGATAAGAAGAGCTTGCTACAGTAGTAAACAACTTCCAAGACTCAAATATAAAACAAAAATACTGTAGTAAAAACATGGGTTGTCTCCCATAAGCGCTTTTCTTTAACGCCTTTCAGCCTAGGCGCGTAAAGTGTATATCAAGTATTATCAAGAGACGAAGCATCAACATCATAATTTGTTCTAATAATAGAATCAAAAGGTAACTTCATTCTCTTTCTAGGGAAGTGTTCCATACCTTTCTTGAGAGGAAATTGATATTTAATATTACCTTCCTTCATATCAATGGTGGCACCAACAGTTCGAAGAAAAGGTCTTTCCAATATAATGGGACAAGATGCATTGCATTCAATATCCAAGACAACAAAATCAACGGGGACAAGGTTATTGTTAACGGTAATGCGAACATTATCAACTCTCCCCAAAGGTTTCTTTATAGCATTATCAACAAGATTAACATCCAAATAACAATTTTTCAATGGTGGCAAGTCAAGCATATTATAGATTTTCTTAGGCATAACGGAAATACTTGCACCAAGATCACATAAAGCATTACAATCAAAGTTATTGATCTTCATCTTAATGATGGGCTCCCAACCATCCTCTAGCTTTCTAGGAATAGAAGTTTCAAGTTTTAGTTTCTCTTCTCTAGCTTTTATGAGAGCATTTGTAATATGTTTCGTGAAAGCCAAGTTTATAGCACTAGCATTGGGACTCTTAGCAAGTTTTTGTAAGAACTTTATAACTTCAGAGATGTGGCAATCATCAAAATCCAAACCATTATAATCTAAAGCAATGGGATCATCATCCCCAATGTTGGAAAAAATTTCAGCAGTTTTATCACAGGCAGTTTTAGCAGTTTCAGGCAATTTTGCGGGCTTTGCACTAGGAGTAGTAACATTGCCAACACCAATTATTTTATCATTGATAGTAGGAGGTGCAGCAACATGTGAATCATTAACATTACTAGTGGTGGTAATAGTCCAAACTTTAGCTACATTATTCTTTTTAGCTAGTTTTTCATCTTCTTCTCTTTCCCACCTAGCATGCAATTCGGCCATCAATCTTATATTCTCATTAATTCTAACTTGGATGGCATTTGCTGTAGTAACAATTTTATTTTCAATATCCTTATTAGTCATAACTTTCGATTTCAAAAGATCAACATCGGAGGCAAGACTATCAACCTTAGAAGCGAGAATATCAATTTTATTGAGCTTTTCCTCAACGTATTTGTTAAAAGCAGTTTGTGTACTAATAAATTCTTTAAGCATAGCTTCAAGTCCAGGGGGTGTGTTCCTATTATTGTTGTAAGAATTCCCATAAGAATTACCATAACCGTTACCATTATTATAAGGATATGGTATATAGTTATTACTACAATTGTTCTGATAAGCATTGTTGTTGAAATTATTATTTTTAATGAAGTTTACATCAACATGTTCTTCTTGGGCAACCAATGAAGCTAACGGAACATTATTAGGATCAACATTAGTCCTATCATTCACAAGCATAGACATAATAGCATCAGTCTTATCACTCAAGGAAGAGGTTTCTTCAACAGAATTTACCTTCTTACCTTGTGGAGCTCTTTCCGTGTGCCATTCAGAGTAATTAATCATCATATTATCAAGGAGCTTTGTTGCTTCACCAAGAGTGATGGACATAAAGGTACCTCCAACAGCTGAATCCAGTAGGTTCCGCGAAGAAAAGTTCGATCCTCGCATAAAAGGTTTGGATGATCATCCAAGTAGTCGATCCATGGGTTGGGCAATTTTTAACCAAAGATTTCATTCTTTCCCAAGCTTGTGCAACATGCTCATTATCCAATTGTTTAAAATTCATTATGCTACTTCTCAAAGATATAATTTTAGCAGGGGGATAATATCTACCAATAAAAGCATCCTTGCATTTAGTCCATGAATCAATACTATTCTTAGGCAGAGATAGCAACCAATCTTTAGCTCTTGCTCTTAATGAGAAAGGAAACAATTTTAATTTTATAATGTCACCATCTACATCTTTATACTTTTGCATTTCACACAATTCAACAAAGTTATTAAGATGGGCAGCAGCATCATCGTAACTAACACCGTAAAATTGCTCTCGCATAACAAGATTCAGTAAAGCAGGTTTAATTTCAAAGAATTCTGCTGTAGTAGCAGGTGGAGCAATAGGTGTGCACAAGAAATCATTATTATTTGTGGTTGTGAAGTCGCACAACTTAGTATTTTCAGGGGTAGCCATTTTAGCAGTAGTAAATAAAGCAAACTAGATAAAGTAAATGCAAGTAACTAATTTTTTTGTGTTTTTGATATAGAGTGCAAGACAAGTAAATAAAGTAAAGCTAGCAACTAATTTTTTTGTGTTTTGATATAATGCAGCAAACAAGTAAGTAAATAAAATAAAGCAAGACAAAAACAAAGTAAAGAGATTGACTCGTGGAGACTCCCCTTGCAGCGTGTCTTGATCTCCCCGACAACGGCACCGGAAAATATGCTTGATGGCGTGTAACTCACACGTTCGTTGGGAACCCCAAGAGGAAGGTATGATGCGCACAGCAGCAAGTTTTCCCTCGGAAAGAAACCAAGGTTTATCGAACCAGGAGGAGCCAAGAAGCACGTTGAAGGTTGATGGCGGCGGGATGTAGTGCGGCGCAACACCAGGGATTCCGGCGCCAACGTGGAACCTGCACAACACAACCAAAGTACTTTGCCCCAACGAAACAGTGAGGTTGTCAATCTCACCGGCTTGCTGTAACAAAGGATTAGATGTATAGTGTGGATGATGATTGTTTGCAGAAAACAATAGAACAAGTATTGCAGTAGATTGTATTCGATGTAAAAGAATGGACCGGGGTCCACAGTTCACTAGAGGTGTCTCTCCCATAAGATAAATAGCATGTTGGGTGAACAAATTACAGTCGGGCAATTGACAAATAGAGAGGGCATAACAATGCACATACATGACATGATGAATATTGTGAGATTTAATTGGGCATTACGACAAAGTACATAGACCGCTATCCAAGCATGCATCTATGCCTAAAAAGTCCACCTTCAGGTTATCATCCGAACCCCTTCCAGTATTAAGTTGCAAAACAACAGAAAATTGCATTAAGTATGGTGCGTAATGTAATCAATAACTACATCCTCGGACATAGCATCAATGTTTTATCCCTAGTGGCAACAGCACATCCACAACCTTAGAACTTTCTGTCACTGTCCCACATTTAATGGAGGCATGAACCCACTATCGAGCATAAATACTCCCTCTTGGAGTTAAGAGCAAAAACTTGGCCAGAGCCTCTACTAATAACGGAGAGCATGCAAGATCATAAACAACACATAGGTAATAGATTGATAATCAACATAACATCGTATTCTCTATCCATCGGATCCCGACAAACACAACATATAGAATTACAGATAGATGATCTTGATCATGTTAGGCAGCTCACAAGATCCGACAATGAAGCACATGAGGAGAAGACAACCATCTAGCTATCGCTATGGACCCATAGTCCAGGGGTGAACTACTCACTCATCACTCCGGAGGTGACCATGGCGGTGAAGAGTCCTCCGGGAGATGATTCCCCTCTCCGGCAGGGTGCCGGAGGTGATCTCCAGAATCCCCCGAGATGGGATTGGCGGCGGCGGCGTCTCTGGAAGGTTTTCCTTATCGTGGCTCTCGTGACTGGGGGTTTCGCGACGAAGGCTTTAAGTAGGCGGAAGGGCAACGCGGGGGGCCACACGAGGGCCCCACACGCCAGGGCCACGCGGCCAAGGGCCAGGCCGCGCCGCCCTGTTGTGTCGGCGCCTCGAGGCCCCACTTCCTTTCCCCCTCGGTCTTCTGGAAGCTTCGTGCAAAAATAGGACCCTGGGCGTTGATTTCGTCCAATTCCGAGAATATTTCCTTTGTAGGATTTCTGAAACCAAAAACAGCAGTAAAACAAGAATCGGCTTCTTCGGCATCTCGTTAATAGGTTAGTGCCGGAAAATGCATAAATACGACATATAATGTGTATAAAACATGTAGATATCATCAATAATGTGGCATGGAACATAAGAAATTATCGATACGTCGGAGACGTATCATGGTCAAGGACATAAAAAAAATCTTTGGAAAGGGTCCTGGTGGTCAATCTGTTCCGAATGACGTCGCTACCGGACACACACCCATGTGGAAGAAGAAATCTATATTTTGGGAGCTACCCTATTGGAAATACCTAGAGGTCCGCTCTTCAATCGACGTGATGCACGCGACGAATAATCTTTGTGTGAATCTGCTAGGCTTGGCGTGTATGGGAAGACAAAAGGTACACCAGAAGCACGGGGGGACCAGTGACGTATGGAAGACCCAAAAAACAAGCAAGAATAGAACAAGACGGATAAAGGGCGTCACTTAAGTCCCGCCAGCTACGCTCTTACCAGAGCAGAGAAGGAAATCTTTTCTGAAGTACTTTACAGTATCAAGGTGCTGTCTGGCTTCTCATCAAATATAAAGGGGATTATAAATATGGTAGAGAAAAAAATCCAAAACCTGAAGTCGCATTACTGTTGCTTCCGGTTGCATTGAGGGGGCTTCTGCCAGAAAATGTTCGAATACCCATTGTGAAGCTATGTGATTCCTCAATGTAATATCTTAGAAGGTAATAAATCCAGTTAGTCTGCCAAGGTTACAGAAGGATGTGGAGCAATGTCTTGTAAGTTTTGAGTTGGTGTTTCCGCCATCTTTCTTCAATATTATGACGCATCTCCTGGCTCACCTTGTCGAAGAGATTGACATCCTCGGTCCTATATTTCTACACAATATGTTCCCCTTCGAGAAGTTCATGGGAGTCTTAAAGAAATATGTTCATAACCATGCTAGGCCAGAAGGAAGCATCTCCAAGGGCTATGAAGCAGAGGAGGTCATTGAGTTCTGTGTTGACTTTATTCCTGACCTTAAGTCGTTGGTGTTCCTAAATCGCGACATGAGGGGAGACTAAGTGGAAAAGGCACGCTAGGAAAGAAATCAATAATATGTATAGATGGGATTTCTTTCACTCAAGCACACTACACAGTTCTACAAAGTTCCACCTTGGTGGCCCCGTATATCAGTGAACACAAGAATATTGTACGCTCCGAACACCTGGGGCAATCAGAAGACTGGATTACACATAAACATATGCAGACTTTCGGCGGTTGGCTGCGAACACATCTCATGAATAACAACGATGTTGGAGATCAGCTGTACTTGTTGGCCAGGTCACCATCTTCGACTTACTGACTTTCCAAGGGTACGAGATAAATGGAAATACCTTGTACACGATCCACCAAGATAAAAAAGAGCACCAACCAAAACAGTGGTGTCCGCATTGAGGCAACAAACAATAATGGGGAAAAGGACACATATTATGGTTACATAGAGGAGATATGGGAACTTTACTATGGACCTTCTTCTAAGATCCCTTTGTTTCGGTGCAAATGGGTCAAGCTTGATGGAGTAGGGGTAAAGGTAGACCAGTTGTACGGAATGACAACAGTGGATCTCAACAATCTTGGTTACAAAGACGAACCATTCATCCTAGCTAATAATGTGGCTCGGGTTTTCTATGTGAATGACATATCCTCCAGACCGAAGAAAACAAAACATAAGCAAACGATCTCATCCGATGAGCCAAAGCGTCACATAGTTCTTTCAGGGAAAAGAAAAATCGTGGGAGTCGAGGACAAGACAGACATGTCAGAAGATTATAATAAGTTTAGTGAAATTCCACCCTTCACATTGAACATTGACCCAACCATCGCGTTAAATGCTGAAGATGCTCCATGGTTACGGTCGAAGTGATCATAATCTATTATTATCCTGTACCTTGAGCTTATATTGTGAAGGATTTTTTTGTGATATCTGAAATTCTCCAATTTTAATATTTTTTCCTTGCAACTATGACACATAATATGACACCACGAGAAGGTTTCGCGTTGTTTGGATCGCTTTTGAATTTTTTATGCTCGTTTCAAACTATACTCAAAACGGCGGCATGAAGATCCTTTGCCCGGGGCGGAGTTTCAGTGAACTTGCACTAGATCTCTGTTGAAATAGCTTGTTGTGAACCCAAAAAAGATTTTTACAAAAAATCTTGAGCATTATATCTTGTACCTGTAGTTCAAATCTGGTCGGCCTCCTACTGATTCGGCAGAAATTTGTCTTTTTCATGAGGGGTGGACGGAAAGGTTTCAGATACACCACTTGGGAAATTATCCATCTTAGGTGGTCTAGTATTTTTGAAAAATGTGTTGGTACCAACGTGAAACTTTAATTTGGTGGTTGCTTCAGAAAACACCCCGTTTTCGGCACCTCAAAAATGGAAAATGGCTTTTTCGTGCGATGAAAAGGAAAAATTCCTGCTGCAACATCGTAAGACATCCCAAGATGCACATGTGTGCACAATATGGGCACATTATCACAAACTATGCCGCGATTCTATCAATAACATTGGCCGTTTGACCTAAATGCCATGAAACCTCGAAGATGGACGCTTCCAGGGCCTTGCGGGGAATTTTTTCCGAGGCAGAGCTTAAGAGGATGTCGTAGGGCGTGTGCACCAATGGAATCTTCGAGAAGCTCCACCATGGGAGATTTCCCAACCCTTTCACCAATACTGTTAGAGGAGATGGAGGCTTCCAGGGCCTTGTGGGGAAATTTTTCTGAGGCAGAGCTTTCGAAGATGTCCTAGGGAGTGTGCACCAACGACATCTTCGAGAAGCTCCGCCACGGGAGATTTCCCAACCCGTTCACCAATACTGTTAGAGGAGATGGAGGCTTCTAGGGCCTTGCGGGGAATTTTTTCCGAGGCGGAGCTTCGGAAGATGTCCTAGGGCATGTGCACCAACGACACCTTCGAGAAGCTCCGCCACGGGGAGATTTCCCAACCCTTTTACCAACAATGGGGAAGAAGCTCCCTACCTGCTTGTTGAGCTGCTTGCGATTATCGACACTCCTTTTATAGGCCCGGCGCCACTCCATCGTTCGTCTTGTTCCTCTGAGAGGGCGTGTCCGCTACATGACTTATCTCGCCGAACAGTGCATCCTCTCACGCGTCTTTATCTTCCCGACAACTTTAGTCCTGGTTGCACCCACTAGCCAGAATTAATGGCAAAATGGTCGGTGGGTGCAACCGGGACTAAATGTTGCCCACTTTTAGTCCCGGTTGCACCCACCAGCCGAGACTAATGGCAAAATGGTTGGTGGGTGTAACCGGGACTAAAGGTTGCCCACCTTAAGGTATAGTTTTTATTATTTGCTATAGTTATAATTTATAGTATTTTATTAGTTATAATTTAGAATTATTTATTAGTTATACTTATAATTTATAGTATTTTATTATTACTTATAATTTATAGTTATTTATTAGTTATAGTTATAATTTTATTGGTTTTTAGATATAGTTTTTGTTATTTGTTATAGTTGTAATTTATAATATTTTATTAGTTATAATTTAGAATTTATGATTATTTATTAATTATAGTTATAATTTATAGTATTTTATTATTACTCATAATTTATAGTTATTTATTAGTTATAGTTATAATTTTATTGGTTTTTAGATATAGTTTTTACTATTTGTTATAGTTGTAATTTATAGTATTTTATTAGTTACAATTTAGAATTTATAATTATCAATTACTTATAGTTATAATTATAGTATTTTATTATTACTTATAATTTATAGTTATTTATTAGTTATAGTTATAATTTTATTGGTTTTTAGGTATAGTTTTTATTATTTGTTATACTTATAATTTTTAGTATTTTACTAGTTCTAAGTTAGAATTTAGAATTATTGCTGGCTATATTTATTGTTTTCAACTATAAATTAGCTATAGTTTATTAGCTATAATTTTATTTGTTTAAAAAGACGGGAAACACTGAATGTACAAAAATGATTTGAAAATTTGACCTTTAGCACCGGTTCGTGGCTGGAATCGGTGCTAAAGGGTGCCCTTGGCGCCACCCAAAGGGCAGCCAAAAAGCAAACCTTTAGCACCGGTTCGTGGCTGGAACCGGTGCTAAAGGGTCTTAAGCACCGGTTCCAGCCACGAACCGGTGCTAAATGCCCGTGGTATTTATTTCCCGCGGCCCTACTCTTCTGCCCCAGATCGACCACCACGAGATACTGCTAAGGACGCGCTAGGAGAAGTGGAAGACGCCGGCAGGTTGCCCAATTTTCGAGCCGCCGCCGCCGTCTGCCGCCGCCGCTGTGGCACCATGCCCGGCCGCACGTCTCTCTGCCTCGACCGTCGCGCGCAACCGCTCGCCGCCGCGCCCGCCGGCCACACCCCTTCCTCGACCGCCCGACGTCTCCGCCGCGCCCGTGCGCCATCGACCCCGCCGTCCCTGCCGTGCTCCTATCCTCCGGCCGGCTGGCAAGGTGAGGTTTTTTTAATTTTAGTTTTTTTAAAAAAAATTTCAATGTTGTTGCAAATGTATTAGTTAGTTAATTTAATTGTGTTAGTATAATTAGTTTTATTGTTAGTTATAGTTATTTGTTAGTTTTTTAGTTAGGTTTATTTGTTATATATAGTTTATTTGTTAGTTTGTTTTAGGTATATATTAGTTAGTTTAAATTTTAGTTAGTATATATTTGTTATAGTATAATTGTGTTAGTATATATTAGTTAGTTCAATTGTTAGTTATAGTTATTTGTTAGTGTTTTTACTTAGATTTATTAGTTATAGTTTATTTGTTAGTTTATTTTAGGTATATATATTAATTAGTTTAAATTGTAGTTAGTATATATTAGTTAGTATATATTTGTTATAGTATAATTGTGTTAGTATATATTAGTTAGTTATAGTATATTGTAGTTTAATTATGTTAGTATATATTAGTTAGTTCAATTGTTAGTTATAGTTTATTTCTTAGTTTATTTTAGTTAGATTTATTTGTTAGTTTATATCAGTTATAGTGCATATATAGTAACACTTTGTCATTCATTTGTTTTTTTGAAAGGAATATGGTAGGGAAGTCTCTACGGTGATTTTGTTTTTAAATAATAAGAACCCAAATTCGCGTCCTTGAGGACTTGAACCTGGGTGGCTGGGTTGTACATCCACTTCCCTAACCAAGTGAGGTAGCTAGGCTCACTTCTTTGTCATTCATTTGTTAAGCTATGTATCGAATACTTGCCATGTTAAATTGTTTATTAGTTTATAATGCATAGTTTTTATTTAGTTGTTACAATTATATTTATAATTTTATTAGTATAGTTACGATGTCGATACCGCACCCGCGTCGAGTTGGACTGACCGGCAATGCTCCGCCAGGCTGGCACTGGGAGGTGTTACCTTCCGGGGTGCGCAGCTTGGTGAGGAATTCGGGTCCCATCGTCGACCCGGATCTTCTTTGGTGGCGGTTGTGTGGGCCACGATCGATGCGAAGGGAGGTGGTAGAGCAGCGTATCAGAGAGGAGGACGAGCACGTCCGCCGTTACATGTATGTGTTGGACACTATGTATAGGGGCGGATGGGCGGTTATGCAGGGATCTCATATCAGCTATGATCCGGTTGCTGTTCCGTATCTTTGGATGACCACCAGTAGGGGCTCAACACCCGGTCGACGTTGAGAGGAGTACTCTTGTTGTAGCGATGTATTAGGGTTAAATAAAAAAATGGACCCGAGCTATATGTGTAAATCCAATCTTTGATCATGTATTGAGCATTATCCTTAATTAGTAGCTATATATATGTGTAACTCTAATCTGTGATCATATTTTGAGCATTATCCTTAATTACTGCTTCGTTGTGTTTATAGCATTACAATAACTTGTAAGTCTTTGCAGAAACTATGGAATGAGATCTAGAAAAGGAATACATCGTCGAGAACATTATCCATGATGATGAAGATATCACCTCTCTTTATCTGAACCAATCCGGTGAGGGAGACGAGCAAAATCGTGGAGATGGCTCTGGTTAGGGAGATGAGCAAGACCGTGGAGATGGCTCCGGCCGGTGAGGGAGAAGGCGACGACTCTGATGAGGGAGAAGCTCGACGAGGTGTATATATATTAATTAACTAAGCCCCCGGATTTGTGCATATACATATATTAACGTTGTTTCTTCTTTTAGACCTCCCGATCGAGCAAATCTACTGCAAGTAAACGAGGCGCAACCAGAAGGTTGGAAGACCGTGAAAGGTTCACCATCACGGAAACCGCTCAAGATGGCGAACCGATTTCTCCCAAGGCTCACGCAAGAAAGTTTGTAAGTCAATGCGGAATTCTTGTTGCGGACACCATCCCGATCACCACTCAAGAATGGAAGAAACCTGCAAATACGGAAGGAATTACTTATGTCGACACGAGATCCAAAATTACGCTGTTTAGAAATCTCATGGTAAATTTCACCTTACCGGAGCCAACTCAGGATGAACGTGAGAATGACAGGCTAGAACCTGAGGATCCCGAGCTGAATATCGTACATCGAAGAGTCAAGAAGTGGGATCTTTTGAAGATGGCAACACAATTCAACAACTACAAGAAAAATTGGACAACTTGTTTGTCAAGGAAAAAAAGACTCCAGATTTCAATGGGACGAATTTGTGGCGTACAAGACACCGGAGAGAGCAAAGAAAAGGTTAGAAACCAATAATAAAAATGCTTCTAAGAAGATATACCACCATATCTTGGGGCAAGGAGGCTACAAGGCTGGCAGGCCTAAGTGGAAGAAAATGGAGGAAGAACTAATTCGTAAGAGGATCGAGCCAGAGGTATTGAAATGGAATCAGCGGGCAAGGGATTGGTTTTACGCGCATGGGGGCACGTTGGACTCACAAGGGAACTGTATATATACACAAAGACATAGGGAAAATCCACTTCCTATCGAAGCCTTTAGAAATATTGCAAAGGAAGTTGTAGAGGGGAGGTTCCATCCCGACAGAGAGAAGGACGAGCTCGCACGCACCCTTGGGAATCCTGAACACCCATGACGAACACGAACCATACTAGGCTCCAAACCGGGTATATTGGGTTTCCTGCAAAAACGAAGAAATATCCCGATAGAAGCCGTCAGAGGAAAAAGGCTGTGGTTCAAGAACTCGTTTCTAAGCTAGAAGAGAAAATGAGGGAGATAATCTCAAGCTCCCACTTGGTCAGCCAACCTCAAGCTAATCCGCAGATAGAAGCTGCATTCGATGCTACCGGCCAGGCATCTCAGCGAAAATGCAGCGTGGCTTCCAAGGAGCTGTCGGGTGATGATGCAGATCTGGATCCGATGATGGCTCCTCACTATCCTGTGGATCATATCACAGAGTCGACATCTTGTGAGCTACGTGTCAAAGTGATGAACTTATCTCTCAAGGCGGCGGTCGGCTATGTCTTACCCATTGTACCTGATCAAAGATACCATTGCGGACCGGTTCCACATGGCTACGCTGTTGCCGGGGTGGATCACATTATGGATGAGTATGCGCCACTGAAGCTTGACTACCCTGCCGGTGGCGGGGATTTGCTAGAGCTGGGAGAAGCCAAGAACACTACAGTTCTAGGGCGAAAGGAATTCATTGTGATTCCAAACTGGACGCCGCCAGTAAGGTCTCCATCGCCTATCCCGTATTCTCCACCGCGCCAGCATTCTCCACCGATGTAGCCATCTCCAGTGCGCCAGCCGTCTCCGTCGCCTCTCCCGTCTCCAGCGCGCCAGCCTTCTCCACCGCCGCGTCAGCCTTCTCCACCGCCGCAGCCCACTAAGTCTTAGAGCCAAAAGCGGAGCGCTCCGGCAATGAGTTGTAACCGATCACCCAAACACCGACAAGATCCCCTCCCAAGAGTACCTAAGGTTCCACCCAAGAGACCTTACGACTATACAGAAGAGGAAAATACGAAGATCGCAAAGGCACAATAGATGAAAAAGAATTTTGGCAAGAAAAAGCCTGAGCCTGAGCCCGAGCCACCTATACCTAAGGAAAAACTGATGAAAACATTGAAGAACCTTTATCAACCCGAGCCAAGTCTTTCATCAAACTATGACCGCTCTATTCGCAAGACAAATGAGGCAGCAAAGGAGAGGTCAAGAAGAAGTAAGGCAAAAGGGAAACCAGTTCCCTAGCTTGGAGACCAGAAAAACTCGTGCCCCCCCCGCTCCAAGTGTATCCCAATGTCATAGACTGCCTTGATCTGGAGCTGGTAGCACTATACAAAGATGAGGCAGATGCGGCCGGTACGAGTATTTCTGAGTACTTAAGCTGCATCGAAATGCCCACGGGTGATGTCCAATTAGCATACAAGTACCAGTATGGGAAACCTCTTGTCAGACCTGAGGAGTTGCAGTATCTATCAACACAACTGCGAAAACTGCATAAGTGGTACTTGGATGCATGTCAGGAAAGTCAGAACTGGATCATGCTGAAAATCAAAGATGAGCACTACAGGCGTGGAGATGACGTGATAAACATCGATTTTTCTGAATTATTTCATTTATTCAATCAAGACGCCCTTGACAAATCTATGATGAGTGCCTATTGTCTGTGTGGTGACCCAGCGTACCACTGCATGGTGTAGTACACAAGTCGTTGACATAACACAAGTGAAACACCGTTCCACTCATATTACATCTCTCAGAGTGGTACAACAGAAACATATGCGAGTCCAAGGTATGTCTATAGAAGTACACACGAACCGTTTACATAAGATCAACACAACCTCCTACTTTACAGTGAGGTAAAACTTCAAATAAAGCTCCAGAAGAACGACTCGTAATCTATCTTATTGCTAACTCAAGTTCAAGAGCTACTTGGCTTGCTATAGAAATCTAGCTACTTAGGTGCTAAGATTAGGGAAAGATTCCCTTCTATTACTAGTCTAGGTTTCCATTATAACTGATGCAGGAGTTGACTCCATTGACTCCATTGACTTCTTTGATTGGATTATTCTTCATCTTGTTGCAGTTGACTCCTTTGTCTTCGAGTTCCACGGTAGTTTCTCCTTCGGTGCATTGCTCTAAGAAGGGGGTTCAAACGAGATAGAATGAGTACGAGCGTACTCAGCAAGTTCATATTAGGAAATATGTGTATCATGCACTAGCTACAGCCATAGACCAGAAAGTCATAGGCTAATGCAAGTTTTTGTAATCATTTCTTCAAAAGGTTTATTTTATTCTGAAAACTATGCCCGTCAGTCTTCACAGGTTGACCAGAACTTCGTGGAGTTCCTTTCCTGCCGCGTTCGCAGTTCCCTTCCCGGAACAGTGAGTGACAGTCACAATTCAGTATCCTCTCGCAGAGGTGCGTTACTTTTCCCATAAGAGACCTTATCCTTGATACCTATCCGAGATGCATGCTCGTCCACACTTCCTTGGTGTGGGGCCAGGTGTAAGATCCAAGCCAATCACTGCCTTCTCCGCGACCCTGCAAACCCACCCTTTTGTCCAACCGTACACCTCCAGTAGACTTCCCCCGGTAATACGGCTTTACTCATGGTGTACTCCGGACAATCCATCATAGATGGTAGAGATTAACATCACTAATGGATGGGGATTTAAAAGGATATCCCAACCTATTGCGGCGATGCCTCCAACACCCCACCGTCTCTACCAATCCGTTGGCGTGCGAAGGGAAAAGATACGACTGACTTCCCGGAGCCATTATAGATCTTATGGTCAACGCGGTTTGTACGGCGCTAGAATCACTGGACGGCATTGGTAATTAATCCTAGGTTAATATAACCCATGCAATGGAACCTCCACCATATCAACACATACCATGGTTCCATTGCCCACCACATAGTCATATTCATAATTGTAAAATAATATTTGCTTTTCAATGCATGAGTGATAAGTATAGTACTTTGCATATAGTTTGATACAAATAATCAAATGACATGAGCAAGCGATGAACTTGCCTTTCTTGACTGCAAGATTATGCAGGCAAAAGCTTCGATACGTGATAACTCCAAATTCTGAAATACCATCATTGTCCGGTAAGGACAATGTTTAAAGAACTCGGCAAAGATGCTATAATGCATAGTATGAGATGCAATCGTCCCGAGCGTAACCTAACCTCGATGATTTAGGATCTATGAGTTGTAAAGATTTCTTTAGGGTTGGTTGCACTTTTAGAATGGTTCTCAAACAAGGTTCTTATTAGGTTTTGGTTATATTAGCATCATATCCAAGTGATATAAGACATTATAACAATCATATATATAAAGAATAGTGGTGGAACAATATATAAAGAACAGTTGTCAATTTTAAGTTCTACAGGACATGGTTGATGATTACTTATGCTATACTTCAAAAGAATAACTTTTGAAGAACATGTTGTTTAAGAATTAATGAGTATTTCAAAGAAGGATTAGGGTTTCTAAGGTTTGATTGGTATTTGTACTTCAAAAGAATAACTGTTGAAGAACAGGTTAATTAAGAACATGAACTATTATATATAGGTGTTATGGCTTTCTAGGGTTTACTATTGAATTCATTTAGTTCTTGGATAGGAACTAGTTGGGTTTTTAACTTGGAATGGATTTCTATATAGCAAGTATTGGTAGGTTTATTGCTATGGTTTCTTCTAAGCATTATATCAAAGGATGGTTATTTAAGATGGTTCTATAAATTAGCTATTAGGGTTTACTATGGTTTCACAATTGCTTTACTAAATAATCTCTAATTGTTTCTAAGCTAAGTGGTTTATCATTTCCTAAGTAAGGTTTAGTTGGATAGGAACATGTGATGTGATTTGCTACA
This sequence comes from Lolium rigidum, assembly GCF_022539505.1. Lineage (NCBI taxonomy): Eukaryota > Viridiplantae > Streptophyta > Magnoliopsida > Poales > Poaceae > Lolium > Lolium rigidum. The sequence goes on along the minus strand of NC_061508.1, from coordinate 103,671,293 downwards.
CAAGGTTGATACTAGGGGTCATAATTATAGTTCTACTAAATTATGATGATTAAGGTTGATCCTAATGGTGTGGTATAATGGATTGATGATCAATGGTGCTAACATGTGGTAACAAGCTAGGGTTTATATTTAGGTGGCACTAGTGGATCATATAGGTTTTAAATTGGAATTAGAGACATGAAATGATGACTCATGTGAATTGGTTCTATGTTGGTAGATCCTGACTTGTATCTGTTGGTCACATAATAAGGTCCTCTATGTAAGGTGAAATTCACATGATCACATGTAACACATAACTAGGGTTTTGGAGTTGCTTCTAATTTAGGGTGATCACATGAATTAATGAGATCAATGTCTTACTTAAATTGAAACTAGGGTTTCTAAATTATGGTACATCTCCTAAAATTATAATTGGCAATAAAGGTGTGGTAACTAATTACTTTGAAACAAAATTAATAATGGTTTAACATTTTATTAATTTTTACAAGAATTAATATTTAGGGTAACTTTTATTTAGGTTTAATTGAGAATTAGGGTTTAACAATTTGTGATTAGGTTTTAAAATAATTAACTTGTTAATTAAAGAATGTTTAAGTTACAAAATTTGAGTTATCAAAATAATCTTGGCTTTTAATATTTTCTTGATTATTACTATTTAAAGAAAATAGAAAATAGTAAATTGCAAATTAGGGTTTATGAATTACTACTAATAATTAAGTTAATCCAAATATGGTAAATAAAATTTAATCCTAACATTTTATTTAGTTACTGAATAATTAAAATTTAATTTTGGAACTTGATTATTTATTGAACTCAATTTGTAAATGAAAAGGCATAATTAAAGAAGTTAAAAATAAGTGAATTTTTATTTTTACACACATTTTTGTTTTATATTTTATTTGAATAGAGTTTATTTTTGTGAGCATTTTGATATATTATTTATATTTTTCTGAGTTGAAATGAAATTTCTATGATTTTGCAAAGTTTCAGCAATTTACTGGTTTTTAAAATAAACAGAAAATACTAAATGTACCGTGACAGATCTACCTCTACTCAGTGACTGGTGGGGTACATGTCCACGCTGGCTGCCACGCAAGCAAGGACTGGTCAAAGTTGACCGGTACCTTTGACCTCACCGGCGGTTAAACGCCGGCGGTCAGTAGCTGGTGCTGCCGCCGATTTACGGCCTCCCGGGATGCGCGGCTAGGCTCAATCGAACGAGTACAACGAGACAAAGCGAATGGTGGTGATGGTTTTGCGAGGGGATCACCGGAGCTTCGCCGGTGATGAGCTCTGCGGCGGTGCTACTCCGGCGAGATTTGAATCAGAGGCTACATGAGGTTCTAGGATGCGAGATCTAGATCTACAGATGCGTATGCTCACCCTGAAGCTCAAGGTGTGGACGGCTCCGGCGATGGTCGACGGAGACGACGGCGATTGGCGATTTCCCGGCGATGTGCTGCAGAAGGGAACGAGGAAATTGATCCTCCACACGGCTCCCCTGGATGCTTGGCTCCTCCCAGATGATCCTTGAGTCCAGGCGCTCCTCCTGGACCACGCGCCAGAGGCTGGGGTGGCCTCCTCCGTCGGCTTCGTCTTCGACTCCGGCGACAGAGAGTGGATGAGCGGGAGAGATAGAGAGTGTCTAAGTAGCAATGGAGTGGTGGAGATGAACAAGAAGTGCACGGCGATGCTCTCCACCTATTTATAGGCCAAGGGAAGCCCTGTGGCCTCGACACGGCGACGACCATGGTCGGGAGGTGGCGGTCTCTGGAAACTTCTGCTTGGTAAAGATCTTCTCGTCCGCGGATAGGCTCGGACGCGATTATAGTTGGGCGCGGTTCTGAGATATCTGGCGACGTCCGGGCGTGCTTATCGTCGACGAGGTCGTGGCCTATCGGCTTCGCCGCGCTGTCGTGCTCGGAGACGACGACGACGAGTCTTTTCTCCTCGCACGAATATTAAAGCAACCGAAACCGTATTTGGTTTGGGCTGGGCTGCTCCTGGTCCTCTGCTGGGCGAAGTTGGTGGGCTGCGTTGTTGGGCTCGGCCGAACAGGTAAGCCTGGTAAGCCCCTCTCTCACCTCTTTTCTTTTCCATTTTCTTTTCTGTTTTTATTTCCTGATTTCTATTTGTTATTTCAAATTTGAATTCTGGTTTTGCTTTGCAGGTTCTAAAACACTTGAATATCAATATAACTTGGTAACAATGCTTACTGTATAATTTTGTTGTTTAAACAAATATTTAGTTTAGGATTTAATTGATATCTTGTGAGGCTTGAGTAAAATAGAAATGGTTTAGTTATTTATCTCAATTCCCTTATTAATTTAGGAACCATATCTATTTAAATGACTTGAAATTTAGAACATGTGCATAATGAAAGTATTATTAGGTTTAACTAGTGTGCTTAACAATATTGATTGTTCATATCTATTTTAATTATGGCTGGAGTTTAAAGCAAATGGTAATATGGATGGATTGGACCATTATTTTATGTGGAGAATTATTTCTAAGGTTTAAGAAAATGGTTGGATAACTTTATGGTTATGACTCTTGCTTAGCACTTCTAGCTGGAATGTGTACTTGTGATCTATGATACACAAGTTAGGGAACAATATTTTAGGTGCATGTGAAGAGGTTTAGGGTTTTGGTAATGATTCACTGATTTAAGTATCAATAGGCATGAGGCATGGCAGGGTTCTACTTATGATTCAAAAGGGATATTTGAATTGGTATTCAAATGTGATCTTAAGGTTTTAGTTGTGATCACACAAGTGATACACCACTAGGATTAGGATGTGAGCAATAGTTAGGTTATGTTTAATTGACTAGGATTACTCCTCTACACAAGGCATGAGGATTGGTTTGGAATTAACTACTAGTGATATACTTATTATTTTATGTGGAGAATGACATCTATGAATTACATATATAGGTTTACCTTATCATCTCAATTTATAAGGTAGGATTCTCTAGGGTTTATGATCATTACTCAATTTGTAATGATCAAAGTATTGGCCTCATAACAAACCATTCGTGAATTATGGTTCTATCTCCAAGATTTAGTATAAGTCCATATACTTGAGTATACCTCTTTAGGTTGAGCTCTTCTGAATAGGTAGGGTTCCTCTATATAATTACTAGAAGAATAGGTTCTTGCTTACCATCAAGTGTTAGCTAGGTCAAGTAGGTTTAATACTTGACTTTATTTCATGTATCATTAATTAGTATCAACAATTACCTCCCTTGGACAAGGTTTAAATATTTAGTTAGGTTCTATTGAATGCATAATATAAGCATATGAATAGTTCTCTCCTTTCTCTAGGTTTAATGGTAGGAGTTGGGAAACAAAGTTGGAATGTCAAAGTTAATTAAGAATAAATTTGAATGTCCTTGACATGGATTCAATTATTGTCGTTGTGACTCATGGTATGAACATTTATTTAGTAGAAGACATGGATAAGATAAGTAAAGAATAGTTTCTTAATTAATGGTGTTCTTTGATTTATAGTTGAATAATTATTCATGTGTTGTTGTAAGGAATGTCATGTTGAGATCCTTTATAAGATCTTGTAGTTGATCCTTACTTAAGGTGTTGTTTGTTGTAAATCTACTTCTATTTGATCTAGCCCATAGATCAAATCATCTCTACCCAAAATAAGGTTTTAACAAAGATCACGATGAAGTTTATAGCGCTTGACTTGATGATCTACTTCAATTCCGGCAAGTCAAGTGAAACTTCGATTCTTGTGGTAAGTTTTATTTGAAAGCGCGAAAATTCCCCGGATTTTCTATGCATGAATGCAATGCACACTTTGGTGTTCTCTCATTTTATTGCCTCTAAACCTGGGATATTACAGCCTCCCCCCTTAAACTGAACTTCGTCCCGAAGTTCGAACGCTCTCATGTTTCGGAATGTGGAACGGACTTGAACTGATCACTATCCTTCAACTCCATGGTGATCATACTAGATATAGTTGTATATATCCCTTGTCCAGATCCTTCCTGGAGTCTTCTGATGTCTGGCACTGATACTTTCTTCTATTCTATGATTTCTTCCAACACTCTAAGCTTATAGGCTTACTCTCCAAAGATTCTTGGATTAAGACATCTTCTTATGCTAATGGACTTTACTAATGGTTGTGGTGATAGCTCCCTATCTGGGCACGCAAAGCTTGGTTTTACCGACTGCGGTAATCCGATTGCGATGTAATATGGCACTATGGTGTACCAAGTTGTGATGTCCAAATCTTAAATTCTAAAAGATTCATTTAAGGTAGGGTATTGTTTTCCCTTACTACCATAACGAAAGTAATGGTACTTGGTAAGGTATTTACAATAGGCATGGTCCTGGTGGTTTAGTCCTACGAATGGATTAGACTCATTTAGTCCATCCAATCATGGCTTCTAGTTTATACTAATTATCTTCCATTTGGTTTCTTTAGGTTCCATGAAAGGAATCTTTCTAATAAACTTATGTCTTGGGTATGGTCAAACCCTTCGGTCTTTTGTTTTCTTAGGCTTTGATTGTCCTCCGATAACTTCTTCCTCCAACTTCATTATCTTGAACTTACTTGAGTTCTCTTGGTCTCGAGTAATTACAATTACTCACTCAAGCTAAAGTCTACTCTTACTTCCTCGAGATATGAACCTCGGCTTCTGGTCTGACAACCTCCTGAGAGTACTTTTATATGGATACTTCCACCAATCTTATGAAAATAGGATCGGACTTCCTCTCAGTTCAGACCTTTTTCTCCATCTATCATACTTCAAATAATATCTTAATACTTCTCCTTCAGCCTTCCTCTCCCCCTTGGAGTTTACTAATGATCTTCAAACTTCCTCTCTTCTAATCATTAAACTCCAAGGATAGGTAGTTGGTTTATATTTTGTACCTTACTAAAGTCTCACGAAGAATTCTTTGCGGTGTATCCACACAATTGTGGGTGTCCGATGTGAATCCTCCGACTAAATATTTACCAATTACGAGATACCAGCTGTGAAATGCTAGCTGCGGAATCCCCCTTTCTTTTAGGGTAAAGAAATGTTCAGGCTGTGGGCTATCTGGTACCCATTGCAAACTACCTAGTACCAGCTGTGGCTTATTGGATACCAGCTGTGGCTATGTTATGGTTCTAGTCCATTATCTACCTACCAGCTGTGGCTACTTACATAGTTTTAGATAAGATATACCTCACTTCACATGCTTTCTCTTCAGGATTATCCTATATCAGCTGCGGTCTTATTATACCAGCTACGACTTCACTTGTCTATTTTCCTTCTTCTAGGGTTTGTTTTGCAAGATAACCACTTGTTGATACTATGGAAATAGTATTGTAAGTGACTTCACTTGCCTTCCCTTCTTCCATAATGAATATGGCTCTACTTCTTCTGCTCCATATTCACTATTTTCCTCACTTTCATGATACTTCCATGTTGAAGTACCCCTTGATTAAGGATAAAAGTGAGTTTTAATTGGTCCTTCCTTCAGATTGTTGTGGTTGCTTCCCACAACTTCACTTCCTTCTTTGAGTGAACCTTCATCTTGTCTTCAAAATCTACAGAATTCGTCACTTCCTCACACGAATACCTTTACCCTCTAGACCTATTACATCAAGTAAGAGCTTGATATTGCAACATGCATTTGCATATCAAAGTCAAACTTCATGTATGGATCTAGTCAATCAATGAAAAATCCAATAAAATCCAAGAAGATTCAGCTTTGTGTTCATAATACACATCCTGATATGCCTGAATAAAATAGTTGGGTAAGACATCCCTAAACATCAGGATCAGATGTGTAGTATATATAACACCACATTACATAGGTTTAGGTCGTGATACTTAGCACGAATACGTGAATTTCTACTATTTGTCTCAACATTTATCTTAATTGCACATTTGCAATGAGACAAACTTGAAACAAAATGGCTTGGGATAGTTGAAGTTAACCTAGTTTTCTTTGGAAGTACTAACAAAATGGTATACCCTATATGTGCTATTGAAGACTACTTCCTATAATACAATTATTTCTAATATGTCTACTCTAAACACATGATTGTTTAGAATATACCACCTATAATTCTAGGATTTCTCTATGTGATATGCTCTAAATAAGCCTTCTTTAAATTAAGGACTATGATTCTAACATACTTGGTACAGTTTCCAGGATTTTAAGGCCTAAGCTTTCGAACTATTCCCTAAATCCTTACTCCTTATCATTCTTTTGTTATCGTACTTATGATGTTCTACTTCATCATACCATGATTCTCAAGTGAATCATATATGATTACCAACTTTACCATGAAAAGTAGAGTTGTATAACTCTTATCACTCTTCCTTACCTCCTATGATTGACTCATCATAGACATATACTACCTTATATAACTTATCTCCCTTACTTAACATCGGTCATTTGACATTTTTAATGACTCTTACTTAACTATAACTTGCATTGGTATACTTCTTCCAATAGGATATCTTCCTTATGGTTGTATCCTCTCTTTGGACTACCATGTATTGTATACCAACCGTGGTCTACTACCACCCATTATCCTAAGCTTCAATGGTGTTCTAATTATTTGGAATGAAGCAAGATAACTAATTAACCTTATTTAAGAAATATAGATAAGAAAGATTGACTCAAGTGTGTCGGGATTATTCTCAAGTGAATACCCATCTCAAGTCAAAATAATAGTTGGTTTAACTAAGACAACTTCCTATAGACACTACCAAACCTATAGGTCTCCTTTAAAGGGTTTTAATCCTAAGGTCAAAGCATTTGCTACGATACCAGATTTGTGATGACCCGGCGTACCACTTCGCATGGTGTAGTACACAAGTCGTTGACATAACACAAGTGAAACACCGTTCCACTCATATTACATCTCTCGAGTGGTACAACGAAACATATGCGAGTCCAAGGTATGTCTATAGAAGTACACACGAGCTGTTTACATAAGATCAACACAACCTCCTACTTTACAGTGAGGTAAAACTTCAAATAAAGCTCCAGAAGAACGACTCGTAATCTATCTTATTGCTAACTCAAGTTCAAGAGCTACTTGGCTTGCTATAGAAATCTAGCTACTTAGGTGCTAAGATTAGGGAAAGATTCCCTTCTATTACTAGTCTAGGTTTCCATTATAACTGATGCAGGAGTTGACTCCATTGACTTCTTTGATTGGATTATTCTTCATCTTGTTGCAGTTGACTCCTTTGTCTTCGAGTTCCACGGTAGTTTCTCCTTCGGTGCATTGCTCTAAGAAGGGGGTTCAAACGAGATAGAATGAGTACGAGCGTACTCGGCAAGTTCATATTAGGAAATATGTGTATCATGCACTAGCTACGGCCATAGACCGGAAAGTCATAGGCTAATGCAAGTTTTTGTAATCATTTCTTCAAAAGGTTTATTTTATTCTGAAAACTATGCCCGTCGGTCTTCACGGGTTGACCGGAACTTCGTGGAGTTCCTTTCTGCCGCGTTCGCGGTTCCCTTCCGGAACGGGGAGTGACGAGTCACAATTCGGTATCCTCTCGCGGAGGTGCGTTACTTTTCCCATAAGAGACCTTATCCTTGATACCTATCCGAGATGCATGCTCGTCCACACTTCCTTGGTGTGGGGCCGGTGTAAGATCCAAGCCAATCACCTGCCTTCTCCGCGACCACCGCAAACCCACCCTTTTGTCCAACCGTACACCTCCAGGTAGACTTCCCCGGTAATACGGCTTTACTCATGGTGTACTCCGGACAATCCATCATAGATGGTAGAGATTAACATCACTAATGGATGGGGATTTAAAAGGATATCCCAACCTATTGCGGCGGTGCCTCCAACACCCCACCGTCTCTACCAATCCGTTGGCGTGCGAAGGGAAAAGATACGGTCGACTTCCCGCAGGCCATTATAGATCTTATGGTCAACGCGGTTTGTACGGCGCTAGAATCACTGGACGGCATTGGTAATTAATCCTAGGTTAATATAACCCATGCAATGGAACCTCCACCATATCAACACATACCATGGTTCCATTGCCCACCACATAGTCATATTCATAATTGTAAAATAATATTTGCTTTTCAATGCATGAGTGATAAGTATAGTACTTTGCATATAGTTTGATACAAATAATCAAATGACATGAGCAAGCGATGAACTTGCCTTTCTTGATCTGCAAGATTATGCGAGGCAAAAGCTTCGATACGTGATAACTCCAAATTCTGAAATACCATCATTGTCCGGTAAGGACAATGTTTAAAGAACTGGCAAAGATGCTATAATGCATAGTATGGGATGCAATCGTCCCGAGCGTAACCTAACCTCGATGATTTAGGATCTATGAGTTGTAAAGATTTCTTTAGGGTTGGTTGCACTTTTAGAATGGTTCTCAAACAAGGTTCTTATTAGGTTTTGGTTATATTAGCATCATATCCAAGTGATATAAGACATTATAACAATCATATATATAAAGAATAGTGGTGGAACAATATATAAAGAACAGATTGTCAATTTTAAGTTCTACGGGACATGGTTGATGATTACTTATGCTATACTTCAAAAGAATAACTTTTGAAGAACATGTTGTTTAAGAATTAATGAGTATTTCAAAGAAGGATTAGGGTTTCTAAGGTTTGATTGGTATTTGTACTTCAAAAGAATAACTGTTGAAGAACGAGGTTAATTAAGAACATGAACTATTATATATAGGTGTTATGGCTTTCTAGGGTTTACTATTGAATTCATTTAGTTCTTGGATAGGAACTAGTTGGGTTTTTAACTTGGAATGGATTTCTATATATCAAGTATTGGTAGGTTTATTGCTATGGTTTCTTCTAAGCATTATATCAAAGGATGGTTATTTAAGATGGTTCTATAAATTAGCTATTAGGGTTTACTATGGTTTCACAATTGCTTTACTAAATAATCTCTAATTGTTTCTAAGCTAAGTGGTTTATCATTTCCTAAGTAAGGTTTAGTTGGATAGGAACATGTGATGTGATTTGCTACACAAGGTTGATACTAGGGGTCATAATTATAGTTCTACTAAATTATGATGATTAAGGTTGATCCTAATGGTGTGGTATAATGGATTGATGATCAATGGTGCTAACATGTGGTAACAAGCTAGGGTTTATATTTAGGTGGCACTAGTGGATCATATAGGTTTTAAATTGGAATTAGAGACATGAAATGATGACTCATGTGAATTGGTTCTATGTTGGTAGATCCTGACTTGTATCTGTTGGTCACATAATAAGGTCCTCTATGTAAGGTGAAATTCACATGATCACATGTAACACATAACTAGGGTTTTGGAGTTGCTTCTAATTTAGGGTGATCACATGAATTAATGAGATCAATGTCTTACTTAAATTGAAACTAGGGTTTCTAAATTATGGTACATCTCCTAAAATTATAATTGGCAATAAAGGTGTGGTAACTAATTACTTTGAAACAAAATTAATAATGGTTTAACATTTTATTAATTTTTACAAGAATTAATATTTAGGGTAACTTTTATTTAGGTTTAATTGAGAATTAGGGTTTAACAATTTGTGATTAGGTTTTAAAATAATTAACTTGTTAATTAAAGAATGTTTAAGTTACAAAATTTGAGTTATCAAAATAATCTTGGCTTTTAATATTTTCTTGATTATTACTATTTAAAGAAAATAGAAAATAGTAAATTGCAAATTAGGGTTTATGAATTACTACTAATAATTAAGTTAATCCAAATATGGTAAATAAAATTTAATCCTAACATTTTATTTAGTTACTTGAATAATTAAAATTTAATTTTGGAACTTGATTATTTATTGAACTCAATTTGTAAATGAAAAGGCATAATTAAAGAAGTTAAAAATAAGTGAATTTTTATTTTTACACACATTTTTGTTTTATATTTTATTTGAATAGAGTTTATTTTTGTGAGCATTTTGATATATTATTTATATTTTTCTGAGTTGAAATGAAATTTCTATGATTTTGCAAAGTTTCAGCAATTTACTGGTTTTTAAAATAAACAGAAAATACTAAATGTACCGTGACAGATCTACCTCTACTCAGTGACTGGTGGGGTACATGTCCACGCTGGCTGCCACGCAAGCAAGGACTGGTCAAAGTTGACCGGTACCTTTGACCTCACCGGCGGTTAAACGCCGGCGGTCGCATGGCCGAGTGCCTGCCGTCGATTTACTGGCCTCCGGGATGCGCGGCTAGGCTCAATCGAACGAGTACAACGAGACAAAGAGAATGGTGGTGATGGTTTTGCGAGGGGATCACCGGAGCTTCGCCGGTGATGAGCTCTGCGGCGGTGCTACTCCGGCGAGATTTGAATCAGAGGCTACATGAGGTTCTAGGATGCGAGATCTAGATCTACAGATGCGTATGCTCACCCTGAAGCTCAAGGTGTGGACGGCTCCGGCGATGGTCGACGGAGACGACGGCGATTGGCGATTTCCCGGCGAGGTGCTTGCGAAGGGAACGAGGAAATTGATCCTCCACACGGCTCCCTGGATGCTTGGCTCCTCCCAGATGCTCCTTGAGTCCAGGCGCTCCTCCTGGACCACGCGCCAGAGGCTGGGGTGGCCTCCTCCGTCGGCTTCGTCTTCGACTCCGGCGACAGAGAGTGGATGAGCGGGAGAGATAGAGAGTGTCTAAGTAGCAATGGAGTGGTGGAGGTGAACAAGAAGTGCACGGCGATGCTCTCCACCTATTTATAGGCCAAGGGAAGCCATGTGGCCTCGACACGGCGACGACCATGGTCGGGAGGTGGCGGTCTCTGGAAACTTCTGCTTGGTAAAGATCTTCTCGTCCGCGGATAGGCTCGGACGCGATTATAGTTGGGCGCGGTTCTGAGATATCTGGCGACGTCCGGGGCGTGCTTATCGTCGACGAGGTCGTGGCCTACTGGCTTCGCCGCGCTGTCGTGCTCGGAGACGACGACGACGAGTCTTTTCTCCTCGCACGAATATTAAAGCAACCGAAACCGTATTTGGTTTGGGCTGGGCTGCTCCTGGTCCTCTGGCTGGGCGAAGTTGGTGGGCTGCGTTGTTGGGCTCGGCCGAACGAGTAAGCCTCGGTAAGCCCCTCTCTCACCTCTTTTCTTTTCCATTTTCTTTTCTGTTTTTATTTCCCGATTTCTATTTGTTATTTCAAATTTGAATTCTGGTTTTGCTTTGCGGGTTCTAAAACACTTGAATATCAATATAACTTGGTAACAATGCTTACTGTATAATTTTGTTGTTTAAACAAATATTTAGTTTAGGATTTAATTGATATCTTGTGAGGCTTGAGTAAAATAGAAATGGTTTAGTTATTTATCTCAATTCCCTTATTAATTTAGGAACCATATCTATTTAAATGACTTGAAATTTAGAACATGTGCATAATGAAAGTATTATTAGGTTTAACTAGTGTGCTTAACAATATTGATTGTTCATATCTATTTTAATTATGGTTGGAGTTTAAAGCAAATGGTAATATGGATGGATTGGACCATTATTTTATGTGGAGAATTATTTCTAAGGTTTAAGAAAATGGTTGGATAACTTTATGGTTATGACTCTTGCTTAGCACTTCTAGCTGGAATGTGTACTTGTGATCTATGATACACAAGTTAGGGAACAATATTTTAGGTGCATGTGAAGAGGTTTAGGGTTTTGGTAATGATTCACTGATTTAAGTATCAATAGGCATGAGGCATGGCAGGGTTCTACTTATGATTCAAAAGGGATATTTGAATTGGTATTCAAATGTGATCTTAAGGTTTTAGTTGTGATCACACAAGTGATACACCACTAGGATTAGGATGTGAGCAATAGTTAGGTTATGTTTAATTGACTAGGATTACTCCTCTACACAAGGCATGAGGATTGGTTTGGAATTAACTACTAGTGATATACTTATTATTTTATGTGGAGAATGACATCTATGAATTACATATATATAGGTTTACCTTATCATCTCAATTTATAAGGTAGGATTCTCTAGGGTTTATGATCATTACTCAATTTGTAATGATCAAAGTATTGGCCTCATAACAAACCATTGGTGAATTATGGTTCTATCTCCAAGATTTAGTATAAGTCCATATACTTGAGTATACCTCTTTAGGTTGAGCTCTTCTGAATAGGTAGGGTTCCTCTATATAATTACTAGAAGAATAGGTTCTTGCTTACCATCAAGTGTTAGCTAGGTCAAGTAGGTTTAATACTTGACTTTATTTCATGTATCATTAATTAGTATCAACAATTACCTCCCTTGGACAAGGTTTAAATATTTAGTTAGGTTCTATTGAATGCATAATATAAGCATATGAATAGTTCTCTCCTTTCTCTAGGTTTAATGGTAGGAGTTGGGAAACAAAGTTGGAATGTCAAAGTTAATTAAGAATAAATTTGAATGTCCTTGACATGGATTCAATTATTGTCGTTGTGACTCATGGTATGAACATTTATTTAGTAGAAGACATGGATAAGATAAGTAAAGAATAGTTTCTTAATTAATGGTGTTCTTTGATTTATAGTTGAATAATTATTCATGTGTTGTTGTAAGGAATGTCATGTTGAGATCCTTTATAAGATCTTGTAGTTGATCCTTACTTAAGGTGTTGTTTGTTGTAAATCTACTTCTATTTGATCTAGCCCATAGATCAAATCATCTCTACCCAAAATAAGGTTTTAACAAAGATCACAGTGAAGTTTATAGCGCTTGACTTGATGATCTACTTCAATTCCAGCAAGTCAAGTGAAACTTCGATTCATTGTGGTAAGTTTTATTTGAAAGCGCGAAAATTCCCCGGATTTTCTATGCATGAATGCAATGCACACTTTGGTGTTCTCTCATTTTATTGCCTCTAAACCTGGGATATTACAGTCTGTAAGTATTATTTATGTAATTAAGTCTCTACCGCGGCTCGTACATTGCATGCATATAACTATACTTACTATATTATGCAGAATGAAGATCCGCGAATACCGAATTGGACAAATCTATGACATTGGGTTCATTGACCCATATACCGTGCATGAGTATAGTGTCGTACGCCATTCCAAGGACACGGAGAATAACTTGGTATCAGCGTTAAGGAAAAACTCACACAAATGAGAAATACTATTTCCTTACAACTTCTCGGGAGTGTTACTATCTTGAACACATTAAATCTATTTCTCTTACTCCATGTTAAGTGTAATTGATGAGTTATGCATGTGCGCAGGTTTCACTTTATCCTGCTAGACATTGAACCTGACGCCAGAGTAGTAGAAGTCATGGACTCGAAAAGTAAACCCCTTGCGATGTGGGGGTACATGGCTGATATGCTCCAGAGAGCTTGGAAACGGTTCACCAAGAAGGCTCCGGGTGTGTGGAAAAAAGAGCTTGAACTTAGACCTATACTGGTAAGTACTACTAGCTAGGCACGCGCATCTCTTTGATTCTAGTTTCAATACCATTACCATCCTTGATTATTATTTTGATTGAACTCTATTCTCGTAAAGTGCTTGAGGCAAGTAGACGTGAATAATTTATGTGGATTCTACGTTTGCGAGTTCATTCGCCAGACGACCCACCAGAGGGGGAGAATTTTAGATCAACTTGAAGTACATAAATAACATTCATAATATATATATATATATATATATATATATATATATATATATATATAGGGAAATAGTGGGATACCCTGGTGTATAGCTACGCACCCTCATCCAACCATCCATCATCTCTATAGGCCATTTCCCACCGTAGATATAAAGTAACGGCGTTAGGCATCCTTTTTTATCTCTCTCCCCTGATCTGAGACTGAACCCACCTCATGCGCTCCTTTTTTCGGGCCCCCTTTTTTCCCCATCCCAATCGACCCAACCACATAGCACACCCATACACCATCCTCATCCAAGCGACCAGAGCTTCATCCCGGACGACGGTGCGCCGCGCCGCCCGGCCCCAAACCCACCCCGCCAACACTCCCAGGCCGCATACCTTATCCCGGCGCCGCCTCCTTCTACCGAGGCGCCTGATTTCCCGCCGAGCCAGCTGCTCCGAAGTCCAAACGCGATGGAAGAAAGCTCCGATGTAGGCTCCTACAGTCGTTGCCCTGGGCTTCCGCGCTGGAGGCGGATGAGATCAGGCCAGCATGGATCGCCACGCTCCGCCTCCTTCCCTGCGGCAGACCGCATCGAGCACCTCTTGGATCTTCAGTTCAAAAAAAATCTCCGTATTTGGTCAACACCCACTTCTTCCTCCCGAGATCCTCCTGCTCTTTCTTCCTCCGCCCCCGCCCATCCCAACCACCAGCGGAACCCTCTCCTCCCCTCCCACACCAACCACCGGCGGATGCCCTCCCCTTCGACGCCAACCACCGGAGACCGTCCCCGGCCTCCCGTGCGCGCGGACTGCAGCGCCCCCTGCCCTCCCATGGCATGGATGGTGCGGACGCCCTCCAGCATGTCGCCACCGGTGCATAGCCCGTGCTGCATCCGCGGCCGCACCACGGCTACCCCGCACGCCATCTGCGCCTCTGTACGCCCGTCCGACCCCTCTCCTCGCGGAGCCGCCCCTTCAGCGACTCGTAGGCTGAGAACTTATCCCCAACTTGGGCAGCGCGCGTCAGCGCAGGGCACACGCCGCCGCCGCTCTCCGCGTACGCGGCCTAGATGACACCGCGCAAGATAGTGCAGGCGCGTGGTGGAGGTGGGCTGCTCCGGCGGCGCGATTTGGAGGTGGGGGCAACCGACGCCTGCCTCCTGAGATCCCCGCTGATGGTGGCGGCCCCTGCATCTCGCAGTCTCGGCGGCGAGACAGGCACTCCGCCTGAATCCCGCTAGCCCCACTTTTTCCCACACCTCCGTCGGCCTGTATCCGCGCACTGTTGGCGTCACCGGCCTGGCGTCGCGCGCATCACCTACCCCGCATCCTGTCCCCTTCCTATGCTCCCTCCCTCCACTGAAGTGACATGTAGGATGCGGCCTGGGAGCCCCCGTCGAGGTCCCTTCTACAACCGTTGTTTCCGCCCGGCCGGACCGGACCGGGAACGAGCGGCGGCAGCGGTGCTGCGTGGGAATCTCTCGATTCTGTCTGATTTCAGCACGATTCTGATTTGATTATTAATTTTGTTATGTACCTTTTGTCCGATTCATTTTGCTTGAGACTACAGATTTTTCATGGCCGGGTTTCATGGGCAATCTGCAGGTTTTTTATTGTTTGGTGGAAATATGAAGAACATGAAACAAATTCATTGACGTTGTTACCAAGCGGAATGCCTTGCGAGTGATTTCTGGTTTCTTCGTTTTCTGTAGTAACAATTCCAAAGATCTTGTCCCTTGCTTCAGTGTCTTTGTGTCTCAAATCTCTAATGATTTTTTCTTCAAGCAATGTTCTTCTCGTTCTTGATGCTTGGTTGCTGCAAAATAAAAAGCTATGTGCCCTAATCCAAAGAATTTCTGCACCTGAATGAAACTTCTGTTGAGCACCAAATAATTTCTTGCACCTGATTTTGCAACTCGTTTGTGTTTAATTTGTTTACAAAAACTGATGAAAAGAATTTATGCGCAGCAGCGCAGGTCACTCGTTCCAACTTGCAAGATACTCCTTGGAGGTTATCTCAATCTCCTATATTATCTCCACAGTTTCTTGCTACTATTTCAAGTCCTGCATCAAACCATCCGAGCCGTTCCAGTTGTGCTTTGTGAGCAATCGGTAACTAGGAATTTTCACTCTATTCTATCACATTTGTTACAGATAAAGATTTACCTATGCACAATTTCAGTTCGTTTACCACATGCAAAAGCTGTTCTGTTTGTGAGATCAAGATGCGGTGGTCCGGAAGGGGTTGGATTATGGATTACAGTAGGGGTTGGATTATGGATCAAGATGCGCCATTCCAGTTCGTTTAATGCATCCGGAAGCAATTCTTTTTTTTCCTTTTTCTTCAATCTTTTTGTATTTCATTATTTTATTTTGATGAAGTTTTTTCCGGTGATAATTCATTCGATCAGTGACACTGAACAAACATGGATGAACCTCCTAATTTGTCTTTGAATCTTGAATGGATCTGTTAGCAGCAAAAAAATGTATCTTGGAAAAGTGAATCTTCCATATACCTGGGGACGGGCACGCGGCGATGCTGCGCCTTCTGACTACCGAACGTGGAGGGCTCCACCTAGCCAGCTAGTGCGGTTTTGAAATTTCTTTCGTTTGAATGTAAGGGACACATGACGGGAGAGGCCAACGGAGAATAACGGCAACGCTAATCACAAAACATCATCGGACGGTCCTAAGCCTATGCACAGCTATCACCCTAGGTAGAAAATCCGCGTCGATATATATATATATATATATATATAGGATAAATACTTTCTACTCCTGGGTGTAGTTACACCCATATCTAAAATACTACCATGCGGAAGTATACACGATACTTTATCGGTTTGAGTATGTTCTTACACTATATCTAAGTTAATCCAAACCAAGTTTGGTGAAAAAAATATAAATGAACACGTAGTTTGCACTATATATACGAAATACATGCATACGTACACGTAAAAAATAAGTCTACGTAAAAAAATGTACATACTGCCTACAAAGTAGTATATATACTACCAAAATATTCTTATATACTTCATACTTCATGTACATACTCTCCGGTAGGATATATACTCTCTACATTATGAGAAACACACGTGGGTGTAACTACACCCGGGTGTAGTATGAATATATCCTATATATATATGTATATATATATATATATATATATATATATATGGTAAATTAACTGGTGCTCCTAGGTGCCCGGGCACCATACGTAGATACGCGTATTTTTGCTTTGTAGGACACATACCTGAGGGTTGTATTGACCACCTTCTTGAAATTATTAGATCCAACGGTTGCGGGACAGTCTTCTAGCAACTGAGCGTGTACGAGCAATTCAAGAAGAATTGGCGGGATTCTTACTTGACCAAGTAATAGATCCAAACGGAGAATACCATCAGCGCCCAATAAATTTTGGAAGTCGATGATCCATAGAAATTATTTTGGAATTTGATCTACACATATATGCATGAATGTGTGTCACTTCGATCGATATATTAATAACATTTTTTATGTAATATAATGGTTTTCTATATGTGTGCATTATAACGTGTTTTAAATGGGGCGTGGTGGCAGACCCTAAAACGCTGCCGCGGCAGAAACCTTTAGCACCGGTTCGTGTTACGAACCGCTGGTAAAGGTCCTTCGCCCGGGCGCTTGGCTGCAGGCCACGTGGTGCCCCTAATGCCCCGTTTTTCACTAGTGGTGCTCTGTCGCTTGTCTCGTTGGGCTAGAGAAGATTAGGGGTATCAAGAATTTTTTGTCAAATATATGGATGGGTCACGGCCCCGACCCACCCGCTACGTTCGCCCATGCTTCCTCTAGATGAGATGGGACTAAACCGAGCATCCTCCATCGGTTCTACAGCAGCTAGCCCAAACATGTTGTCAGCAAGCATATCCACAAGTATGCAGTTTGTACGGAGCCATACAGCTCGACATATGGCGACATACCATGACATCAAATTTCTCCCCAATACGTTAGCTTAAATATTGCATACAGAAATGAGTGGAGATTTGGTGCTCATGGGCACCAGTAAATTCTTTTTATAAAAAATGAAAATCATATTTCTAAATTTTAAAATTTCTGAAAACAACTCATGACGTAGCTAGTAAAGTATTCGACAAACGTGTAAAATATCAATTGGAACTATAGTGTATCTTGGGCAGCATAACAATAACAAAAGAGTGGATTTAAGTACAGTGATTCCAAATCTTCAAAAAAAGAAAAATCAAACTTCGTTACTTCTGTGTTGCACAGAATACAAAACATTCCGATTTGAGATTTTACACGCATCGTTAGCTGCGACTAGAATTTTGTTTCACGATTTTTCTAAAACCTACGAATATAGTTTTTAATTTTTTGAATATGCAGGACAGCAGGAGCCAAAAAAAGACTTTCTGATACAAAAGTACAAAGATAATTCAAAACTGGATTGCTTCTCCCAACTTTCTCGCACACACATAGCGTATAAAACAGTACCAGCCGTTGTTAATTTTCAACACGTGGTGCAGATTATCCAGATTAAAGAGGGAAAACTATTGTGAGGTGTGCTTGGTGTCGGGGGAAAAAGTCTAATTCAAAACCTTGAATCCGTAGAGATTTGACGAAACGAACCCTAAACTTTCAAACTACTACCGTTTGTATCCTGAACTTCTAAATCCCGGTCTAAAGGAAAACCTGAAAATGTTTGGTGTACCGAGAAAGCAACAAACCCGATCGAGATCACCGGTTGCTCTCACTAACAATGGAACCTACATGTCATACTCGTCTTCTTCCCTAATTTATTGAGCAAAAGGCAACC
This sequence comes from Lolium rigidum, assembly GCF_022539505.1. Taxonomy (NCBI): domain Eukaryota; kingdom Viridiplantae; phylum Streptophyta; class Magnoliopsida; order Poales; family Poaceae; genus Lolium; species Lolium rigidum. The sequence continues at coordinate 103,652,900 of NC_061508.1, read as the reverse complement.
ATTGTACCACGTGAGCCCAACTGCTCAGATTAGGAAAAAGTCTATTTCAAAACCTTGAATCCGTAGAGATTTGACGAAACGAACCCTAAACTTCAAACTACTACCGTTTGTATCCTGAACTTCTAAATCCTGGTCTAAAGGAAAACCTGAAAATGTTTGGTGTACGGAGAAAGCAACAAACCCGATCGAGATCACCGGTTGCTCTCACTAACAATGGAACCTACATGTCATACTCGTCTTCTTCCCTAATTTATTTTCTACTTACTACCAAAATCCGAAGTAGCTCAGTGCCCCGAAGCACATGAAGGAGCCGCCACTGAACCACCACCTCGAGGAGGAGGAGCTCTGGTAGCTCTGGTTCCGGTGCCGACAGAGGACGACTGGACTAGAGCGACTGTGCGGCTCGACGAGCGCGCCATCGCTTCTAGCGCGGGCTAGATCGTGCACAAGATAGTATATCCGAGAGGTCCAATTAGGATGGCGTTACCATCTACAACAAACCTTATTGACTATTTTTGTGGAACCATGCAATAAGGGACAACCATCCTACCGAGTTGAGATGTCATGCCAACTTGAATTTTATGAAAATGAGAAATTCTCTTTAATTGTGGGGAAGGAATTTATCATTAGGCTTAAATTCGTGTTATTTTTCTATGACAATTTACATTACTATAATATTTTTTATGGGATTATAATATTCTTATGGGATTATTTTCTATGTGATATTACTTGCATGCACGCATGTACCCGCTGAACAAAGTACTACTTTATATTACTTGCATGCACGCATGGACGGACAAGATTTTCAATCGGCCGGCGCCAAATTAATTATAGATCGACTCGTATCTCCAACGAAAAGGCAACTGCATACTGAAAAACTTTTACCTAATCGGTACTTCTGTAGCCATGTTAGGTTCATCGATTACATGTAACGCCCACGGTGCCTTTACTAATTGGCAGGTGGTACCAGCATTGGAACGTACGTACGCGGTACTTTCAGATTTGCATTTCTTGCAAGGGTGGTGCACAGGTGGACCACGGTACCTATTAACTCGGTTTCTTACGAGGCCACGGCAGATTTGTTTCGTGACGTGCGCGTTGATCTTAGACATCGCCCTAAAAGAAGGGGGTCACTGCTATGGATCATCGGTTGAAAGGTCCAAGGCATCATCACCGGCCGTGCTAACCTTTCAGTTAAAGGTCCATGGGATTCACAGGTTTATTTAGATGACCAGAATGGCTCAGTTTGATTTGAGAAGAACTTTTCCTTAAAAAAAGATAAGAGAAGAATGCAACTCTGCACTGAATACCCCATTTAATAAGGCTGGGATGAGAAAATATTTTGAATTTTTCGCGAAAAAGGGAATGAAATAAAAACATGAAAGCGAAATTGAAATTTCGTGGAACGGACCTTTTCTTTAGCGAAAAAGGAAATGAAAACAGGACAGCCCTTTTCTGGCTGAACATAAACAGAAACGAAAACTTACAATCTAATTTCTGTTTTCTTTAAATGATAAATAAAAAAAAGTCTAAAGTAGCCCATCTTAAAACTAGCAGATGACGACCACGTACATGATCTCTTCCTACGTTTGAGGAGGCTTCGACGGTTCAATCTTTTCGTAATTTCTAGTTAATCTATGATAACTTACAGTCTAATTATATGATCTATGTGACAAGTTAGAAAAGTGCAAAAAATCCTTCCCGTATTTCCTATGATGACCACGTAATCCCTTCATGCGTTCGACGAGGCTTCAACAGTTCAATCCTTCCCGTATTTCCTAGCTAATCTATGACAACTTACAATCTAATTATATAATCGTAATATATCATCATGTTTGATTTTATAGTAGGAACTAGCACGAGTTTGTTGGTTTGCTTGAAACTATCTGCATGGTCTAAGATTTTCTAGGTTCCGACAAGCGTTCACTTTCCGTGCCACACTGTCCCGTATATGCTCCGGATTTATTTTCAATAATATATGTTTCCATATTTATTTCATGGGTTTCTCTACTCGTCTTCGCTTTCGCAAATGAATATAGAGGCAAATATGGCAGCACTCATGTAATGTCCCAGGTTTAGAGACGATCGAGGGGTAGATTTTAGAAAGGGATGTGCATTGCATAGCAAATTCTGGGGAAATTTCGCGCTTTTAAACAGAAACTGCATCAAAGGGGAACAAGTTTCTCTCTCGACACCTTACAGGGTTAGGGTTTCGAGGGTGCGACAAACTTGCATCTCACTTAACTAGATTAGGGTTTTGAGTTGAGAGGGGAGAGTTTGAATCACCAATTTAAGTTGCATGATTGAATTCTAAGTTAAGATGGTTGATCAAGCTCAAACCAAATTTGAATTTGAATTTCAAATTCAAACATCAAGTTATTATCTCATAATTCAAACTTGAGATAATTTAATAAACAATCTTTAATGATCAAGATATAAATAGAACAATTAATATATAAAGCTCAATAGAGAAAAATTGGAGCTTTATTGATATTCACACAAGATACATTGTTTTTACAATATCCAGAATAAAATATGAACATTACAACATATTACAAGAATTGGACAAAAATAGAAAAAGAAAAGAAAAGGAAAATTACAAATCAAGGATCTATCCTAAACACTACAAGCTAAACTTCATTAACTTGATGATCTTCATGATCAATGGAGCCACAGATTGTCCCTGCACATAAACACAACAAAAGAGAAGTTATGCCAAGTGGTAAAACCACTTGGCAGGTTAGAAGAATAATGAAATTGAGTAGATATGGATCAGCTCTGCCGAGCTGATCATCTCACAGCCAAGACACAAGCCAGGTACCATGAATTTGCACACACACACGGCTAGGCTGCTCACACGGCGGTGTGCATGCGGCACACCACACACACACGACTGGTGAGTCACCAACAGGTTGCCAGGGCTTGCTGTCGACCAGAGAAGGAGCAGGAGACCATATAAAACCTCCACAGTAAACCCTAGTCAATCCATCGACAGGATTGCACTGGGTAAGTTCATCAGGAAACCAAGAACACAAGAACAGCTTGAATAGTCACTGCTGTTCAACACAATTCCACCACCACAGCACATAACCAAGAGGCATCAAGCTCACCAGGAGGAGCAGGGCAAGAAAATCATCCACAAGAACCACACAGAAGCAAACCCTCTACATCAACATCAAATCCTAGGAGCTGGAGTGAGGTATACCAAGCATCATGAACAAACCAGAGAGTTTTGTTCATATATAAGCATATGCATCTAGCACACAAGATCAACAGGGTATGATACCCAAGGTTGTGTCATCATCTGGTTATTAAACCATATGGTGCAAGCAAGAGCAGATAGGCCACTGGTGAATCATCTAATGGGAACAACAGCTATGACACTCAATGCATAACTGAAGGAATCCAGCCAGAGATGAGAGCACAAGCTAGCCTAAATACACACTTAGCACCTACAGCTATTCAAGCCATCAGACTTAGACAAAATCATTGTCTATTTTGATTTCAACATCAAGAGCTACGGCAATCCAATAATTGGATCACCCGGAAAGCATTTGTCCATTCACATCAAGCCAACTATGGTGGGAGCTTCACGAGCAGCCAAGAATGGCTGCTGAGGCCACCTAAACCAACCAAAACAATCAAACCACCAAGCCAGTACTTGCATCATCACCCAGATGGGTTCAGAGTGGGCTAGGGTACCCAACAAGTGTTGGCATCCCTCTAGCCAAGCAAATTAAATCATTATGATCATCACTGTATCACAGTTCACATCATTTATCTATTTAAACAACCAGAACTGCACAGATAAATGAAATAATCAAGCTACCTATGCACTGGATCTAGCAGATGATCCAATGGATCATTGCAAGCATCCACTGATGCTTGGACAAGCACCAGCATACACAGGCCAAGCCTGTGTGACACACACACAACACAGAATAGATCACAGTGAGGCACTGACAACAAATAATAGTTTCTACAAGTAACTGGTGATCATATGACCACCAGAAGCTTGCAAGAGCATGCCACAACATGCTAGACATCAATTACAGCATCAATACATGTCAGACAAGTGAATCAGCCACGAACAGGAACTATAGTAAAGCAGATAATCATAAATATAACATATAATTATATGCAGAAGCACACCATCAAGGGATGGTGTTGTTTAGCCCACAGGCATGCTCAAGGGAGCAGGTCTATGAATTGTAACACACTGGATTGCACCAAAAGGCACTGGCTCTTGCAAACTTGCAAGGAATTGCATACTGCAATCAAGTCAGGGCAATCCATATGAATACACTTGAGAAATTAACAAGAATAGCATCAAGAACAGAGGCACAGAGAAGCACAAGCACAAGTGTGAATACAGTAGCTGTGGCCATGGTAACAGCACAACGACAGACAGATGCTTAGCGAGAGAGCGAGCGGTAACTAGCATCCGGGATAGCGAGCAAGAAGCCTAGCGAGCATGCTCACAGCAACGACAAGCACCACAACAGCAAGCACGACAGACAGCAGCCAGTAAAGCTATAGCAGCGGCACGAGATGGTCTCTCCATGAAGGGGAGTAGCCGCATCTCAAGCTAGGAGGAGAAGAAATAGAACACCAAGGAGAAGAAAGGGTGGCGCACTTACCGTGGTCGAGCGGATAGGCACGGCCATGGCGGCCATGGCGGCACACGCCGGAGCGCGGCGGCGCCAAGCCCGGCCAGGCCATGGCGGCACCACGGCATCACCCGCACCACGGCGGCGAAGCCGAGGCGGAGTCCAAGCACCGGGAGCGCCCAGGAACGGCGGGATCGAGCGGATCCCGTAACCCTAGCACCGGACGAGGACGAGACCGTGAGCAGCGAGGTCGCCCGCGTCGGATCGACGCGGATAGGATTGACCGCCGTCGTGTGGCGCGTTGATTGCGCTCCATGGCGGGGGCCAAGTCCGGCGAACCTCGCCGGAAGCGGGCGACGACGGCGGAGGCGACGCGGGTCGCCGAAGCGAGGATAGGGTTAGGGTTCGGTCGAGCGAGGAGAGGGAGAGGAAGAATGGGCCGACCGAGCCCAAAGGGTGGCTCGGGTGCGACCTAACCCGTTGGGCCACCCTGACAGGTGGGGCCCAAGGGCATTTAGGTCATTTCCTAAATAAAAAAAAAATGCAGGAACTTTGAATAATCATAGAAAATTATTAATAGCTCTAAAAAAATAATTAAAAATATGCAAATAGATCAACATAAAATTCTCTACCTAAATAAAATATCAAAGATAATTTTTGAAGACAATTAAGAATGAGTCTTAATTTGAGGATTTAAATAATCATTTAAATCACACATATAATTTTCAATAATAAAAATAAGTCCATTAATGCCTTTGGACTTCAAAACACCTTGACAACATTTCAAGGTTGGATTTACCCTAAATCAAGTATCCCTAAGATGTTCTTAGTATCTAACCTCTCATAAAATAACAACGACATCGGAAGGGGGGGAAACAAACCCTAAAACTGGAATCATGCATTATTGCTTCTTTAACCATTGCCCTTATCGGACAATGATGCTATTTTTCAGAACCGAGAGGACAAGGGTCGAGTCCACACCTTCAAGCCGCAAAACTTTTCGGTGTTCGGGCAAGTTCATCACTTGCTCATGTCATTTGAGTATTTCTATCAAATTACTTGCAAAGTATTATGGTTATCACTATTGCACAAAAATCAAAACCACTACTTTCATAACTATGAATATGACTAAGTGGTGGGCAATGGAACCATGGAATGTGTTGATATGGTGGAGGTTCCATTGCACGGGTTTATATCCATCTAGGATTAAACAACAAATGTCGCCGATGATTCTTGTGCTGTAATACCCGTGTTAACCATAAGATCCGGAGTGGGACGGAGTAGTCAAAAGTGTTTCCACCTCTCGTTCATCAACGGATGCGCTTACCGTAGCAGCTTGTGTACGGCGGAACAACCGGAGGGTGGGGATCCCATTCTAATTCCCCACGGTAAAGCATTGCTTGCCGTAGCAGTTGTGTCTTGCGGAACAACCGGAGGGTGGGGATCCCATTCTAATTCCCCACGGTAATGCGGTCTATGATGGGTTGCAGCCACCGGCGTAGGAGTGTATGGTAAGAGCCCAGTGGTCGGGGTCCACCCTGAAATTACGGGAATAATGGGACCGACGTGGACCCAGGGTCGGCGCATGCAACAAAGGGTGGGTGTTCGAGGTAGCGGAGGAACATGATTGGCTAGACCTTATACCGGGCCTCACACCGAAGGAAGTGTGGACGGGAAAGCTGCTCGGTTGGCACCAAGGTTAAGATCTCTTATGGGTAAAGCAACACACCTCTGCAGAGTGTAAAGAACCGTGACCTGTCACTCCCTGTTCCGGGATTGAGGAACTGCGAACGCGGCCGGAAAGGAACTCCATGAAGTTCTAGTAAACCGGTGAAGGCTGACGGACATAGCTCTTTGAAATAAAAGCAATCTCTTGAAGAAATGTTTATCAAAACTTGCATTGGTATTAGACTTTCTGGTCTAATATCGTAGCTAGTGCATTAAACACCTCTTATCTATAATGAACTTGTTGAGTACGCTCGTACTCATACCACTCTTAAATCCCATGCTTAGATTGTCCGAATCATGCGGAGGAGGACTACGACAACAATGATGGAGCCGAGATCATCGGCTACGAGGAACCGACCTCTCGGGAGGTGTTGAAGGCGTAGACTACATCATCGTCTACGGATCCGGGAGGCTTCGGAGGAGAACAAGCCTAGAGATATCCGAGGAGTAGTAGTAGCCGAGCAGCACAAACTCTTACCATGTAGCTGCTCGATTAAATAAATGTTTAGTTTAATGAGACTATGGTATTGTAAGCTAAGTTGGGTTCGCCTCGAACCCGGGAGTTATCCTCTCGGGACCCAAGAGGAGCTCCGAGACGACTTGTGTATGTTAGTTGTAATAATATGTGAATGAGTTATGGACCACTGCTATGTTCTGTTGTACTACTCGAGGGATGTAATATTTGCGGAATGGTACTTCGCGAATGTTATATCAACGACCGGCATACTACAACATGCGGTGGTATGCGGGGTCACCACAGTTGGTATCGAGCAAAAGCTTTGACCTTAGGTTGGAACCTAGTAAATGGGACTAAAACGTTAGGAGTCAAATAGGATTAGTAAAGAGTTCTCTAAAAATATGGTGTATATTCAATTGAGAATACAACAACCATATCTTTTAGTGCGATAATTCTTTATTATCTCTATTATGATGCATTATTACTAATCTCATAATCTTTCTATTTCTACAGCCAACATGGCAAGTTCACGACCAGGAAGAAACGTGAAAGTTATGGATTCCACACTGAATGAGTACCAAGGAGGACTGGCAGATATCCTACGAGCCATGTTACTAGAATTTGGGTGCGATCCCCAGATTCCAGTAAAGAAGTACATGTTTTATGATGGTCCGGTGTTGGCCAAGTGCAGAGTAGGACTGCGACTTCCCGAATCTTTGGGAATGAGCGTAGTCATGCCAACTGGGGAAGCGAGGACAACCAATACAGCCTACCATATCGCTGTTATGAGAGCCATAACCGATATTCGGGAACATAAGACGAAAGCGCTTATGGGTTCCGAATTTACACACATTCCTCATATGGAGGAGGACAATGATCCCATGCTGAACCATTTCAAATATGCCAAAAGTAAACCAGCCGAAGCAGCCAAATACATGGACAATAGCCGTAACTTCATATCATTACTCTTTCAGTTGAATCATCATCGATAGGAGCAATTGATACGATGCTTGAGGAGTTCATCGAACCCAAGGAGGAGAGTAGGGGCAAAGAACCTATGGAGAATGTGGTGCACACACCGGTTTATTCAGCTGGTGACTACATCGGTTTTGATCCACTTGCACGTGAACCTACACTGTTACACCGGGAACTATCCGGGTAGTTCCTATGGGGGATACGAAGGCGGCGAGGAATCCGGAAACAATCAGCGTTCCGAGACTCCAATCGAGAATTCCGGGGGTTGGCGTTGGGGAGATGATACTGGAACCCATAGTACTACTTGAGTATTATGATGGAGAGATGAATGATGACGCAACAACCCAGAACCAGAGCTATCCTAGTAATGAAGGAGTGGATGGAGGATATCCGACACAGGTTGAGTCGGGTATGGGTTTTGGTAACCCTTATGGTGGGGCTACAGGAGAGTACACCCGATGGGTGGATTACGATGCACTTAACGATCAGTTTGTGAACACTGATTTCTCCTTAGGATCATCATCCGATTCGGATTACAAGCCAACGGGGAGACCTTATGTTCCAGGGTCTATCAGGAGGACGACACGTTCGACCGGATGGAAGCTTGGAATGTACCGGGAGTGAAGAACGATTAGAGTCCACCAAGGGAAGCGAGGCTATAATACACAAGTACCACGTGTATTATAGTTTGTAATATTTGTATAAATTTGTACATATACTTTAATAAGTGAGTTTGCATACTCACATCGACTTGAGTATTGTAATAAGACCACTTATGTATGTATATACAGGGTATATGTTTTGTATGATTTGGATTTGCTTCTTGATTTCCATTGCGTGACTAGTTACGTGCACAATGTTGAGCTCAGAAAACTTGCGCATGGAGTAACTATGAGTATCATCTTGTGTTGCAGAACTAGGGGGATTATGTCGGGAACGTTAGGAAACGAGACTGAAGCACAGCGCATGGAGCGCGAAGCAAAGGAAAAGGAAGAGGCTGAGGGTGCAGCTAGAGATCAGTTTCCACCACCACCACCACCCATGACTCATCAGCAGAACTTTATCCAGTACATGCAACTGGCGGAAGAGAGGCAGCGTGTAACACTGGAACTGCAAAACAAATTCCTTCGGGATCCGATGCGGCGAGAATAGGGTGGAGAGACACGAGAACCGGGGAGTCACATTAGCGGACTTCCAAAACACCAAGCCGATATCTTTCGCATACGCGCCAGAGCCTATGGACGCGGAAGATTGGCTGATGGATACTGAGCGCAAGCTCAACACTGTTGGATGCAATGACCAAGAGAAGGTTAGATATGCTACCCATCTGTTATGTGGACCTGCCGCATCATGGTGGGACAACATTGTAGCCGTGTATCCGGCAGGAAAGGTATTTACACGGGAGGAATTCGCAAGGAAGTTCGGGGAATCCAATGTCCCCGAAAGTATTGTGGAAGCCGAAGCGTCGAGAGTTCGAGAGTCTCGAGCGAAGGACAAGGCAATCCGACCTATGTCGGGGAGTTTTCCAAGCTGTCCCGGTACGCGGTTGAGGAAGTTAATACCGAGGACAAGAAGAAAAAGAGATTTACGAGGGGTTAAGTCCCCAGTTCAAGGTACAGCTGCGGATGATGAGAGCAACGGAATTCCAAGAGTTGGTGGATGCAGCCATCACTCTTGAAGATGACTTCAAACAACTGCAAGAAGAGAAGAGGAAGAAGGCCAAGTTTGAGCCTAAGAGGTTTGTTAGTAACAAGCCTAATACCAGCTTGAGTTTCAAGCCCAGATACAACAACAACAACAACAACAGCAACTACTACGGTAGTAGGAAGAACCAGGCATTCCAGACTGCAAATCAAATAGTTTGCAGAAGCTGTGGATTCACGGGGCATTTTGCCAAGGACTGTAAGAAGCCAAAGATTATTTGCTTTGGTTGTCGCCAGGAGGGGCACATGCTGAAGGACTGCCCAAAGAGAAACACTGGAGGAGGTCAATCTGGAGGAGGAGGAAATCGAGGAAACACCGGAGGGAGTCTGGAAGAATAAGAAGCCCTTCGGCAAAGCTGAAGCTAGTACCGGTGCGGAGGAGGTGGTCAACTCGACCGGGCGGTGATAGGTACGCTCCGGATACTCACTCATCCTGGCAAAGTACTTTTTGATGCTGGTGCAACTACATCATTCATTTCTCAACAATTCATCATCAAACATGGGATTAGTTGCACTAAGTTAGATACACCCATAACCATACTTTACTGCGGGGGAACGATAGTAGTAACCCATGCCAAACAAAAACAAGTCATTATGATCAATAAGTGCGCGTTTGACGCAGACACTGTTCATTTTACCGATGAAGGACATTGATGTCATTCTTGGTATGAGCTGGTTGGAAGCTAATGGAGCATTGATCGGCCGTGTGAACAAGACGGTATCGTTGAAAAGCCCCGATGGAAGTAGAATGATCTACCAAGGAGACAAACATACACGGATTGAAGTTGAGCTACGAGCTGAATAGCATGAAGGAGGTGAAGTTAGAAGATATACCCGTAGTAAATGAATTCCGAGGATGTGTTTCTGCTGAGAATTACATGGTATGCCACCGGATAGGGAGATAGAATTCACTATCGACCTAATTCCAGGAAACGACACCGATTGCCAAAGCACCATATAAGATGGGGCCTAAGGAGTTGAAAGAGCTTAAGGAGCAATTGGATGACTTGGAACAAAAGGGATTCATTCAAGAGAGTGTTTCACCATGGGGATCACTCGTGATCTTCGTGGATAAAAGAGATGGAGGAAGAAGGATGTGCGGAGACTACGAGAATCTAAACAACGTCACAATCAAGAACAAGTATCCACTTCCAAGAATACAAGATCTATTTGATCAAGTTAGAGGCGCGGGAGTCTTTTCCAAGATTGATCTAAGATCCGGTTATCACCAGATTAAGATCAAGAAGGAAGACGTTCCGAAAACAGCCTTTGTTTCAAGGTACGGACATCATGAATATCTTGTAGTACCTTTTGGATTGACCAATGCCCCAGCAATATTCATGAATCTCATGAATAAGATCTTCATGCCTTATCTAGATAAGTTTGTCATCGTATTTATCGATGATATCCTGATATATTCCAAGAACAAGGCAGAACATGCCGAACATTTGAGGTTAGTGTTGCAAACACTAAGGGAACATCAACTCTATGCCAAACTTAGTAAGTGTGAATTTTGGCTAGATCAAGTGGAATTTCTTGGTCATGTTATTAGCAAAGATGGAATCGCTGTTAACCCGAGTAAGGTAGCGACGGTTCTAGAATGGGAAGCACCAAAGAGCTGTCAAGGAGATCCGAGGATTCCTAGGAATGGCGAGGATATTATCGGAGATTCATTGAAGGATTCTCCAAGATAGCAGGACCAATGACAAAGTTGTTAAGAAAGAACACACCATTTGTGTGGTCAGAGGAGTGTGAGAAGAGTTTTCAAACTCTAAAAGAGAAACTCACCACGGCACCGGTGTTAGCAGTTCCGGAAGTTGGCAAGGATTACACCGTGTACTGTGACGCATCCAAGCACGGATTGGGTTGTGTACTCATGCAAGATCGGAAAGTGATATCTTATGGATCGAGGCAACTCGGACCTCATGAAGTAAACTATCCAACACATGACTTGGAATTAGCGACGATCGTATTTGCACTCAAAACTTGGAGACATTTTCTCTATGGAGCTAAGTGTGAGCTCTATACAGATCATAAAAGCCTCAAATATTTCTTCACTCAGAAGGAACTTAACATGAGACAGAAAAGATGGCTAGAATTGATCAAGGATTATGATCTAACAATCAATTACACACCGAGGAAGGCTAATGTTGTAGCGAGATGCCACGAGTAGGAAAAGCCCGGAGGAGTAGAACAAGAAATATCACCGGAGTTGAGGAAGGAAATAAGCCAAGCCCAAATACAACTTTGGGAGAAGGAAGCCCATGAAGGATTATCGGCGTTGCAAGTAGCCGATGAGTTGAATGTCAACCTGAAGAATGAGATAATGATGGGTCAGCTGGACGATCCATTCATCGTGGAGGAGATGAGAAGAATAGATGAGGGAAGACCATCAGAATTTCACCGCGGAGAATCTGGATCATTATGGTTCCAGAAAAGAATTTGCGTTCCGGATATTGCTGGAATTAAGGAAGTAATACTCCGGGAAGCTCATCAAACCCCATATTCCATACATCCGGGAAGTACAAAGATGTACATGGACCTAAAAGAACTATTCGGTGGAATAACATGAAGAGGAGATAGCACAATATGTGGCGGAATGCCATACCTGTCGAAGAGTGAAAGCAGAACACCAGAGTCCGGCGGGGAAGTTACAACCTTTACCTATTCCAGAGTGGAAATGGGAAGAAATAGGGATGGATTTCATCACCGGACTACCCATGACCAATAAAAAGAAGGACATGATATGGGTAATCGTGGACCGGTTGACGAAAAGTGCACACTTTTTAGCGGTAAATCAGCAGGATAAAGGAGAGAAACTCATCGATCTTTACATCAAAGAGATCGTGAGTAAGCATGGAGTGCCTAAGAAGATAGTATCGGATCGAGGATCCGTATTCACATCAGCATTTTGGAAGCAACTTCACGAAGCTTTAGGATCCAAGTTGGACTATAGTACCGCTTATCATCCCCAGACCGGTGGACAAACCGAGAGAACCAACCAGATTTTAGAAGATATGCTTAGGGCTTGTGCCCTAGACTTCGGAGGATCGTGGGAAGAGCACTTACCACTAGCAGAGTTTTCATACAATAATAGCTATCAAAGCAGCATCAAGATGGCACCATTTGAAGCTCTGTATGGAAGGAAGTGTAGATCACCGATATGTTGGTATGAAGCCGGAGCAAGCAAAGAGTTCAACCCTGATTATGTCAAGGAAAAACAACAAATCATTGACATTATCCAGACAGAGCTCAAGATAGCCCAAAGTCGACAAAAGAGTTATGCCGATCAAAAGAGGAGAACTTGGGAGCCACAAGTTGGAGACATGGTATATCTTAAGGTAAGCCCGATGAAAGGACTTCAGAGATTCGGAGTAAAAGGAAAGTTAAGCCCTAGATACATAGGACCCTTCAAGATACTGAGTCAGAATCGAGGTTTAGCCTTTGAATTGGATCTACCTGGAAGGTTAGCACAAGTTCATAATGTATTCCATGTGTCACAACTCAGAAAGTGTTTGAAGACCCCAGATGAACCAATATCACATGATGAGCTGGAATTACAACCGGACTTAACATATATCGAGAAGCCGACCAAGATTCTTGAGGAGAGCTGGAAACAACTCGGAAATAAGGCGATCAAGTATTGCAAGATACAATGGAAGCATCATCCCGAGAGGGAAGCCACCTGGGAAAAAGAGGAAGACCCGAGGAAAACATACCCCGAGCTGTTCGGGTATTCCAACCACAACTTCGGGACGAAGTTTTCTTTAAGGGGAAAGGCTGTAATGTCCCGGGTTTAGAGACGATCGAGGGGTAGATTTTAGAAAGGGATGTGCATTGCATAGCAAATTCAGGGAAATTTCGCGCTTTTAAACAAAAAGCTGCATCAAAGGGGAACAAGTTTCTCTCTCGACACCTTACGGGGTTAGGGTTTCGAGGTGCGACAAACTTGCATCTCACTTAACTAGATTAGGGTTTTGAGTTGAGAGGGGAGAGTTTGAATCACCAATTTAAGTTGCATGATTGAATTCTAAGTTAAGATGGTTGATCAAGCTCAAACCAAATTTGAATTTGAATTTCAAATTCAAACATCAAGTTATTATCTCATAATTCAAACTTGAGATAATTTAATAAACAATCTTTAATAATCAAGATATAAATAGAACAATTAATATATAAAGCTCAATAGAGAAAAATTGGAGCTTTATTGCTATTCACACAAGATACATTGTTTTTACAATATCCAGAATAAAATATGAACATTACAACATATTACAAGAATTGGACAAAAATAGAAAAAGAAAAGAAAAGGAAAATTACAAATCAAGGATCTATCCTAAACACTACAAGCTAAACTTCATTAACTTGATGATCTTCATGATCAATGGAGCCACTGATTGTCCACTGCACATAAACACAACAAAAGAGAAGTTATGCCAAGTGGTAAAACCACTTGGCGAGGTTAGAAGAATAATGAAATTGAGTAGATATGGATCAGCTCTGCCGAGCTGATCATCTCACGACCAAGACACAAGCCGGGTACCATGAATTTGCACACACACACGGCTAGGCTGCTCACACGGCGGTGTGCATGCGGCACACCACACACACACGAGTGGTGAGTCACCAACAGAGTTGCCGGGGCTTCTTGTCGACCGAGAGAAGGAGCAGGAGACCATATAAAACCTCCACGATAAACCCTAGTCAATCCATCGACGAGGATTGCCTTCGGGTAAGTTCATCGAGGAAACCAAGAACACAAGAACGGCTTGAATAGTCAACTGCTCGTTCAACACAATTCCACCACCACGGCACATAACGAAGAGGCATCAAGCTCACCAGGAGGAGCGGGGCAAGAAAATCATCCACAAGAACCACACGAAGCAAACCCTCTACATCAACATCAAATCCTAGGAGGCTGGAGTGAGGTATACCAAGCATCATGAACAAACCGAGAGAGTTTTGTTCATATATAAGCATATGCATCTAGCACACAAGATCAACGGGGTATGATACCCAAGGTTGTGTCATCATCCGGTTATTAAACCATATGGTGCAAGCAAGAGCGAGATAGGCCACTTGGTGAATCATCTAATGGGAACAACGGCTATGACACTCAATGCATAAGCGAAGGAATCCGGCCGAGAGATGAGAGCACAAGCTAGCCTAAATACACACTTAGCACCTACAGCTATTCAAGCCATCAGACTTAGACAAAATCATTGTCTATTTTGATTTCAACATCAAGAGCTACTGGCAATCCAATAATTGGATCACCCAGAAAGCATTTGTCCATTCACATCAAGCCAACTATGGTGGGAGCTTCCTGAGCAGCCAAGAATGGCGGCTGAGGCCACCTCAACCAACCAAAACAATCAAACCACCAAGCCAGTACTTGCATCATCACCCAGATGGGTTCAGAGTGGGCTAGGGTACCCAACAAGTGTTGGCATCCCTCTAGCCAAGCAAATTAAATCATTATGATCATCACCGTATCACGAGTTCACATCATTTATCTATTTAAACAACCGGAATCGCATATAAATGAAATAATCAAGCTACCTATGCCTCTGGATCTAGCGAGATGATCCAATGGATCATTGCAAGCATCCAACGATGCTTGGACAAGTACCGGCATACACGAGGCCAAGCTCGTGTGACACACACACAACACGGAATAGATCACGGTGAGGCACCGACAACAAATAATAGTTTCTACAAGTAAGCGGCGATCATATGACCACCAGAAGCTTGCAAGAGCATGCCACAACATGCTAGACATCAATTACAGCATCAATACATGTCAGACAAGTGAATCAGCCACAGAACAGGAACTATAGTAAAGCAGATAATCATAAATATAACATATAATTATATGCAGAAGCACACCATCAAGGGATGGTGTTGTTTAGCCCACAGGCATGCTCAAGGGAGCAGGTCTATGAATTGTAACACACTGAATTGCACCAAAAGGCATCGGCTCTTGCAAACTTGCAAGGAATTGCATACTGCAATCAAGTCAGGGCAATCCATATGAATACACTTGAGAAATTAACAAGAATAGCATCAAGAACAGAGGCACAGAGAAGCACAAGCACAAGCACAAGTGTGAATACAGTAGTTGTGGCCATGGTAACAGCACAACAGCAGCAGATGCTTAGCAGCAGAGCAGCAGTAACTAGCATCCAGGATAGCAGCAAGAAGCCTAGCAGCATGCTCACAGCAACAGCAAGCACAGCAACAGCAGCCAGTAAAGCTATAGCAGCAGCACGAGATGGTATCTCCATGAAGGGGAGTAGCCGCATCTCAAGCTAGGAGGAGAAGAAATAGAACACCAAGGAGAAGAAAGGGTGGCGCACTTACCGTGGTCGAGCAGATAGGCACGGCCATGGCGGCCATGGCGGCACACGCCAGAGCGCGGCGGCGCCAAGCCGAGCCAGGCCATGGCGGCACCACGGCATCACCCGCACCACGGCGGCGAAGCCAGGGCGGAGTCCAAGCACCAGGAGCGCCTGGAACGGCGGGATCGAGCGGATCCCGTAACCCTAGCACCATACGAGGACGAGACCGTGAGCAGCAGGTCGCCTGCGTCAGATCGACGCGGATAGGATTGACCACCGTCGTGTGGCGCGTTGATTGCGCTCCATGGCGGGGGCCAAGTCCGGCGAACCTCGCCGGAAGCGAGCGGCGACGACGGAGGCGACGCGGGTCGCCAGAGCAGGATAGGGTTAGGGTTCAGTCGAGCGAGGAGAGGGGAGAGGAAGAATGGGCCGACCGAGCCCAAAGGGTGGCTCGGGTGCGACCTAACCCGTTGGGCCACCCTGACAGGTGGGGCCCAAGGGCATTTAGGTCATTTCCTAAATTAAAAAAAATGCAGGAACTTTGAATAATCATAGAAAATTATTAATAGCTCTAAAAAAATAATTAAAAATATGCAAATAGATCAACATAAAATTCTCTACCTAAATAAAATATCAAAGATAATTTTTGAAGACAATTAAGAATGAGTCTTAATTTGAGGATTTAAATAATCATTTAAATCACACATATAATTTTCAATAATAAAAATAAGTCCATTAATGCCTTTGGACTTCAAAACACCTTGACAACATTTCAAGGTTGGATTTACCCTAAATCAAGTATCCCTAAGATGTTCTTAGTATCTAACCTCTCATAAAATAACAACGACATCGGAAAACTGGAATCATGCATTATTGCTTCTTTAACCATTGCCCTTATCGGACAATGATGCTATTTTTCAGAACCGGAGGACAAGGGTCAGTCCACACCTTCAAACCGCAAAACTTTGCGGTGTTCGAGCAAGTTCATCACTTGCTCATGTCATTTGAGTATTTCTATCAAATTACTTGCAAAGTATTATGGTTATCACTATTGCACAAAAATCAAAACCACTACTTTCATAACTATGAATATGACTAAGTGGTGGGCAATGGAACCATGGAATGTGTTGATATGGTGGAGGTTCCATTGCACGGGTTTATATCCATCTAGGATTAAACAACAAATGTCGCCAGATGATTCTTGTGCCAGTAATACCCGTGTTAACCATAAGATCCGGAGTGGGACGGAGTAGTCAAAAGTGTTTCCACCTCTCGTTCATCAACGGATGCGCTTACCGTAGCGGCTTGTGTACGGCGGAACAACCGGAGGGTGGGGATCCCATTCTAATTCCCCACGGTAAAGCATTGCTTGTCGTAGCAGCTTGTGTCTTGCGGAACAACCGGAGGGTGGGGATCCCATTCTAATTCCCCACGGTAATGCGGTCTATGATGGGTTGCAGCCACCGGCGTAGGAGTGTATGGTAAGAGCCCGGTGGTCGGGGTCCACCCCGAAATTACGGGAATAATGGGACCGACGTGGACCCGTGGTCGGCGCATGCAACAAAGGGTGGGTGTTCGAGGTAGCGGAGGAACATGATTGGCTAGACCTTATACCGGGCCTCACACCGAAGGAAGTGTGGACGGGAAAGCTGCCCGGTTGGCACCAAGGTTAAGATCTCTTATGGGTAAAGCAACACACCTCTGCAGAGTGTAAAGAACCGTGACTCGTCACTCCTCGTTCCGGGATTGAGGAACTGCGAACGCGGCCGGAAAGGAACTCCATGAAGTTCTAGTAAACCGGTGAAGGCCGACGGACATAGCTCTTTGAAATAAAAGCAATCTCTTGAAGAAATGTTTATCAAAACTTGCATTGGTATTAGACTTTCCGGTCTAATATCGTAGCTAGTGCATTAAACACCTCTTATCTATAATGAACTTGTTGAGTACGCTCGTACTCATACCACTCTTAAATCCCATGCTTAGATTGTCTGAATCATCTGGAGGAGGACTACGACAACAATGATGGAGCCGAGATCATCGGCTACGAGGAACCGGACCTCTCGGGAGGTGTTGAAGGCGTAGACTACATCATCGTCTACGGATCCGGGGAGGCTTCCGGAGGAGAACAAGCCTAGAGATATCCGAGGAGTAGTAGTAGCCGAGCAAGCACAAACTCTTACCATGTAGCTGCTCGATTAAATAAATGTTTAGTTTAATGAAACTATGGTATTGTAAGCTAAGTTGGGTTCGCCTCGAACCCGGGAGTTATCCTCTCGGGACCCAAGAGGAGCTCCGAGACGACTTGTGTATGTTAGTTGTAATAATATGTGAATGAGTTATGGACCTCGCTATGTCTCGTTGTACTACTCTGAGGGATGTAATATTTGCGGAATGGTACTTCGCGAATGTTATATCAACGACTGGCATACTACAACATGCAGTGGTATGCAGGGTCACCACAACTCAGTTTCATCCTTATTTATGGGTAAATGTGAACAGGAGAATTGATACTCTGGTGGCTAGCGCCATGCATTGTTTCACAAGACAAGCCACCACTAGACGAATCAAGTTCTTTGGTCTAAATGGCTCTTTTCTAAACTCTGAACCACTTATTACGGCCCCTCCCAAAACTTTAAAACTGTTATTGTCCTTTTCAGTCACGCCATGTTGAATAGCTTAACATGTACATGACACGTCATTTAGTTCGGTTAGTTCTCTTTGAATGTAGCCATTCAAAATGACGTGACCTAGCTGGGTTTTTTTTAGCCTAGAGGGTCTGAGAATTTTTTTTTTCCAGAGGATCTGATATCATTGAGTCCAACCATGTTTAATGTCGTGACCTAACTGAAGTAGCCAAACAAACGGGCGTGTTCTACATGTATTCAACCCATCATAGGCTAAAAAGTAAAAACTAGCTAAATCTAGTGACTCAAACTAGCTATCGATCGAACATAGAGCGAGTACGAGGAGCCGTACAAATTTAAAAATTCTGAAAGAGGCCATGAGTGATTTAGAGTCTAGAAAGAACCATTATTTAGGTCAAAGACCTCCGATGAAACTCTTTTAACTTCGTATAGTACGTGTGTTGAGACATAACACGCGGTCTGTCCTCAGTGTCAGGACTCAGGAAGGACACAGAAGCCGCGCTGAATTTGAAATTCGAGATCCACGAACGGACGCTGCAATATGGCCAAACGACAACATTCCATCCCAGCACGCTACGGCTACTGTCCTCATGTTCCTGGCCCTTGGACACACGCGCGCTGTGGATTTATGAGCAACGGTGCCAAGAAGGAGAAGCCTGGACCGCCGGCCGGCCGGCCAATGGACGGGCCGGATCGGGACGCGAGCAGGCAGGCACTGCCGGCACATGTACGCCGCTGACACACTATGCGGTGGTGTTGGCGCGTAGCACAACTGCATGCACAGGAGTGGGAGCGCCGGCCACGTTGACGGCCGCGGCGCGTACCGGAGTACGGCGCCGTCGTGCGTGCGCCAGTCCTCTACCACCTCCGCGCGCGCGGCGTACGGTCCATGAGGATATACCGCCGCCGTCGCTCCTGGGCTTGGTGGGCAGCGGCGGTAGGCCCTGGCAGAGGTTGCCGCTGCTCTGTGTCCCAAGAGGTGGTGGGGCGCGGCGCCAGGGCCCCGGCCGGCGGCCGCTTCGGTTGTACGCCATGTCGCCATGCGTATGCGTGTACGAGGCCGGTACCTCTCGTGGCAAATTAGGCAGAGCCCCTGTTGCTGGATCTGGATCTACGTACGTTCCCTTGAGCTGCATGCAAAGGTAAGTACAGTAATCAACCAGTGAGCCTGCTCCACAGATCCAGATCGCAAAATCGGGAAGGAAACCATGCATGGTGATGGTAGCAGATCAACCGAGTCGATCGCGTGATAGCAAAGCCGCGTCTTTCATACATTTGTATTCCAATGAATTGATCGACGAGTTTTGTTTTTTTGGATATCTGCTGATTGGTGCATGCATATGGTACTACTGTCTTCAGCCAGTGAGGCTTCACGCGGACCTGACGTGCTGTGATCGGAGGTTTTGAAGTCATTGCGGACATGTGTATTGGTTGTGATGAAGACTATGTTGCACATGCTTTTATTGTGTGTCAGGTGTTCGGTGACCTGCAGAAGCGGCCTTGGTAATAGGGGTGGCAGCACGGGTGAAGTTAATCTTTGGTGATGCTCATTGAGTACCGAGTTGCGATTTTAGAGTGAAAATCCAAGGGGTGGCCTTCATTGATTGTACCTGACAATGATCTTGCTGAAGGCATTGTTTTGTGAACTTGGACTTTCTTCAGGGTGAAAACCCAAGATCTTCGACCGAGCGGCGACAACGCTTGTGCATTGTTTACTTCTTGGAGGCATTGTTTTTGGAGGATTTTTTGTAGTCCGGGTATTGTCTTTGGTGGTTGTTTAGAGTGTTGTTGTTAAGAGTGTTTCATCATCGTGACAATGTCTTTGTTTTTTGTTTCCCCTTTTTTCATACTTGTGTGCATCATTGATGTCTTTAGACATCTTATTGATGTAGAGTCTGGGTGTAATTGGTATCTTCGTGATATTAATATATTTTCTTTATAAAAAAATGTTATGGTTCAACACACTTTCTCATGCCTAGGCTATTTTAGTCTTTACGTGTCTTCAAGATGTAGGCCGCATTATCTTTGTTGGCAGGGTCTTCAACTCGAGATTTTTTATAGCTCTAATACCATATTAGATTGATGTAATAGCCAAGTCAACAAAAACACATCTCTCGAGTTATCCAATTAAAATCACAAGGCATCTTTGATACGTCCAAAACGTATCTATTCCTGAACACTTTTGCTGTATTTGCACTCTATCTTGTGTGTTTTGAATGCAACTAACACGGACTGTGTTTTCATCAGAATTGCTCCGGTGTCTCATTTTTGTGCAGAAATCCAACTTTCAGGAAAATTTATGGAAAATATCGCAAAGTTCATATTTCACCCAAAGACTCACGGAGCCAGAAGACGAGACGGGGGGACACGAGGGACCCACACCTGCCCTAGGCGCGAGCCAGGCTTGGCCGCGCCGAGGGGTGGTCTGGCCGCATCGGCCACCCCCTCGGCCTCTCCTCCCGACTATATTAAGCCTCCTGACCTAAAAATCGAGGGGGGTTCGACGTTTTTCTAGAAAGAGTTCCGCTGCTCTGCAGCCACCAGAAACCCCAATCTGGGGTCCAAAAACTCTGTTCTGGCACCCTGTCAGGACGGGGAATTGGAGGAGATCATCGCCATCACCGACGCCTCTCCATCAACCATCCATGATTCCCCCAACCACGTGTGAGTAATTCCCCGCTGTAGGCTGTAGGGGATGGTAGGGATTGGATAAGATTGTTCATGTAATAGCTATAAGATTGTTATGGGCATAGTGCCTAGTATCCGTTGTCAGTATTTTTGACATTGTTGCAACTTGTTGTGCTTAATGCTTGTCACTTTGGGCCCGAGTGCCATGATCTCAGATCTGAACATGTTATTGATTCATGATGATAATTATTGTTTTTTATTATACCTGCAAGTTGTATACACATATTCTTGTCCGGAACCCGAGGCCCCAAAGTGACAGAAATTGGGATAATCGGAGGGGATGACTATGATGTGAGGATCACGTGTGTTCATGGAGTGTTAATGCTTTGCTCCGGTACTTTATTAAAAGGAGTACCTTAATTACCAGCAGTTTCCCTTGAGGCCCCGCTGCAACGGGCTGGTAGGACAAAAGATGTCGTGCAAGTTTCTCATTGCGAGCACGCACGACTAAATAGGAACACAAGCCTATGATTATTTTATACTAGTATGGTTTTATCATTATTACTTGCAATACTCACGTATTGCTATTAGATGAACTATCTCATTCATGCAGCGCTCGTTCATCCATCCCTGTGCCTACAGTATTTTAATCCTGCTGTCTACTTCAATCATCGCTACTGCTGTTTTCATTTCATTACTTCTGTTAATTCACTACTACCACTGCTATAAAACTGTTACTATTGATAAACTGTTGCGAGCAAGTATATTTTCAGCTGCAGGTGAATTGACAACTCATCTGTTAAAGCTTATAAATATTCTTTGGCTCCCCTTGTGTCGAATCAATAAATTTGAGTTTTACTTTCTCGAAGGCTGTTACGATCCCCTATACTTGCGGGTCATCAAGACTATTTTCTGGCGCCGTTGCCGGTGAGTATAGCTTTATTTATAAGCCCACCTGAAGGTGATATTATTCGCTGCAATTTATTTATTATGGGGAAATCTCCTGAATCGAAGTTCCCTATATTACCATCCACTACAAGAAGAGGTACAACTTTGAACACCTCTGTTGCTCTTGATTTGCCATCTGAGCTTCTTACTCCGCCACATGCTATACATACTGCTACTTCTGCTAAATCTAATAGTGCTCCTGCTGATTTTGGTGATGCTTCTACTGTAGTTGATAAGAGTGGTTCGTTAGGTACTTTCCTAGATACTACAATTGCTAGAGCTAAACAAATTAAAAATGCTGAAAATATTATTACACCTGTTAATTCACCTAAAGCTAGGGGATCCTAGTTATGATCTTGATGAAACTTATATTGAAATTTATGATGACATCATTGAAGAATGTCATGCTACAAGAGATGCAAGTGCTATTAAAAGTCTTCTTGCAAGACGAGTTGTTAGATATAATTTGTCTCCTGATGCTAAGTATGCCACATCTTCCATAAACATTAGAGATAAGGATTATGATTTCTCTCTGGATTTATCTTACATATCTATTGTTGAGAAAGAACCTTTTTGTGGCACTAAAAATAAAAATGCTATGAAACATATGAATGAACTCTCTACTTTGAGCAATTTATTCTCCGATGATATTAAGATACACACTTACTTTGTCACTAAAATTTTCCCTTTCTCTCTGAAAGGAGTAGCTAAAATTTGGTATGATAATTTATCTACTGGATCTATTGATAGTCCTATTGGTTTGGTTAATGCTTTATTTCAGAAATATTTCCCTACTAGTGTTGAACATGCTGCTTTGCAGAAAATCTTTGACTTTGTGCAGGTAGAAGGAGAGAAATTGCCTGAATCTTGGGCAAGATTTTGTTCTTTAATTAGAGCACTACCTAAACATCCACTAGCTAAAAATGAACTCCTTGATATATTCTATAATGGACTAACTGTTGAATCTAGGACATACCTGGATAGTTGTGCTGGTTGTGTTTTCAGGAAAAGAACTCCTGCCGAAGCTGAGGAATTATTGGCCAAAATAAGCAAAAATTATGATGATTGGACTACACTGGAGCCAATACCAATAGCGAAGAAAAGGGGAATGATTGAATAAAATGATGAAGTGATGAGGGAAGCCAAGAAATCTCTTAAGGAGAAGGGTATTAAATCTGAAGATGTGAAGAATCTACCACTTATAGAAGAATTATGTAAGCCAATCCCTCGTTCTTCCACTATTGAGGTACACTCTCTCCAACGCTTTGATAGTAGAGATATTCCCTACTCCAAACCTCCCGATCATAGCTTGGATGAATTTGATAATTATATTGTTAAGCAAGATAATTTTAATAAGAGAGTGGAAAATCACCTAATGGAAAATTCTAGAGCTATCAATAATTTGCATGATATTGTGTAAAGAACCTCTAATGATGTTAAAATGCTTGTTAAACATTTCCATATGGTTCAAACTCAAATTGATCAGCTCACTAAAATGCAAAAAGATTTGCTAGTTAATGCTTCTAGGGAGAAACATGCTTATGAAATAAGAACTAGAAGTGGTGTTTCTGCTCAGGGTCCTCTATATCCTGAAGGACATCCGAAGAGAATTTAACAAGATTCTCAACGAGCTAATGATGCTAGGACTAAGTCTAAGAAAAAGAAACATAAAACTGTTGTAGAATCCTCTGAACCAACTAAAGATCCTAATAGTATATCTATCTCTGATGCTGAAACCGAAAGTGGTAATGATAAAAATGATGCTTCCGATAAAGAAGAAATTGAAAAAGAACCTGAAAAGCATATGATGTGGGCATTACCCTTCGGGTAACCAACATTATGCTACCTCCTACGGCCCAACCAGGGGCCCATGAAGATTGCCCAACAACCAAGGTGGGCCAATACATCGGTTCCAGAGAAGGAGACTCATCCGAAGAAGAATTCTTGACGAACAAGGCAAGAAGACGTTAAACTAGGAAAGATTAGAGTAAATATCATTGTAACCTAGCCGAATCCGGACAAAACTCTCGGGACTTGGCCTGCAATATAAGCCAGGAGAGGGTATGCTGGAAAAAACAACTTCATCGCATAGATTCATCGCAAGTCAGGAGCTAGGGCACTAGAACCTTGCCCTCTCGATGAGATCGCAACCACAGCCTTCAACTACCCCATTGTAACCCGATATATTCGATAATCAAGATCAGATAAGCAACAAGTAAGGGTTTTTACCTCATCAAGGGCCCCGAACCTGGGTAAATCCCTCTCCCTGTCTGTTTGGTATCCGATGTCTCGTGTCAGACTGCAGGATTCTGTCAACCCTAAGCCCCTCATGGTGGGCATTGCCGGGGAGCACCCTCGTCAATTGGCGCCGTCTGTGGGAACCCTGTCTGTACAAGGCGCGTCATCGACTACTTCGATCATGTCATCTACGACTCCATCAGCATCGCCGACGTCATCGTCGGCCCCTTCATCGCCAAGCTTGGAACTCGATTCGATTCGGGTCCTTCGAGTTTACTTCGCACAGTGACTCATCTCGTCCGACCTTTTCGGGTCTGCGTGGCGGGTTGGATATGACGTTTGGGAGCGTCCACTACTTCGTCGATGCCGAGGGAATCCTTCGGCTACCTGATCCGTTCGCCCCCAGCTCGCCAAAGAATTCTCTTCACCGCCTGCAAGATCGACCGCATGGACTCCGGTCTCGGTCAATATATCGGCCGCGTTATCAGCATCAATACCAACGCCCTCGCCATCATCGTCTCTTTGCTATTCGACATCATCTATGTCTGTGGGATCTGATGATTATGCATCGTTCGATCTAACGTCATATTATTGCCTCAACTGTGACACTAAGCACATGCTAGGATCGGATGACACGCCATTTGTCTGCAGTGCCAAGTACTCTTCGGATGTGGAAAGTATCGATAGTATCGCCAGGGCGACCACATGGAGTATGGCGCATCACTAAATCTATGCTATCCTCAATCCAATCAATGGAGAAGGACCTTCGGAAGGAGAACACACCCTGCGCGTCAATCGAGGACGCCATAATGTTGAGCATAGCGCTAGCAACGATAATAGTGATTACACTATTACTGAGGAAGAGTGGGAAAACGCCCGTGATGCTATAGCCAATAATACTCGAGTCTCCTCTGGAGTTTCGGTAGGGACCCTCAATGCATATCATACTATCTTGGAAAAGAATCGGGATCGGTTGGCAAACGAACAAGCTGATCTCGATCAATGCCGGTAGGCAGCCGACCGTTCCACTGGACGACGTAGAGCATCACATGGAAGCGCGTCCCGTAGCAACCAAAGTTCAGGAAGATATCAGCCACGAATTCCTTGACTTTCGAAAGATGATGTAAGGGAAATTACTTCAAATATTTCCAATTCCTTCATGACTAT